>NC_085928.1:182159772-182462803 GCF_028885655.2 Pongo abelii
TCCTTTTATGCTAAAGGTCTATTTAAGAAATACCAGTTAAGAATTGAACATTCTAATGGAGAGAAGCTTCAGTGTGCTTTTTCTTACTAGTGTTATTGCTGTGATTATATTAAATGCAAAAATATTTATTGCATGTACTAGGAAAAGTGGAGAATTTTTGACCTGGATATAGTTCAGATTCTGGAAAACTTGTGTAGAAAATCCAAATAGAGTACAAGTAGAGCTGTGCACTCGCTTGTATGAAACTGATGATGGAAGCATGTTGACGCTCTTTCCCGGCTGACAGGTGTGGCAGAATATGCTAGACAATATTGAAAGAATAGTTAAAATGGAATGATTTGAATTGAAAAAGGGAAAGAAGCAGTCTGTAAGGCATATGAATGACTAACTTCATTTCAGTTGGGCTGCTTGACCAGAAGATGGGTGCAAAGTTAAATGACCTTCCGTGATAGTATTATATCTTTTATGACATGTTACAGTAGAGTATCTGAAAAAGATTGTTAATATGAAGAAAATAGAATTGAGAAGCCAACAGGATGTGTACACAACATCTTCTTTAACGCTGGCAGTACACACACTTCAATGAAATGAGGAAGGTGGAACCAAATATAAAATGTCTTAGTTGTCTTGTTATCACCAAGAGACAGGAGCAAAATACATTGTTGTCATGCAGTTGTAGAAAGAAAGAAACACACACACACACACATGCACACACACACACAATCTCCTGCAGGCTGGACATATGTGAGAAATGCTCAGTACTAATCTGTCCCTCTGCTAGTTAGTTCTGTACAGTTATCCCCACAGTCCTCTTCCTAAAGTAGACATTACTTTCTTGTTCAGGTCTAGAGTTGGTTGCCATCACATGTAGTTAAAGTTCTGTAGCATGG
The DNA here is from genome assembly GCF_028885655.2 of Pongo abelii. Classification (NCBI taxonomy): domain Eukaryota; kingdom Metazoa; phylum Chordata; class Mammalia; order Primates; family Hominidae; genus Pongo; species Pongo abelii. Next base: position 182,160,663 of record NC_085928.1, read on the forward strand.
TGTATAATATCCATAACACTCAACCCTGCTTACCTCTCAAGAGGCACCTTTACCTGTCACCCCACAGTCTATGTGTTAAACCTCTGTTCCCTAGATACCTTGGGCCTCTTTCCAAATACACACTTTCATGTCCATTATTTCCCCCTGTCTGGAATACTCTAGAGCCTTTCATTGACAATTCAGTTGTTCTTTTTGGTGCCTCTCCTCAGTGTGACCCTTTAAGAACCTTCATCACAGAAATAGTTGTTCTGTTTTTTCAGCATCTGTGATTCTTTCCCTCCCTGTCATAGAATACAATGTATTTATAGTCAGTGTATTTATAGTCATCTCCAAGAACTCATATTGCCTCATGGGGATTGTATCTCAGCATCTAGAATACTGCGTGACACAAAGTAGGTACTTGCTAAATGTTTCTAAATATAAATGATTGTCCCAGCTTAAGTAAGTGCAGGAGAGATTCATATATATTCTTCAATGATTTGCATGTTTAAAGAGAATAATATAATGCTCAATAGATGGAAAATAACAATGAGACTGATCTATACCTGCAAAGAATGAAATGTTCTGAATGTGTATTTAAAAGAGAGAGGAATGCCAAGACAGTTCACTGGAGAAAAGAATAATCTTTTCAATAAATGGTGCTGGAAAAGCTGGATATCCACATGCAAAAAGAGTGAAGTTGAACTACTACCTCACATCATATGCAAAAATTAACTCAAAATGGACTATAAACATAAATCTAGGAACTAAAACTATAAAACTTGAGATACAAAATTTTATAACCTGGGATTAGGTAATGGATTTGTATATGTAACACCGAAAGCATGAGCAACAAGAGAAAAAAATAGATAAATTTGACTTTATACAAATCAAAAATTTTTGTGCCTCAAAGGACACTATTAAAAAGTAGAAAGAGGCCTGGGACCGTGGCTCACTACTGTAATCCCAGCACTTTGGGAGGCCGAGGCAGGTGAATCATTTGAGGTCTGAAGTTCGAGACCAGCCTGGCCAACATGATGAAACCTTGTCTTTACTAAAAATACAAAAAAAAAAAAAAAAAAAAAAATTAGCCAAGTGTGGTGGCACATGCCTGTAGTCCCAGCTACTCAGGAGGCTGAGGCAGGGGAATCACTTGAACCCAGGAGGCGGAGGTTGCAGTGAACTGAGATCGCGCCACTGCACTCCAAGCCTGGGTGACAGAGCGAGACTCCGTCTCAAAAAAAACAAAAAGAACAACAACAAAAATTGAAAGAAAATTCACAAAATCGGAGAAAATATGTACAAACAATATGTTTCAGAAAGGACTTGAATCTAGAACATATAAAAAACTTATAACTCAAGAATAAAAAAAAAATTTAAAAATGGGCAAAGGACCTGAGTAGACGTTTCTCCAAAGAAGATACACAAATGGCCAGTTAGAACATGAAAAGATGCTCAATATCATTAGCCATCAGAGAAATGCAAATCAAAACCACACCACAATACCTTAATATGCTAGGATTTCTATAGTCAAAAAGACGGTAACAAGTATTGGCAAGGTTGTAGGAAAAATGGAATACACTGTATGTGTTAATGTAAAATAGTACATCTGCTTTGGAAAACAATCTGGCAGTTCTTCAGATGGTTGAATAGGGAGTTGCGTATGACCCAACAATCACACCCCTAGGTATATACCTGAGAAATGAAAACATATGACCACACAAACACTTGTACAGGAATGTTCATAGGAGCATTATTCATAATAGCCCCAAAGTGGAAACAACCCAAATGCCCATCAACTTATATATAGGTAAATGTAATATAATATCTTCACGCAATGGACTATTATTCAGTGATAATGAGGAATAAAGAACTGATACATGCTAAACTATGGATAAACCTTGAAAACAGTATGCTAAGTGAAAGAAGCCAAACATAAAAGCCACATATTGTATCATTCCGCTTATATAAAATGTCTACAATAGGCAAATTCATAGAGACTGAAATAAATCAGTGGTTGCCAGGAGTTGGGGGGGAAGGAGTAATGGGGTATGCTGTTTCTTTGAGGAGATGAAAATGTTCTGGAAGTAGATAGTGGTAGTGGTTACTTAACTGTGACACTAAAACCTACTAAATTGGACACTGTAACAGGATGAATTTTATGTTATATAAACTAAATCTCAATAAAGCTAGTACAAAAGAAGCGGCAAGGGGAAGACAGTGACACGTCCCAGTTATGAATCGGGAAACAATGGGGCAGCTGGGAAAATGGCCCCACTTTGAGTTATTGGTGGTGGTGGTGGTGATGGTGATGGTAACTACTATGAATGTTTGCACTGTGCTAAATAGTTTATTTTTATGTCTAGTTTTCACTGTCCCGTCTTTACATATGAGGATGCTGAGGCCCAGGTTGGAACCAGGATTGCAGCCCATGCATTTCTGATTACACTGACCTCTTTCCCATTATGATACAATCTCACAGTCCGTGGCAGAGCCTTGTCCTGATGGTTTTATTGCTTTCTGGCAATGTGAGTGTGGGTGTGTGTTGTGCCTACTTATGCATCTCCATTTCTAAAACACCAGCTACTTGTGCATGGTATGGTCTTTATTTACCCCCCCTTTTTTTTTTTTTTTTGAGACAGAGTCTTGCTCTGTCACCCAGGCTGGAGTGCAGTGGCATGATCTTGGCTCACTGCAACCTCCGCCTTCCGGGTTCAAGCAATTCTCGTGCCTCAGCCTCCCGAGGAGATGGGATTACAGGTGCGCATCACCACATCTGGCTAATTCTTATATTTTTAGTGGAGATGGGGTTTCACAATATTGGCCAGGCTGGTCTCGAACTCCTGACTTCAAGTGATTCACCTGCCTCAGCCTCCCAAAGTGCTGGGATTACAGGTGTGAGCCACCGCACCCTGCCGGTATGGTCTTTAATTGTAAGAAAATTGAAGAGGAAGGCAAGTAAATCAAGATTTTACAGTAGTAACTCTAATCTGATTGAATAGAGAAGTTCTTGATTATAGCAGATTTGTTGTATGATTAAATAGCTGAAAGTCCTTTAAAGATAAATTAATAAAATTGGTCAAATCTGACAAAATACAAATGTCAGTAATAAGCAGATAATAAACTCCTGAAGTTTAACAGACAGCTGTGGAGGTGCAATCAACAGCACGAGCTTTGTTTTCTTAGATTGAGAAGGGCTGAATTGGTGGACCTTACAGATAACTGTGGACTTAGGGTGCAAAAACAGTGGAATCCTGTCATTTCAGCTCAGTGGTTTCTCTGATATAGTAGGTTGGGGGATGTGGTGTGTTTCGTGCCTTATTTTTTAGTGGGATGAGAGGTAGAGGGATTCTTTTCAACTTGAGAGAAAATATAGACCTTTTTTTAAACTACGAGAAAGTGGATTTAGGTAAGCGGGAATTTAATCTTATCACAGTCATCATCTCCATTATGTAAAAGCATTTGTGAGTGTGATTAGAGTTGAAACTGAAGGAGAACATGGACATTACTTAGGCCTTTCTTCAGATTCCACCTTGGCTACTTTCTATGTAACTTTGATAAATTATTTCACCACATATGTGAACACCCACTTGATGTGGTAGAGATAAGAATTAAGAGAAATGTTATGTGAGGTGTGGCACTCAGTAAGTAGTAGCTATTACAATGAAAAAGACTGTTACAGCAGTTCCAATGGAAGTTTGGCAGAGCTTGCCCTCCTAAATACATATTGAAATCACATGGTGTGAAGCAAAATTTTCCTTTCATTGTATACTGGCCATGGCTCTCTGTTTTTTAACCTCACCATTAACTTTCTGAATAATTTATATGTAAAAATTTCTTAAGCAGATGCTTTGAGTTTTATTTTCCATGCTTCCATAGTAATTTATGATACATTTGTTCAAATGTTATAGGGAAAACTTCATATTGACCCAAAGATTTAAAAAGCATATGAAGAGAAAAAGTGAAACCTCCAAGTTAATGTTCTATCATTTGGGAAACCACTCTTCTTTTTCCAGATTAACTGTTGTAATCCCAAAACATAGGAGTCAAAATAAATATTTTTGTTGTGAGAGCAGAAACAACAAAAATACCACACTGGATTGTTTTGGGGATTAATTAATGGGTCAGTACCTGTTGAAATTATATATATTTCATTTCCCTTAGCCAGGGAAAGACAAGAAATGTATTGAAAAATAGATTTAAATTTTGGTTTGGTTGGTCATTTGCCAATGATGACTGTTTGGAGAGTTGGCCAGAAAGCAGACGCCTCTGTGGAGAAACAATGGGGCCTATTAGGTGGAAGCCGTGCAATGCTTTTCCCCCATTTCGCTCAGCCAAGCCAGCTGAGCTATAGACATTAGCCTCAACTGCTTCCCTTTGGTAATTACAGCTGGGGATTAAACCACCGCTTTGTTTCACCTTCAACGTTGTGAAAATGATAACAGAAAGGCACATGGGGGATTGCCCTGTGCCCCGAGAAACTGAGATTCAGACCCATTTGGTGGCCAATAAGGAGAACTGGATTCTCTTTCAACACTTTTGGTCCTTCAGAGGAACTGATTTTTCTATAGGGAGTTAGGGAATTGTTGCATAGTGTGCAGTGTGTGCATGGGGGTTGGTATTGTGTTCCATGGAAAACAGCATAGTACTTAGATATTTCGTTTCAATTATCAATGGATTTGAAGCAATGTTATTTTTTATCTTGTGGCTTATTTTGTCTAAGGAGCAATTACAGACAGGGTTGGTGATGCTAAATTAATGAAATGTACCAAGGACATCCCCTCCCCTCAAAGTATTGTGCAGTTTCCTCTTTCTGAGACTTCTCCCTGTTCTGCATTTTCTCTTTGATTTCTTTCCTTTGTTTCTGTTATCCCGGCATCGTGACATAATAGAACGCGGGATTAGTGGGAGGAAACGAGGGCCCAAGCGAGAGCTCTACATCCAACTCTCTGCGTGATTTTAGGAATATTAAGTGATTTATTTGGGTGTATCACTTGTTTACTTGACATTGTCTTCCTTTTAGCATTTAAGTCCACAAAGGCAGGGACTTTGTGTGTCCTGTTCAGTCCTGTTCATCACTGGATCTCTGCTTCCTTGAAAGGTACCCAGCACATAATAGGCATTTATCAAAATTTGGCTATCTGGCTGGAGTCACTTTTATCTCGTGGAGGGAAGCGGAGAGAGGATAGTGTTTCAGGATCTCTGGGGTTCTTTTCTAATCTAAAATTAGATGATTCTCCTCTGTTCATATTATTCCTTAACAGGGTATCAAATGAGACTATAAGTAAGTTTCCAAAAGCAGTCATTACCAAAGCAGTGTGGCACACTCATTGATATTTAGCATTTTATTGACTAGAATGGTAGTTTTCACCTCTATACAAAAATGATAGTTGATTTTCATAGTAGGATTTATACAGAAATGATAGTTGATTTTTATAGTAGGATTGACACAGTATCACATCCAGAAATGACTTCAGAATCATTAGTGTTAAATTTGCCCTTTACATTACATTTTATTTAATTGCACAATTATTATAATCTATCTTTCTAAATTAGTAAGTCATATTTGTCATATGTAATAACTTTTTTAAGAAAAATACCTTTTTCTGACCTGTTGGGTAGCAAAACTTTACCAAGGTTAGGTGAATTTTACATTTCTACACATTCTTTGAAACCCATTAGGTTCACAAAATTAGAATTATATAATATGGTTATTTTAATCTGTGATAGGTGTTACCTGAATATCTTCAGAATGGGTTGTTAATTCTTTATTGTACTAAGGAACCCATTGACAGACTGGGGAAGCCTTTTTTAAAGTAAAATACAAAATTCATAGGTAAAAAGGAGACCAGTTTTTTCAAAACTGGTCAAATTTTTTTTAAAAGGTGATACAGTAATTTTTGTGCTGGTTTATTTGCACATTAATAACATCTAGCATCAGATCTAGTAGCTACAATTTTGAAGTTGTGATTATTATAAAGATTAATATTTCTATAACACTGTAATGTGACATGGAAATGTCACATTTTGTTAGTAACCAAGTCAAAGGTACTGCTAATACTACTATGATTTGCTGCCTACATTTATAAATCAGGGAAATACAAAATTTCAGTTGGATGTTAGTGAATAATAAAGATGTAATTTCTAACTGAGATCATGGTCCCCTGAATTCTGTTCATCTTATTTTGGGGGGATTAGGGTCTGTGTACCTGGTTAAAGCTCTTGCCCCTTTTGGTAAGTAATAGTATGTTTGAAACTTAGAACCATAGCTCTGTCACTGGGAAGGGTCTAGACTGATTTCTTGATACCTCATGTCTAATCTCATAATCTGAGTGGGATAGTACAGTAGTAGAAAGAGCAGGGGTCAGAGTATTCCAAACATGGGCTCTACCCTGTACAGCTACAAGTTGAGTAACCATGAAAAATATTCTAACTTCAGACTTTGCCTTCATTTCTGGAAAGTATAGCTGTATCCTTCCCTGGAGAGATTGTCTGGGCTGTCTCATAGGTGTGAAAGTCTTGAATGGTAACATGTTCTGTTTAAATGTAAAGAATTATTTTATGTTGATGAATATGCCAGTTGCCTGTTGGGTTAAGTCTGGAAGACCCTGTTCTGTGTATTGGCATCACTAGAATAATCTGCCCGTGTTTCCATGGACCTGAGTATGCCTGAGAAGCTGGACTGAAAAGATGTGACTGGCCATGTCTTCTGGGATGGGTAATGGACAGGTACTGCAGATGCCCACTGTTGATAGCTTTATTCACATCTCAGAAGCAGCTCAACTGGGCAGAAATAAAGCCATCCAGTGTCTACTTACTGTTTGTCACCTAACAGAAAGCCTGTCCCCTAAAATAGCATTTCTGTTTAATCTGAAATAATTATTTGATCCATTTTAGTATCGATTGAAACTCTTTGGATGGAACTTTTTTCACCTGTCCAGTGTTCTTATGTGCCACACATTTGTTTGCAGGATTAGATTTGATTTTTGATTTTTGAATTTGATTCTTTTTGGTATTTAGGTCAGTAATAGACAATAAAGTGTGAAAGAAGTAGAATGGCATTTCCAGTGAGAGTATCTGGGTATGAATCTTGTCACCCGTTTAGCCCACCTTAGGTTAATTTATTTAATCATAGCTGAAGATTCCTCAGCTAGAATTTAGGACTGTGATGCTGCTTATGTTAGATCTTCTGAGTTTTATGCAAGTCAAGGTCTGTGCCAAGTGTTTTATAAACTATTAAGTGATATACAAATTGTAGGAGTTGCTGTTGTCACTTCGATTCTTATATATTAAGTTAATCAATTTGCTGTTTTGCTTTCAGCATCAGTCCCCAGTGCTGTTTTTTTGGGCCCCTGCTTTGAGATGAGGCCTCCTGGTTCTCTGCAGTATCTGGAGAAGCTTAGCCCTCTAACCAGGGAGGGGTTCCTCTTTGCCCATGGGATTCTCTATCTGGGGACAGCTCTGGGCTATAGTAAAGTGGAGCTGTAGCTAGCTAACTGAGGGCCCATCCTGGGGTCTCCAGTTCATAAGATGTGTCTCTTGACCTTGCTGGACTTCCTTCTTAATTTGGAAAGTCTTTATTACATAATTCACTGAAGTAGTTGGATCAGAGAGGTACCACAGAGATCTGTATTTGTTTCCATTCTCCTGTCCAACCCTCAGGGGTTACTGTCATTGGACAGTAGCACCTGGAAAGAGCTAGGTGTTCTGGTAAAGTACTCACAGTTGATTTCATTTATATATGCCTTAGCTGTGCTCCTTTGCCAGATTTAAGACTTAAATAAGTGTGAATAGAAGCTTGGCTTTATTTCTGAGTGTATAAAAGTGTTGGCATGTACAAAGCCGTGGAAGGATTGGCATTTTTGAGAGCGTCTTCTTATACTGATCACCTCTGAAATAAAGCCTGTCGGTAAGATTCATACCCAGAAATGCTGAAGACAAGCACCAGTACCTTCAGTACCTTCAGCTGTGATTCCCCTGAACAGCAACACTTGATTTGTTAACTGGAGCTAACCCTTCTCCTCTCAGTCTGTACCTTACCTATTGCCTGCATTTGGTGTGTGGGTTAAAAATTAAGCACCAGCTGGGCAGTGTGTGCCTTACAGGCCAGAGGATTGCTTGAGCCCAGGAGTATTGGGCTGTATTACACTATGCTGACAGGGTGGCCACACTAAGTTTGGCATTAATGTGGTGACCTCCTGAGAGCTGGGGACCACCAGGTTGCCTAAGGAGGGGTGAATTGGCCCACATCAGAAATGGGGCAGGTCAGAGCTCCCATGCTGATCAGTACTGGGAACATGCCTATGAATAACCACCACACTCCAGCCTGGGCAACACAGTGAGACCCTATCTCTTAAAAAAAAAAAAAAAAGCACCAATGGGATGAGAAATTTCAGATTTCTAGACATAAATGAGAGTGCTCATAAAAACTCTGGGAACTTTTTGTTCGTGAATTAACTGACTAGCTAAAACCTTCATTTTGATCACCTATAAAACAGACAAAATTAGATGTTTAGACTTAATCACTGGCAAAAACTGTTTGAGACAGACAATTGTAATTTTCAAGGAACTTTTTCTTTTTCCTGATTCAGAAGAGGATATCTGTTATCAAGCTGTAAGTACTCTGCAGGATAATCTTTTTTGTTATTATTTAAAGGGCTTTTAGAAACATCACCAGTCACTTATTTTTCCTTTTGAAGACAACAGTAATCATGTTCTGTGGCAAAAGGAGCTGGTCCTAAACTTAGAATGATAATGAAAGTTTGCAAATATCAAATATTATTTCATCACTGTTAGCCATTTACAGATGTGAAGAGAAATGAGCTTGAAAAGTAGTTTGATGTTTTCAACCACACTTTTAATCTTTAGATTTGAAAACAGAAAAGGAAGTCTGGAGATTAGGGTAATATATTCAATTCTTCCACCATTTTTAAATTTTTAATTCTTATTTTTTGGGACAGGATCTTGCTCTGTCACCCAGGTGGAGTGCAGTAGCATGACCTCCTTTGCTCAAGTGATCCTCCCACATCATCCTCCCAGGTAGCTGGGATGACAGGCCTGTGCCAGCACGCCCAGCAAATTTTTGTATTTTTTATAGAGATAAGGTTTTGCCACGTTGCCCAGGCTGGTCTTGAACTACTGGGTTCAAGCAGTCGCCCGCCTTGGCCTCCTGAAGTACAGGGATTACAGTCATGAAGCACCATAGCCAGCCCTCTCCTAACATTTTTAAGTCAAGTAGCTTAATCTATAAAATAAAATGTTTGACCACTTAGTAATATAAAACTCTTTTGTTGCTCCTGGAACATTCCTTTATCCTAATTTTTCTTTCTTCTTATGGTACTTGGGTGATGGTGGTGAGAGTTGGCAGCACGAGGGGGACTGGCTAGGGCAGGTACAGACCTTATGTTTCAAATCTCTACCCTACCTGAAGAACAAGCTTGCCTTTCCTTTTTTATATTATCTACCATATTAGAAAATGCGGAGGGAAGAGTTAGTGCAAATTGGGAAAGTGAGTACCGATGCGTTTGCACTCCTGATTGGTGAGTAAAATAAAACTGCTCAGCCTCCTATAGGATTAAAGTAGAACTTAACATTGGAGATGTTTGATCTTTCTGTATAAATGTTTGTGATAAAATCACACTTATTTAAAATAAGAAGATCAGGAATGATAGATATAAAATTAACTGGATTCAGATTTTGAGATTTTAGAATAGGATGTCAGCTATTTACCAGAGTTATGGAGAAAAGTTTTAATAATGAAGTGCTAATATTCTTGGCAGATACCAAATCTAAGCAGATATACTTAACTTTTTTTTTTTTGGCTTGCTTTCTTATTCATTTACTCATTTAACCAACATTTACTGAAAGCCTTCTGTGTGCCCAGTTGCTTCTGAGGGACTTGCAGCTGGGTGGGAGAGACAGATGTGTAGTCTAAGCTACAGGATAGAGGTGCTGAGTGGAGAGGGGAGAGGTGAGCACCAGCCTGGTTGGGAGAATCCTGGATTCTGCCTACCCATCCCCTGAGTCCATGCGGCTTGTTTATATTGACCAGCCTTGTTCTTCTCTTTGTTCATTGTTCGCATGCTCACTTTTATCTGAGACATCGTCTCTTCCTGGAATGACCTGGGATCCCACTTCAGGCACGTTGGCAGCAATAAGAAATTCAGCCTAAGCCTGACTTTCACAGATTCATTTGGTCCCAGTTTTCTGTGTCCAGGCAACTCACCCAGTGTTTTCTGCCACCCCAGCAAACTGGCTGCCAGCACATCACACTACGTATGTTTATGGGTTCATATGTGTCCACGTGCAGAATCTGCCCATTTCCTGGATCATCCTGGGCCATCTGGGGCAGGCTTTTTAATTTTTTCTTTTGCCTCCTGCCTTTCAAGCTTCTCTTTTGATTCTTGTGGCTTGTAGCCCAGCAAGAGTAGAAGGAAAGAGCTTCAGGAAGTGAGGAGTTTATTAAAATTCCTTTGAAGCATTTCAATTCAGTAAGAGGAACTATCTTTTCTGTTAGCTAAGACAAAAAAAGGAAAAAAACAAACAACAACAACCCTCAAAAAAAAAATATAAATGTTTTTAGGAGATCCATTTTAGTTCTTTTTATTTTTTATCTGGGATGGAGTCTTGCTCTGTCACCCAGGCTGGAATGCAGTGACGCGATCTTGGCTCACTGCAAGCTCCGCCTCCTGGGTTCACACCATTCTCCTGCCTCAAGCCTCCTGAGCAGCTGGGACTACAGGTGCCCGCCACCATGCCCAGCTAATGTTTTTTTGTATTTTTAGTAGAGACGGGGTTTCACCATGTTAGCCAGGATGGTCTTGATCTCCTGACCTTGTGTCCTGCCCACCTCAGCCTCCCAAAGTGCTGGGATTACAGGCATGAGCCACCGCGCTCAACCCCATTTTAGTTCTTGTACACAAAATTGATCCTCCTTTACCCAGTTCCGTGTCCTTGAGTGTATTACCTTCACTTCCCTAAGCACCATTCTTCTTATTTCTAAAATGGGGATAACTGTAAATGTATGTGCCTCACAGGATTGTTGGCAGGATTTAGTGAAGTGGTAACATTAATAGTAGTAATTGATGAGTAAGATTTTGTTATATTATGTATGAGGTACTGTTCTAGGAACTTGAGCTCTACCTAACTCCTTTCTGGTAGAGGGTATTAAAGCATAGCAGTATTCAATAAGTATTAGTTGTATCCTGAATCCTTTTCACATCTCTTAATAACTCAGGTATCCTAATTCTCAACAGTTGATTGTTTGCCTATTTACTTGTCAATATACAACTTCTGTATAATTTTCTACATAATAAAAACTTTGGTGCACACACCAGTTTGAAAAATCTTGGTTCTGCAGCATACCATTTGCACAATTTAATCATGCTGTGCCTTGGTTTTCTTCATCTAAAGCAGGGATGCCGATACCTAATTCTCAAGTGTTAGGGAAGTTGAATGAGATGGCCCATGTCAAGCAGCTGACAGACCACAGGCACTGACTAATGTCCTTTTCCATCTCCCATCCTGTGCTGCTCCTGGGAACTCTCCATCTTGCTGTTATCCCCAGGCTGTTTCATTTTGTTTTAATGATTCTCTCGGTCATATTTATAAACACTAATATAAGACAAAGATTCTGTCTATTGCACATTTTGTGTCTTATTCTCTAGCCACTTATGCTTGTTTCTAGGCCACAGGATAGCAAGAATACTAGGCACATAGAAGATTTTTTGTAAACATGTACTAAGCTGGATAAAACAGACATCAAAAGAATCAGCCTGGCTTCTATTAGCCATCAGGCCAAATTTCTTCATTGGCCTGAGCAAGATGGCTCAGTGTTTGTTCACAGAGGCTAAATGTATCACTTTTTAAAAGAGTTTTTGTTTGTTTGTTTTAAATCAGACAAGGCTTGTAGAACTTAAGGTAGAAGAAAGTGCTGGATTGAGCCTTTGTATTCTGAGGGGGTATATTAGTTTAGTAGGGCTACCATAACAGAATACCACAGACTGGGTAGTTTACACAAGAGAAATTTATTTTCTTACAATTCTAGAGGTTGGAAGTCCAAGATCAAGGTGTCAGCAGGATTAGTTGGTTTCTTCTAAGGCTTCTCACCTTGGCTTGTAAATGGCCATTGTATTTTCCATTTTCAAGCTGCTAATAAAGACATTCACAAGATTGGGCAATTTACATAGGAAAAAGGTTTAATTAGACTTACAGTTCCACATGGCTTGGGATGCCTCACAATCATGGTAGAAGGCAAGGAAGAGCAAGTCACATCTTACATGGATGGCAGCAAAAAAAAAAAAAAAAAAAAAAACTTGTGCAAGGAGACTCCTGTTTTTCAAAACCATCGGATCCCATCAGACTTATTCACTATCACGAGAACAGCATGGGAAAGACCTGCCCCCGTGATTCAGTTATCTCCCACTGAGTCCCTCCCACAACATGTAGAAATGCAAGATGAGATTTGGTTGGGGACACAGCCAAACCATATCATTATGTACCTGGCCCCTCCCAAATCTCATGTCCTCACATTTCAAAACAAATCATGCATTGCCTACAGTCCCTCAAAATCTTAACTCATTTCAGCATTAACTCAAAAGTCCACAATCCAAAGTCTCATCGGAGACAAGGCAAGTCACTTCTACCTATCTGCCTATGAGCCTGTAAAATCAAAAGCAAGTTAGTTACTTTCTAGATACAGTGAGGGTACAGGCATTGGGTAAATACAGCCATTTGAAATGAGAGAAATTGGCCAAAACAAAGGGGCTACAGGCCCCATACAAATCCAAAATCCAGTGGGGCAGTCAAATCTTAAAGCTCCAAAATGATATCCTTTGACTCCATGTCTCACATCTAGGTCACACTGAGGCAAGAGGTGGGTTCCCATAGTCTTGGGCAGCTCCACTCCTGTGGCTTTGCAGGGTACAGCCTCATTCCTGACTGCTTTCACAGGCTGGTGTTGAGTGCAGATTTTCTAGGCATGTGGTGCAAGCTGTTGGTGGATCTACCATTCTGGGATCTGGAGGATGGTAGCCCTCTAGGCAGTGCCCCAGTAGGGACTTTGTGTGGGGGCTCTGACCCCACATTTCCCTTCTGCCCTACCCTAGCAGAGGTTCTTGATGACAGCCCCACTCCTGCAGCAAACTTCTGCCTGGACATCCAGGCATTTCCATACAGCCTCTGAAGTCTAGGCGGAGGTTCCCAAACCTCAATTCTTGACTTCTGTGCACCCGCAGGCTCAACACCACATAGAAGCTACCATAGCTTGGGACTTGCACCCTCTGAAGCCACAGCCTGAGCTGTACCTTGACCCCTTTCAGTCATGACTGGAGTGGCTGGGATGCAGGGCGCTAAGTCCTTAGATTGCACACAGCACGGGGACTTTGGGCCTGGCCTACACAACCATTTTATCCTCCTAGGCCTCCGGGCCTGTGATGAGAGGGGCTGCCATGGAGACCTCTGACATACCCTGGAGACATTTTCCCCATTGTCTTGCGGATTAACATTCAGCTCCTTGTTGCTTAAGCAAATTTCTGCAGTGGGCTTGAATTTCTCCTCAGAAAATGGGATTTTCTTTTCTATTGTATTGTCAGGCTGCAAATTTTCCAAAGTTTTATGCTCCGCTTCTCTTATAAAACTTAATGCCTTTAACAGCACCCAGGTCACCTCTTGAATGCTCTGCTGCTTAGAGATTTCTTCTGCAAGTTCAAAGTCCCACAGATCTCTAGGGCAGGGACAGAATGCTGCCACTCCGTTTGCTAAAACATAACAAGAAGAGCCACCTTTGCTCCACAAGTTCCTCATCTCTATCTGAGACCATCTCAGCCTGGGTCTTATTGTTCATATCATTATCAGCATTTTAGTCAAAGCCATTCAAGTCTCTAGGGAGTTCCAGACTTTCCCACATTTTCCTGCCTTCCTCTGAGCCCTCCAAATTGCTCCACCCTTTGCCTGTTACCCAGTTTCAAAGTCGCTTCCACATTTTCGGGTATCTTTTCAGCAACGTGCCACTCTTCTTGGACCAATTTACTTTATTAGTCTGTTTTCATGCTGCTGATAAAGACATACCTGAGACTGGGCAATTTACAAAGGAAAGAGGTTTAATTGGACTTACAGTTTCACGTGGGTGAGGAAGCCTCACAATCATGGTGGAAGGCAAGGAGGAGCAAGTCACATCTTACATGGATGGCAGCAGGCAAAAAAAGAGGTTGTGCAGGGAGACTCCTGTTTTTAAAACCATCAGATCTCATGACACTTAAATAACCATCATGAGAACAGCACGGGAAAGACCTGCCTTCATGATTCAATTACCTCCCACCTGCTCCCTCCCACAACATGTGGGAAGTCAAGATGAGATTTGGGTGGGGATACAGCCAAACCATATCAGCCATCTTCCTTTGGTGTCTTCACATGATGTTCCCTTTGTGCATGTCTCTTGTAAATCTCCTCTTATATAGATACTGTTGGATTAGAGTCTGCCTATATGACCTCATTTCACCTTAATTGTCTACTTAAAATGCCTTGTTTCTAAATACAGTCACATTCTGAAGTAGTGAGCATCAGAACGTCAACATATGAATTTGGGGACACATAAGTCAGCCCATGATAGGTGACAGTCTGAGAACCCAGCGTAATGATCTTTTCCAAGGCTCTATGCTTCTCTGGAGAGGATACGTGAGTGACAGTTCTGTTGAGTCATAGAGCTGGAAAAAATTTAGATGAAGAATATTTATTCTGATTTCTGAAATCACCATACTTCTGCTTTCTTAACAGCACTTACTAGGACTTAGTCTAATTTTTCTCTTTATATTCTTAGGCTGTGTGGATGAGTCTTACTGTTGAGCACTTATTTTTTTCTCCCCTTTGAATATCCAGTCCTTAGCACATAGTATGTGTCCGGAAATAATAGTTGAATTGAATACAGGTGATTCGTCTGCCTCTGGACATTGTCACAATTTCCTACACCACAAAAGGAAATGAATTTGTCTTTTCCATAGTCGTCTACCAAGACTGAAGGCATATTTTTTTGCCTTGGGTGTTTTGGACTGAATTCTGTCTGATGTCTAAATTTGACTACAGTAATATATTTATTTATGAGCCATCTTTATTAAAGAATCTTACTGCCACCGTTTCCTTAGTTGCCAATTATTTTGTGCATTGTTATTGCTCCTCAGATTTTCTTATTTTGGGGGAGACTTAGGCATAATTTCCTTAGATGTAGATCAAAGCTGAATTGGATAACTAAAATATGTTGCAATTTATGTTACAGAAAAATGGTAAAAATATTCACATATTTTTTATATTTCTACTATTTCAGAATTAATATTTCACCTTTTTTTTTTTTTTTTGAGTCGGAGTCTCCATTGGTCACCCAGGCTGGAGTGCAGTGGTGCGATCTTGGCTCACTGCAGCCTCCACCTCCCGGGTTCAAGCAATTCCCCTCCTTCAGCCTCCTGAGTAGCTGGGACTACAGGCCCACGCCACCACACCCTGCTAATTTTTTGTATTTTTAGCAGAGATGGGGTTTCACCATGTTGGCCAGACTGGTCTTGAACTTCTGACCTCAGACAGTCCACCTGCCTCGGCCTCCCAAAGTATTGGGATTACAGGCGTGAGCCACTGTGCTGGGCCAATATGTCACTTTTTTAAAATAAATCTTTTTAATGATAAGACAGGCTTGGGTTTGTCAAGAACTGGTTTCTAAAAGGGTTTCATTATGCATGCACATGTAAATAAAAACCTTTTACAAATCCCACAGAATAAGATACTTTAAAATGGAGCTGTCAAGCAATTTTTATATGTACAGGCAATTTGTGGTTTCAAAAAGCTACTTCAAAAAAAAAACTTCAAAAAGTTAGTGCTTTTTGATAAATTTTTTTTAAAACCACTTTGTTAACAGGTCCAAAGTTATATGATAAAATGATCAAATAAATTTTTTCATTATAAATAATCTTGTTTAAAAGTCCAAAGCGTGCCTCTTAATATTTAGTGAGAGCCCTGTTCTTGTTCTACTTCATCAGTTGTCTATGTTGCTGGTTGACTATTGGAAGTTTTACACTGAATGAAAGAATAAAGATTGTAAACCTCTAGAAAACAAATACTTTACTTCTGTGGTCCTTCCAGGATTGAATGAAGGTTCCATGAAAGAGAAACATCTGGAATATGCCTTTCTTTTTTCTTAATAGCTAGTAGAGGGTGAGGAGGGAAATAAGACACTGTAGGATAATGCAGGTTTGTGTCAGATCGCAGGAAAAAATCATGATGTATTTATACTACGTGTGCTATTTATATATGTGTGCTACCAAACAGCGTACAGCTCTATGTTTTAGACAAAATAGAAGAAGCTTTGATGATAATTATCAATACATGCATGAGAATTTCCAATGTCATGGTTTAAGTACCCACTTCACATACACTTGTAAATTAGCTTCCATGCATTCATAAATGGGGTTAGTGTGATTAGTTTGCCAAGGCCCAGAAGAGATTATATTTATTAAAGATCACATGAAAAGCTGTGTCCTAGGCATCTGACTAGGAATCTTAATTTTAAATAGGTAATATTATCTTATTTATGAACTATTAACACAGTAGAAACATTTATTTTGATAGATTTATTAATGAATGTAAAGATTTTTGTTTTTTTAACATAAGGATTGATGGCCGTTCATTCAAACTAAACCTGTTTTGTACACTGAAATATAACATAAACATTGATAGACTTGCCAATCTGGCTTAAGCACTACTTTCAAAATATGAAGCTAAGTATAGTTTTTTGTTGTTGTTAAGATGTTTTAGACATGATTAGGTGATTTTATTTTGTCCTATGATCAACCTCCTGAGGTATAATGAGAAATCCATTTCAATATAGAAGGTCAGTTTTGTGGGGTTTTTAGAATTTTTTTTTTTTTTTTTGAAAAACAAAACTTCCTGTCAGAGTGTGTGCCCGATTGTGCATTTGATTAGATCAGCTGGCATGGCTTCTTGGCAGCCTGGCCCTCACTGCCAGGTTTACTCCGTGTCCACTTCCTTGCAGGGCCCTGACCCGGAGGCCATCTCTCAGCTGTCCCAGCCCTGCCAATTCTTTGAGGTCCCTGAAGCCTTTCCTGATTCTCCCATCTCATGTTATCATTCTCTGTACCCCTACAGCTTTACCTTTTGATGATGGTATCTGTTGTGTTAGTTATTTCTTTCATTGTGTTTTACCAAAGTTGTTTGCTCATAGGAGCTGGTAGTGTGACGCTGGCCACACAGGCAATAAACATTGGCATTGTGCTGTCTTCGTTGCTTTTCTTGGATGAATTAAAAAACATTCAGAGGAGCTGGGCATGGTCGTGCATGCCCGTAGTCCCAGCTACTTTGGAGGCTGAGGCAGGAAGATGACTTGAGGCCAGTTCAAGGCTGTAGTATATGATGATCACACCTGTGTGTAGCCACTGCACTTCAGCCTGGGCAACAGAGTGAAATCCCATTTCTAAAAATAAATAGTGAACAAAGAATTGGAAAAAGAATGGATAGAGTGTTGATTGGCTTGCTTTTCTCATAACGGGTTGCTTTTCCAAGCATCTTCTTTCACAACACTCATCATCAGGACATCTTGGGAGCAAAAATGTCCATACTGATTTGGGGTTACTTAAGTTTTTCTTTGGTCAGAATCCCTCGTTTCATCCATGTCCTCAGTACTAGATTAAGTAATCTTAGGGCACATTTATGGCTTCTGACGTTAATGCCCCTTTGTTTCCTAAAGCCCCGATGATGATGGAACTGTGCATGTTAAAGCAGGAAAGGGGAGGAATGTTGTCAGGCATATCTAGAAGCCTAGCCCTCGAAAAGTACTTATGTGGCACAGAAAGCCTCTTTCTGGAAAACCACTGAACTGATAGTTAAATTCAAAAGTCACTCCTAAAATCAGTTTAAGCATACATTAAATTCACTTGTCTTGGATGAAGCCAGTGAAAATTTTAAGACTAAAACAAGATTTATTATCAAATACTGGTCTCTCCAAAAAGTTACATGGGATCAGAATCAGATGTTGATGAATAATTTGTTTTTGTACATTTTAATAGTTACATGTTATTACTTCTAGAACTCATTTAACTGGTTGAACTAGAGAACCAGAATACAACATGCATTTGTTTTTTTCTATGGTGGAAGAGAAAAGTAAAATTAAAGTGGAAGTTATTAATACTATATATATTCATAGGCTGCTAATATGTACTGCGTTCTTTCCTTTTGTGTTTTTCTTTAGGTGATTGAAGATAGTACTGGAGTCCGCCGGGTGGTGGTCACACCCCAGTCTCCTGAGTGTTATCCCCCAAGCTACCCCTCAGCCATGTCTCCAACCCATCATCTCCCTCCCTATCTCACTCACCATCCACATTTTATTCATAACTCACACACGGCTTACTACCCACCTGTTACCGGACCTGGAGATATGCCGCCTCAGTTTTTTCCCCAGCATCATCTTCCCCACACAATATATGGTGAGCAAGGTGAGTAGATTTTCGTTGGCGTCAGGAGCTGTTGAAAGTGACTACAGCATTTCAATAGTTCAAGGCGGCCCTTTGTTTCTTGTGAAATAAGCATAGTAGAAAAGGATCTAGGTGGTTTGTAAGACTCATGGGGAATTCCTAGCTTCCTTTGTCCTGAATGGTGCCTGGAAAAATTACTTTGTGGGTTTAGTTCTTTTTCTTTCTTTCAGTTTTCACAAACTCGGCCCCAACCCCCACCTTACAAGATCAAGGAGTAAGGTAGCCACCTTTTATTTTAGAAAAGTGGCAGTGTGACATCGTTCCCATGTCCTGAAAGCATGTTTGTATGAGAGAGTGGCCTGAGGTACAACTGTGGCACATCGTTTCTTTGGTATCCATATGATCTACCAGTTAAAGGGAAATTGAAAAGTGTTTTGTGCCCCATTTCCAATGTTTGAAGATTGTGAAGTCTCAAGAACCTTTAGGTTTCCTGAAAGGCTCTGTGTTGTGATGTTGGCAGAACTCAAAAATCCCCTGGCTGTTGATGTGGCCTTCCTGAACCTGCTTTTAGTGTAAGAGTAGCCATTAGTGCAGCCACAATTTCACTGATTGTTAGGCAAATACTTACCTGGATATGAAAAGAGCCTCAGAGCTACCAACATTATATCTTTTTAAAGTTTTGACCTTGGTGTTGGTTTAGTCTAAAGGCTTTCTCTATCAAAATGGATACTAAGAAACCAGATAATTGAGGGTAAAATTAGACTTTAGCCTCTAGGACTTTGCAAAGTGATTTTCTTCTGAGTCTGACTATGAATGGAAGCATTTTACTGCTTCAGACATTTATTATGTTGGTTTAGATACATTGTAGAAGAAATGCCTGTTATACCATAGAATGTTTGAGCAAGTTATCACTTTTAAGAATTATATATATAATTATATAATTTCTATATAATTAATTATTATTTATTTATAATTATATATTTTATATATATAATTTTTCCCTGTTCATCTCACATTATAACTTATTCACAGAAAAAACTTTTTTGAGATGATATTTTAAGTGAAATATACCATTGTAACTTAGGGATAGAATTTGACTGTATGTGTGTTTTGTTTATTTGTTTTTTTAGTAGTCAAAGAAATTTGACATAATTCAAATTAATCAGGTGCTTTCACAATGTCGTATAAGGGGATGATAGCAAAACATGAAATCAATACTTTGATTTCATAGCAGCATCAATAACTTCCTATCAATTTGATCTTTTTTCCATGCGACACACCAAGAAAACATCAAGTATTGGGGATATACTATGAAAACATTTGGATAAGAACTGAAAAAATTTAGTTAGCTGTAATTTTTTTTAATGTATTCAGTGCTTTGACACAATATGCATTAAATAATTGAGTGTTTCTTAGAGCTTTCTGGCTGGATCTGAGCTCTGATGACATGAAAGGCCTTGGTGACTGACTCACTGCTTGCTGGTATATGTCTGACTTGCCTTATTTTAGCAGTCAGTTAGTAGGATGCCACATGGTTACTGTTCTGTAAATACTGTCCTTTGCAATTTTAGACAAGACAACAGTATGATTTAAATCATCATTAGAGTTAAGCAAAATTGTAGTCTCTTCATTTTATGGTGTATTTGGGTCTAATTCCATTAAAATAACACAGAGCAATAATGTATGCAAATAAAAATGCCTTCATTGATTTCAAATTAAAGCAGTAAAACAAAATCCCTTCCCTTTATAAATAAGCCATTTATATATTCTTTTACCTTAGCTCTTAGTGTGCATACCTAAAAGCAATTTAAATATTATTTTTCTAAACTATAAGAGTTTTAAAAGTTTTCAACATGTCTGAAAAGATTATTAGTGCCATGGTGAATATGTTAAATCTCATGTGTAATGCATCGTGGTGTTTAGAACATTTACTATCCTTCTGGTATATTTTGACATAGTTTCTTTGGATACATACTCTCTGAATAGGATTATATTTGTTTTGACACGTTCTCTAGTGCAAACTGGTTCTCTCATGAAGATTTGTTTTTTAACAAAACGACTCTTGTTTATGTTTTAGCTATGTTAACAGTAAGAAACAGTGGAGCTTTACTGTTGAGTAATTGAGACAGCAGTTTTGTTAAACTGTGCAGGGTAGCCATACATTTCTGTTGTACCTGTGACAGTCCTAGTTTAGGTCTCTTGCCTTGAAGAAATTACTGATATTCCTCCCTTTTCGCTCTCAGAAGTGTTCAGATTTGGATGGTAATTTATATTGTCACTCTATAGAAGAGGTGACCCTTTTTTCTTATAAAGATGTAAGGACCCAATCTTTATGTTATGCATTGTCATTTTTACTGATACTTAAAAATAATTTTGAACTGATATAAAAATTTAAATTTAACATAAAGTTTTCCCCTTGAGATCATAAGATTGCTTGCAGGCTTCTGTTTTCTTTTGAGCCACTTTAAAATGTGCATAGTAAAGTCAGGTGACATTCTACATTTGTCTTGCCTTCTATTACTCCAAAAGAGAAGTTTGAGACCACAGCTTATTATGTTTGGCACCAGATTTCAGAGACGGCTTTTCTTTATCCTTATACTTCCTCCTTGAACATTTCCCCTGATTCTGTGAGCTTTGATTATTTTAAATGGAAATGTGTCATCTCATTATCTTAGTTAAATTTGTTCAAATGTTGGCTCTTTTGTATGCCACAAAAAACTTTGACTGCAATATACTTCCCAATAGAAATACTATTCTGTCTACAGGGATAAGTAGACTTTTAAAGTAGCTTGATTCTAAGTACATGTTTAATAGGGGTATTTTATTTGTTCTAACTTTTTCATGTATTGCAACTACTGAAAACATATTGAAAGGCAAAAATCAAACTCAGTTATAAATGCAACTAGAATATGAGCTCTTTAGGAATAACAACCTTGTCTTCAGTATTCTCTGTAATATAGGAAATTTTCTGAACACACAGTGTAGTTCTTAATGATCGATTATTCCTTGATTGGTTAGAAACAAACGGGAATGCTTTAAATGTATATCATGTATATGGCATTTTCTTTTTTCTTTTTCTTTTTGAGACAGAGTCTTGCTCTGTCCCTCAGGCTGGAGTGCAGTGATGCAATCTCAGTTCACTGCAACCTCTGCCTCCCGGGTTCAAGCGATTCTCCTGCCTCAGCCTCCCGGGTAGCTGGGATTATAGGCGCCCACCACCATGCCTGGCTAATTTTTTGTATTTTTAGTAGAGATGAGGTTTCACCATGTTGCCCAGGCTAGTTTCGAACTCCCAAGCTCAGACAGTCCGCCCACCTCAGCCTCCCAAAGCGTGAGCCACTGCACCCAGCACTATTTTCTTAAAAAATATTTATTATACTCTATTTAGTACTACTTTAGACTTCCTTTATACTTTAGACTTCTTCAGGAGCCAGATCATTTGACCATTTAATAATCTATTATTGAAAATGTAAACTGAGTTTGGGTTTATCGTAATCATCCATTTTAGAAATTATACCATTTTATGGAATGTCAAGCTACATCACCCGAGAAGACCAGTACAGCAAGCCTCCACACAAAAAACTGAAAGACCGCCAGATCGATCGCCAGAACCGCCTCAACAGCCCTCCTTCTTCTATCTACAAAAGCAGCTGCACAACAGTATACAACGGCTATGGGAAGGGCCACAGTGGTGGAAGTGGCGGAGGCGGCAGCGGTGGTGGTCCCGGGATTAAGAAAACAGAGCGACGAGCAAGAAGCAGCCCAAAGTCGAATGATTCAGACTTGCAAGGTAATACTCAAGATGTTTGCCATAGAGTGAATTAGCAAGACAGAGACATCTCAAATGATGTTTCCGCATCTTTTACATGAGGATATTATTTCATGGTGGGTGGTTGCTCTGCTAAGAATATTTGAGTAGACCTTCTTTGATCTATTTCTTGGTAAGGAAAGAATATTGCATTGTTTATTTTTTATTAATACTTCATGGCAGAAATACTACATTTTGGTCACATATGCCATGCAACTTTCTACTTAATAACAAATATTTGAAAATCTTTTCATGTTAGCCTACTTCTGTTGTTTCACTCTCTGAATAGACAGATGTGGAAGAAATCCAAAGATAATTTTTCCAAAAGTGTAGGCTAGTTTAAATCTCAAAATAATTATACCTCATAAACCATATGTAATTACTTCCTTACTGTAATGAAATCTATCATTGAATCACAGAAATATATTTCTGTTTAGTTTTGGCATCAGTTATTGTCTCATAGCACCTTTTGCCTGTGAATTAAGTGTTCAGAAACCAAGAATGAGATGGAAGAATGAGGGTCACCACATATAGGTAGAGAAACATCAACTCAGAATGGCATCTGTCTTTTTGTAGATGAATCTCTTGGGTATAGATCAGTTGATTTGGAGGAAGGTTTATGTGTTTAAATGAAGTTTTGGAGGTAGTTTAGAGAGAACCTATTTTGATGCCACATAAGGAAAAACAGTGGCTTTTTCTATAGGCATAGGGAAGAATGACTTAAGTGAGGCAAAAAAAGGTAGCATTTGGATAAAGTAGGTGAGTTTATAGATATAAATGACTGGAAAAAAAAGACTTGAACAACTTTTAAAGATAGGATCAATTATTTCAAGTAGATTCCCTTTTTCATTCACAATCGCATTCTCACAGACACAGTCCCAGTTTCTACCTGACTGAGACGCAGTAAGGAATCTGATTATAACACTCATTGATTATAACACTCGTTGAATTTATGGATTCCTTACTGCATCTCATTCAGGTAGAAACAGGGACTGTGTCTGTGAGAATGTGATTGTGAATGAAAAAGATGGAATTTGTGTATTTTTGAGTGTCTATGGAAGAGCTTCTGACAAGAGAGGAAGATTAGGTAAAATGAAATATTGCCATCAACGTTTCCCCCTACGTTATTTGGGTGAGTGAATTGCAGCCTGAGAGAGAGGAATAGTAAGATATAGTGAAACGTGAATAGATCATGTGTTCTTTTCATTTGAATTATATATTCTTTTCTCTATATTCCAAACTCTATGCAATTATCACATGTTATTCTTATAATTCTTAAACAAAACATAAATCAGTATCGTACAAAAGAAAGCAAAGATTCAAGAGGCTTTTACACAGCTCTTAAGGGAAGATGCTGGGTCTCATATAAAATAATTTTTAGTCAAATGATACTGTAATTTCTAAGTTTGAAATTAGTTTATTAGCAATGTTACAATTTAACCATGACTGTACAAGAATTCATACCAAAAAAATTAGGAATAGATTTTCCTGAAGAGAATTTTCATCCGAAGAAAAGCGAGAGAGAATGTATAAATTGTCCAGAGAGCTTATGAGGTTTGCTCGTTCTTGACTCGTTCTTTAATAATGATTACTTGACTCATTCTTTACTTGACTCATTCTTTAATAATTTTCACCTTGCCTTGCACCGAAACTGATTTAAGGCAAATGACTTAGACACAAAGAAGCAGATAAAATAAATGTAAGCATTAAGGAGCCGAAAGATGATAAGGGAAGGAAAATATTAATAAGATGAAGCAGGGTTCTGGTAGAGTTGCTTGATGTGGGCCATATATTTTGTTTTGAGCCTCCTGGTTGTCAAAGCAAAAAGGCAAACGTGAATCACATAGTATAGACGAAGAATAAAGCACTTCTTATTCATGGGGTCCATCAAGTGGCTCACAATGTTTCAGTTGTGTCTGCCTCAAAATGTGTTTATTGGCTCCTAGGATCCCAAAAGGCTTTTTCCTGCTTTCTCATCCTTACAGTGTATCTCCTGCTGGAGTTTACTGCGGCTGACATCTAAATCTGTGCCGCAGAAACAGACGGCTTAACTGATTCTTAAGTTTACAGTGACACCTGATTAATCTAAAACTATACTTAATACTAGTATGATAAACCTAATAGGTTCATATGTGGTTTGCACAAGAATAGAATATATACTTAACCATAACATGTGACTTGTGTGTGTGTGTGTGTGTGTGTTTTAATTTAATGTTTTACTTAGGTTAAATTGTCCTCATGGCCAGAAGAGAGAAATCTTTTTACTTTTTTTTCGAGATGGAGTCTTGCCCTGTCACGCAGGCTGGAGTGCAGTGGTGTGATCTCAGCTCACTGCAACCTCTGCCTCCCAGGTTCAATCCATTCTCCTGCCTCAGCCTCCTGAGTAGCTGGGATTACAGGCATGTGCCACCATACCCTGCCAATTTTTGTATTTTTGGTAGAAATGGGGTTTTGCCATGTTGGCCAGGCTGGTCTCAAACTCTTGACCTCAGGTGATCTGCCCACCTCGGCCTCCTTCTTTTTACTTTATAATTCCTTTGCCTTTGAGTTAATTTGCTTGAATAATTTACCTTTTTACCACTTACAAAAAACAAATCTGTAAAAAAAGACTAAGTTTGTGCCTGGTCCTGTGGTAAAACTAAGCACATGTAAAAGAAGCAAACAACACATGTTAACATAAATACACGTATTAAAAAGATGGGGATACCTTAATTTCTCTCTTGAGGTCTAGTTCACTCAGTTAACTATGCTTCAGAAACTTTAAAACAATAGAGATTCATGGACCCCATTTTAGACCTACTAAATCTGAATCTTCATACCACTTTTGACTTCATGTTTTTTTTTTTTTTTTAATCAAACCTCCAATGGGGATAATGTATAATCAGCCAAGATAGAAAATTATTGTACTATCATAGTAATAAGGATGGTTAACCAAGTTATACACAGTATGGAATAGGGACTGTATCTGTTTTATTCATCGTTCTCTCCCTCCTTCTAGTACTGTACCTGACACATAGTAGGTACTCAGTAAATATTGTTAAATGAGTCCTGTTTTCTTAATTGCCTTGTTTTCCAGAGCAAGCCTTCTTTTTGAACACACAAAGCTATTGTACCATTTCCTTTTCCTGGAACAAAGTGTTGCATTGCTCAAGGAAACTGCTCTGTGGCTAGCCTCCCCTTTCATTTACTGTTACCTTCAGGAAAACAGGCATGACAGAGTCCCTTAGTACACTCTGGGAAATATGGGATCTCTGTCTTCTTGCACTCCCTTGGAGCTAATGGTGTGGTGTGAGCTAAGAACAGTTGGGGCTTTAGTATTAGACATACAGTACTTGGCTTAGAATTGGGCTTTGTTACTTACTATTTCCTTTTAGTTTTCCCTGAATTTCCATGTTCACTTTGTAAAATGGGCATTTTAATTTCCATTATTAAATATTAAAAATACCCTTGCTTAGTTCTTAACACTTTAATATAATGGTAACCCTTATGACTTGAATATTCTTGTCTCTCTCATCTTTAGGACTCCTGTTATGGGATCACCTCTCATCTGAGATAGCTGCCTCTCAAAATAGGCATCTCTCTACTCTCCATCTGGCAGCCTTTTCCCTTCCCTTCATGCTCCATTCCCCTCACCCCAGCTCCCTACATTTCTTCTCTTTTAAGCCAGAAGTGGCTTCCTTTGCTTAAACCCGTCTTACATTTTGAAAGCTAAACCCTGCATTCCTGGACCACTATCTCTGAAAGTTGCTTCCAGGCTCTTTTTTTTCTTTTGAGACGGAGTTTCACTCTCGTTGTCCAGGCCGGAGTGCAATGGCGTGACCTCAGCTCACTGCAACCTCTGCCTCCCAGGTTCAAGCGATTCTCCTGCCTCAGCCTCCCGAGTAGCTAGGATTACAGGCGCATACCACCATGCTTGGCTAATTTTTTGCATTTTTAGTAGAGATGGGGTTTCACCATGTTGGCCAGGCTGGTCTTGAACTCCTGACCTCAGGTGATTCACCCGCCTTGGCCTCCCAAAGTGCTGGGATTACAAGCGTGAGCCACTGCGCCCGGCCAATTTTTTTGTATTCTTAGTAGAGGCGGGGTTTTGCCATGTTGGCCAGGCTGGCCTTGACTCCTGGTCTCCAACTCCTGGCCTCAGCCTCCCAAAGTGTTGGGATTACAGGCGTGAGCCACCGTGCCTGGACACTTCCAGGCTCTTTTAAGAAAGGTTGCCACTGGGTAGAAACGTATGGATACCCTGGGGTCCTCTCTGGTGGAATTGGTACCGGATCTCACACATCACCTCGTCACCTCGTCCTAGGGCACTTCCAGCTCTGAGTGAGAAAGAACTCTGGTGCACAGCCTCTTGGGACTTCCTTTCTCATGGTCCCTGGTGTCTCCTCATATGTTTCTTAGGATTTTCTTTGCTCCCTCTGAACCTTAAGAGACTGCCCAGAAGGGCCATCTTATGGTTTAAGATGTGTGATTATTCATTTTCCTCTCCAGTGCATCCTCTCTTGTGGCTACAGTGAAATAGGTCTCAACATTTTAATCCCTTCCTTGAGAACCTCTGTGGTGCTCCCCACTGTCTAGAGAATAAAGTCTAAACTGCATGATATGACACATACTCACCTCTTGTGGCCCTTCACATTTCCCCACCAGACATGCTATGTTCTGCCCCATTTTGTGAATATGCCTCATTCCCCTTTTTTGGCCTGTCCTTCCAGTTCCTCTGCTTAGCAAACTCCAACTCAGGCCTTCAAGAGCCAGTTCAATTATCACCTCCTCTATGAAGCCTGCCTGTCTCTCCAACATATTATGATGGCAGATAAGTTAGGGGAAAATATTTCAAGAGTTTTTGCCTTCCTTTTCTCTTCCTCTCCCGGCATTTGATTTTAGAACAGTGCTTGGGCATCAAGTCCACAGATGTTCAAGGACAGGAATGGAAAAATTTGTTCTTGTGTACGGAGTATTATGCAAGAGCTGGGCCTTGAGCCTGTTCTGTGGCCAAAACCCAGTTAAAATAGTCACATTGCCTTTCACTGCAGAAGCAAAAGAAGTTTCTGTTGCTCTTCATTGAGTGAGAGGGAAGTTTATTTCTTCCATTTTATTCTTGATAAAAACCAAAGCACACAATATTTTAAGGAAGTTATTGAGTGGGATACAGTGAGTCAGGATCCAGTTTTCTAACTGAAATCCTTCAATTTTCAGCCAGTTATAGCCCCTCAGAAAGGAGTTAGGTTATCTGCTAGTATTGTTATAGAAATAATTAGGTGAATTTAGAGTAAAAAACAAAAGCTTTGATGAGGATCCACTGTTTAATTTTAAAAGACCTAAGTAGTCCCAATAATATGTGTGTGTGTGTGTGTTTGTGTGTATATGTGGGCAGATGGTGAAGGGAGAGGAAATCAAGAGTGTAAAGTCACAATTTCCAAACTTTTTTTTTTTTTTTTTGAGACAGAATCTGGCTCTGTCGCCCAGGCTAGAGTGCGGTGGCGCAATTTCGGCTCACTGCAACCTCCGCCTCCCAGGTTATAAGCAATTCTCCTGGGATTACAGGCGCCTGCCACCATGCCCGGCTAATTTTTGTATTTTTAGTGGAGACGGGGTTTCGCCATGATGGCCAGGCTGGTCTTGAACTCCTGACCTCAGGTGATTCACCCACTTCAGCCTCCCAAAGTGCTGGGATTACAGGTGTGAGCCACTGCGCCCGGCCTCCAAACACTTTTTTATGTATAAAAATTTGCTGTGTGCAGTTGACATGGTTGACCTTCACTTTGTTCCTGGGGCTTACCCTAAGAGTGAGGATGTCTTTTTCATATATGACTTTTACATTTTAAAAACAGAATGGAATTGTAAGATTTTAAATAATCGGGTGTTCTGGACTGTGTGACACAGAACATGTCATTTCACTAAGCTGTGATTTCCCGTTCAGTAAAATGAACAGGCGAGTTAAGGTCAGTGATTTTCAAAATCTTATCAATGAGCAGATTGCATCTTTTTTCAGACAGTCTCATGTGGATCATGAGTTTTAAATACAGTATCCCTTCACCCCTACCACATCACACACATTCATACACACACACACACACACACACACACACACACACGCACTTTGAAAGCGGACAGCACTAGAACTCCAGTGGTTTGAGTGGAGGACCTGGGTCATTGTCACCCTCCACACGGCTTTCCCAGGGATCCAGCCCTCACCTGGGTCCTGGCTACTCACAGGCTCAGACCAGCAGTATCAGTACCATCTAGGAGCTTGTGAGACATGTACCCTTATGACCTGCCCCAGACCTACTGAATACAGGCTGTGTAGGTGGGGCCCACCAATCTGTGTTTCATCAGGCACTCCAGGTAATAATAAGCCACAGTTGCATTTGAGAACTGCTGGCTCTTTGAGTGCCAAGCAATTTTTAACCAAGATTTTAAACGGCAGGGGTGGGAAAGCGGCGGGTGGGAGGCATTCAGTTGGAACACTTGGTTTAAGTTGAAGCATGTTCCTTGTACTATCTGTATCATGATAAATATATACTAGTGGTGGAAGAGTTCCTTTTGTGTGACTAACATATAGGTAGCAGCTTATGTGAACTCTTCTGGAAGTCATACTGCCATATGGGAAAAATTGGGACAAAATGGCAAGAATTCCAAATATGGAAGAAAACGAACATACAGCATACTTTTGGCATTTGACCTTTGGAATTGTTAACAATCCAAAGACTCAGTTGCATTTTAGATCACATTCCACGACATAGACTCACAAGTTCTGGTTATGATACCGAAAGCCAGTGATGAGGGCACTATTCTTGTGCATTTCTCTTTCAGAGTTTGCAGATTGCTTTCTGACTCCAGCAGTGTTCCTTATTACTGGTTCTTTGTATTCTAATTCTTTCTCAGGTGGTCCTCCCTGGCATTTTTTCTCTTCCCTATTCTTATATTTTGTGATCATTGCTCAGAAACCAGAATCAGACTACAGCTTTACTTACCCCAAAGCAGCAAGAAAGTGTATTCACAATAACAGTAATTATTCATAATGAGAAGTCACAGTGCACCAAGGTTTGGGATGGCATTTTTTCCCTCTAGGGGTCTGAGACTGTGGATATTTTTGGGTCCTTGGAGTCTGTCCTTTTGCTGAATGGCTTGGGCTCTGGGAGGGCATAGCAGCATCCACCTGCGCAGGGCTGACAGTGGTTTCCTTTGTCTGGAATGACGTGCTTAATGTTAATAAGGTCTGGAATGTTGGGAGTCAAGACAGATTTTCTTTTGGAATCTCTTTGGTTTTGGCTCCCTGTAACAGATAATGCTTGTGCTTTTCTGTTTTCTGATTAAAATAGGATATTTAGTAGGGCTTTTGCACTTCACAAGTGGCAGATTTCCTCTTTCTCTTGTTAAGCTTTTTCTGTCTTGTGAGCACATATCCTGGGCATGCTCAGACGAGGTGTTTTGGAAGGCTGGAGTTGGCAGGGTTCTTCTTTTCCCCCAGAGTATCTGCTTCCCTTACTGCATTTGAACACTGTACTGTTTCTAGATACATTTTTAATATTGCTTTATCTCTCAAGTCTGTAGGTGATGATGAATCCTGTGTTTTTTCATCTGTCTACAGCTGCATATAAATTCTGAGTATTGCAAAAATATCAAGAAAACATGAGAAAAGTTAAAAGTGAGCTCAGGTCAGTGGAATTCATCCATCTGGCTGCCAATTACAGTCTGAAAAGTGAAAATAGTCCAAACAAGCCCAAATAACTTTTATTTTTTAAAAGGACAGTGGGGACCCCTGGATCAGAATGCAAGAGACACGAGGCATTCTTCTTGGCAGGAAACTGGACGATTAACATCGCCACTTCCATTTCAAGCATAGGCTGCCAGATCTATCTGCTCAGTTATAGAGGCCTCTGAGTGACTCTAGTTAGGGGCCGAGTGGACTTGAACGCCTTGCGACTGTCTTATGTGTGGGATGGAGATAGTTTTGGGGACAGAAGCCTGTTTCATAAGGAGCATGCTGCTCATTAACATGTGCTTTCTGACTTGGGCATTATCCTGCAGGCCCAAGGCTGGAGAAATCAAACTACGAATAACTATTTTTCTGTAAGACCCCTGTATGATGTTTTTTTCCCCCTTACTGGGATGTTGATTTTACTAGTGCAAAAGCAAATTTACAGCTCAACAAAGAGGAAACCATGGTGGCCTAAATTGTTAATTAGTAGAGTATATAATTGTCTTTATTAAGTTACATCACTTACCCTATCTTTTGCCTTTTGCCCTTTCCCCCTCGTATTTTTGTTGCAATCTGGAATGTTTTAAAGATGTTAACTACATGATTCTTTCAACAGGCAAAATGAGATATTTTTGTCATGTCAAGTTAAGAAGTCTTAACCCATTAAATCATACTTGAAGCTTCACATTTTTCACTTGCATATAAAGACAAAAAGCATGCAAAAATAATTCGCTGAGTTTTCTTTTGAAATGAATGTTCACCAGAAGTTTGAGGTCAGAATTTTGATTAGTTTTTACCATATGTAGTACTGAACTCTGTAAACCCATGTTATTTTCTCTGCCTTTTTGCTTTCTTGGGAACTGATCATGACAGCATTTAGATGACATCAGAACCCACGTTGGTAAAATAAATGTCATCCCAAAGAACCCTTTAAACAGCAGGTATAAGTGATGATATGGTTTGTTTCTGGTATATTTGTAACCTTCAATTTTATTGAATTGAAACTTCTATATGTTATTTCTTTCATTTAGCTAAGTTGAATTCTGAATTTAACTGGGTTAGAGGTCATCATCACAAAAGTGCCATACTCAGAAGCAAAATATGTACTAGTTGGGACCTTGCAGATCTTGGTTTAGTCTCAATTCAGCCACTTGGGAACTATGTGCCCTTGGGCATGATAGTTAATCTTTCAAGGCTTCATTTCTTTCTTGTATGTAGAAAATAGGGTAATTAATGGCATCTCTTTCAGAGGACTATCATCAGCTCTTAGTACAATTTCAGACACTAAGTGCTTTAAAAATGTAGTGGTATTGGTAAAGAAAGACCATGAGATTTTTTCCTTGTGAGAACTGCTTTCTGTGGGCCATTTTATTATAACCTCAGCTTGTGAGCATGCCCATCAGAATGCTGTTGGGCAAGGCATCCTGCAGCCTGGGTCAGTGTTAAGTAATAGTGAATGCCAAGGACTTGAGATAGGGGAGAGTTCAGAGGGGCATCCACTCCCCAAAAAAGGTTCTCGGACTATTGCCAGCCCACAAACAACCTGCTGAATTCTGGGCAAGAATAAAATGCAGTCCTCTCTCCGTGCTTTTTCCCTGTCACCTCTCTGGTTGAATTCTCTGTGTGAGCCCACAGAATGGGGTCTGACAGGCCTGCTTGATTCTGTTTGAACCCACTCAGCAAATTAACCACTCTAAGTTACTTTGCTAAAAGGAGGAGATTGCAGGGGACATTAGCTTGAGGCGATAGACAAACAACAACTTCTCTATGTTTATTTTTCTCCCACCCACATTCCTTGCATTAGGGCAATTAGTTAAGCTAGATGGATAAACTAACTGGGTAACCCACTAAATTTCCAGGTCTCTCACAACTTTTCCTTACACCTGGCAACTTGTACACCATGTCTTCCGCATTCTGTGGGCTGCATAGACCTGCCCTGCTACATTGCGGAAGGGGTCAGCACTAGGTTTAAGTAGATCATGGGGGTGGCGAGCCATCATGGAGGCTGACTACCAGGTGTGTCGAGGCAGAAACCATTTCTGTTAATACCTTATCTGAAAGAGTCTCAGCATTTGTGATGGAATTTTGGCAAATTTCCTGCTGCTCTGTCAACATCGATTTTGTCATTGCTTCTCCTGTGGAATGGAGCTCTAGGATCTTTACATAAAACTGCAGTGTCAAGAGGCAGGGTGTTGAACTTCTGGTTTTGTATGATCAGTATTGTATGATCAGTATTATAATGTGATAATTATAGTCTGTATTGCAAATATGTTCATTATTGTTCATGCTTTCTGCCATGGTCAGCTTTGGCTTTTATTTTAAATTTAATTTGCTCAACCAGACACACAGTGTAGCAGACGCTATTACCCTATTTCAGTTTTTGGTGCTGTAATGACACTTTGAAATTCTAGGAATTGCGTAGATAACATAAGTGTGATGTGGGAAAGGTCCCTGGGAAACAACAGTGATTCTATTAGGTTAGTGCACAAATAATTGTGGTTTTTGCTGTTACTGTTGCACTCACATAATAGTTCAGTGCGTGCAGTTTACAAAGAAATGAGTGAAATGCTCCCCATAGTTGACTATAACATTTCCTCATTTTTCTCTGGTGCTGAATTTGCTTTTTAAAAAACTCTTCCCCTTGCCATACCCTTCCCCATTCCAGATTGTAACTGCTTCTGTCCAGCTGCATCAGAAGAAGGGGACTTTCCATGTAGGTGTTATTCTCAGAAAAGGCCAGAAAAGACCAGGTCATGGTGGGGATGATTTGCTCTAAGCACAAAAGAGAATTGTGATGGTTCAGGAAGACTGGAAAATAATGAGGCTGGAAAGGAATGAGAAGGGCTTCAGAGGAATGGCACGTTGAAATAAAAGGAAGTGGTAAGAACAGGAAAACAAGTGGAATGAAAGGAGCACACAGTGGGCAGGGATGATTGGATAGACTATGGAATAAAGATAATTTGGGAAAAAAACAGGCAGAAAATAAGAGAGGTTTCATGGTTCCATGGTTGTATATTCTGTTCTTCCCACTAGGTTAACGTTTCCCAGAGGGGTTGGGTGGAGACGGGGAAAGCCTTTTTGCCCTGTTGTAGTCCATGTGCCCTTTTGCTGGCAGATCCACTTGGAACAAATCTCCATGTGAATACATCTCCTATTCTTCTCCTATTTGGAGTTTCCTGATGCTTTTGTCTTCCTCTTGTGCTGGATTAGAGCATCCACTGCCAGCATGCATTAATGTGATAAACAAAATAAAAGTGAAGTCTTAAGTAGAAGTTTGCAAGGAGTAGCGGTACACTATACGGAGGTATTAGGTTTTTTTGAATATGACTTGAAGTTGTTAAAGTGGTATTTTAGAGTTTTGATGTGTTTAACAACTGGAAATTGAGAATTTTTTTTTTTATTTTTTGTTTTAAGTTAAAAATTAAGCACAAGAGGCCAGGCATGGGAGGATCACTTTGTGAGGCCAAGGCGAGAGGATTGCTTGAGCCCAGGAGTTCAAGACCAGCCTAGACAACACAGCAAGACCCCATCTCTAAAAAAAAAAAAAAATTAGCTGGATGTGGTGGGCATGCCTGTAATCCCAGCTACTTGGGAAGCTGAGATGGGAGCATTGTTTGAAGCCAGGAGGTCAAAACTGCAGTGAGTGTTGATCATGCCACTGCCCTTTCGCCTAGACGACAGAGTGAAACCAACTCAAAAAAACAAAAAAAAACAAAAGAAAGTTGGGAAAGAGGGCACCACTTTTCCTTTATTCCTGGGTTAGTATGCCTTTGTCAAAAGCAGCTTGCTTTAAATGAAGATGTCATGCTTATTTCAAGTCCTCTTAAAACCGAATTCGCTCTCATAGCCCCTTGGTATGTAATAAAAAGCTATATATATATATATATATATATATATATATATATGAAGCATTTCTGTGAAATAATCAAGTCTTGCTTTCTAGACTTATTAGAATTACCTCATGAAAGCAACATGAGGAAGTGAGTGGGAAGAACTAGGTCTACAACAGTTAAAATATTTTTTTTTCATAAATGCGTTTATTACTGCTTCTCTTAATTCACATGGTGAACTTCCATTGACCTTTTTTCCTTTTTATTTGAAAAGACACAAATTATTATATGGAACAGTAAGATCTTTCAAACCAGGAGGGATGGAGAAACTGCCATATTTTAGGTTCACTGAGTTCCTCAAAACTATTTAAGTGTCTTGCCAAGCGCATTTTTAAAAAATTCATATTTAGTCTTTCAGGAAGATTTATCTTTTGTTGGAATGTTGCTCCAAGGAGCTCTATAATATACCAGCATCTCTTGAAAGCTTTGTTAAAAATGATATGTTACTTAAGTGAAAAATGGTTATGGGTGCCTTAATTATTCAGCTATCAAGTTTTTTTTTTTTTTTTTTTTTACACACTGACAGCATTCGTATTATTTACTACTTACACTGTCATCCATGGGAAGATGGCTCCAATTTAATTGCAGACAGTTTTCAATTTGAAACTTATATCTTCATTTCATTGAAGAATTTCATGTCTGGGAAGTACTATTCCCTATAGAGTTTAATCTCTGGGTATAGTGGTCTCAACATCATCTACAACATTACGCACGAGGACTGTTTAGAGTAAGTTAGGTAAGTTGCTATTGCATTAGCATTTCTCAGAAGAAAGATGATCTTTTAGGTAGTAAACATACATGCATCATAGAATCAGTAGGATTTCCTGATTTGCCTGACTGCAGTGCTTCCATGCCTGTTTTCTGCACCATTTCTTCATTTTCTTTTCTTTTTTGGGTGGGGGGAGAGACAGGGTCTTGCTCTGTTACCCAGGCTGGATTGCAGTGGTGCTATCACAGCTCACTGCAGCGTCGACCTCCTTGGCTCAAACAATCCTCCTGTCTCAGACTTCTGAGCAGCTGGAACTAGAGACATGTGCCACCCCACCTGGCTAATTATTTTTATTTGTTTTATTTTTTGTAGATACAGGGTCTCACTTTGTTGCCCAGGGTGGTCTCGAACTCCATGGGCTCAAGTGATTCTCCCACCTCGGCCTACCAAAGGGCTGAGATTACAGGCATGAGTCACCACGCCCAGCCCTGCATCATTTCTTTTAAATAATGTCAGGGACAGCAGGTTCTATGGCCCTGCTACCCATAGTTGGAATGAGAGATACAGTAATCATCTAAATCTTAGCCTTTATAGTTAAGATTTCAGAACTTGGTTTTCGGAACTGAATAATCTGTGGGATGTTTGTACCCAGAAATTAGGATTCTCATTCATCTCTTTTTCTTCTATTTTATATTTTTGTTTCTTGCATTTTTAGATTCTATGAATCTCTACCCCTCTCTCCTGTTCTGTATATCTGGCTTCCAAGACTTGACATATTTATCATCACTAATACTATAAATGGACTTTTAAAATTCAACACTTTTATTCATTCATTTACTGCTGAGGTATTTTTTATTTTGTTTTGCATTTTGAACTGGGTAAGGAAATAGAAAATGATAAAGATACATGAGAAGGATGTTTTTAATACTAGATTGTTGTCATAGCTGTCAACCTATTTACTTTTGAAGAAGAAAGTTTCAATAATTGGTCTTATTTTAAGACTATGTTACAAGCTCATTGAGTGCATCCAAGGAAAAGGAAGCACTTCAGATAAGCTAACTGCTCTTCTTTAATAAGGGTGCATGGTCCAGTTGCTAGATTGTCCTTGTCATCTTATTTCCATTTCCTTCCTTTTGTCCATTTTTATCTTTAATGATCTCAGTAGGAGGTAAACAACCTCGATAAGAGGATAAGGGAGAATATATCCAAGTGCTGCTTGTCAGTAGCTCTGATGAACGTTTGGTGTGTGTGGAAAACCTGAAACTTAAAATGATTCTCAGAAATTATCTCTAGGGTTCATTTGTAATATTGGGTAGATTACTATTTGTGTAGGTGGGAAACTACTATTTCTATAGATCAAAAATTGTTGGATATTTGAAATTTTACATGTTTCAACTTAATATTCCACACATCAATATGAAGGATAATTAATAGGTATCTATACAAAGTATATCTCTACTCTGTTTCTCAGCTGTTGGTATGCTAGAATTTGTTTTGTTTTTACTTTCAGTGTCAAAATAGAGTAAAATGTTTAGGGAGAGAAAACAGTGAACATCAAAGAACTCAGGTAATGTGTCCACTGCTAGGATGTTTTTTGCAAATAGATATTAAAAATGATATTTTCGGGGGAACAGTAGATCAATAATCTGTTTAAGGCAGGAGATACTGGATTTTATAAAGATATGAAGGAACAAAATGAGATAAGATCACAGTGCTCAAGACGTTGACTTGAAATGGTGGCTAGAATCCTATTGATTAATGCTGGTGACTGAGACTTCAACATTGAAAATAAGCCATCCCCAGACAATTGGTAAATCTAGGTGACAATTATGTTATTATACTTTATTTAGGTAGTAGTTTTGTTCCTGGAAAATTACTTCTATTCAAGAGAAAAATTTGAAACATTTGAGAACTGAATGTTTTGTGGGAACTCTTGTGTATAATTTTTCAGTTTTATTCAATTTCATAATTCTTCAGGGAATATTTTCAGGCCTAGATTTATGGACACTGTACATAGTGCCTGCTACCAAAAGAACATTCTACCACCAGGCTTATTAGAAAGCATATTGTCTGTTTTTCTGCTGCCTTGTTGTTAGCAGATGTTCCCTTAGCACTTCTGAATTATTTTAGTGCACAAGATGGGAAGAACAATAAGTTAAAAGAAAAAGATAGGAATTAATTTTTTGACTAGGTAACTGCATTTGAGTGGGGATAAATGTCAGTATTCTCAATCTTTTTTATCCCTCTGCTCAATTTGAGGTAATACCATGTGGTGACCTAGTCTGTCATCAGACCCTAAAAATTCAGTAACAAGTCTCAGTTCTGTATTAATAGGAGAATGGATTAAAAATAAGTTTGTAATAAACTCTAGCACAGTCTTGCCACTTGAGCTCAGTTCCTTTGATTTGGCCCAATTTTCTTCACTGTTTTTCTTTTCATATTGTAATGACTACTGTCCACAGGGAAGGTTAACACAATGGAGGCACACTTCTGATGGGCTCTGTGTTTGTTGCCTGTGACTAACAAATCAGCACACACAAAGCTGGTGCTTCTTTTTTTTCCCCCCATAGAGATGGGGTCTCGCCATGTTGCCTAGGCTGGCCTCTAACTTCTGGGTTCACAGCATTCTGCCACCTCAGTTTCCTGAGTAGTTGGGACTACAGGCATACACTGGTATGCCTGGCAAAGCCAGTGATTTAAAACAACAGAAATTTATTCTATCACAATTCTGGAGAGAATGTAGAGCTCAGAAGTCCAACATCATTGTTGCCCAGGTGAAATCAAGGTATTGATAGGCCCAAGCTCCCTCTGGAGGCTCTAGGAAAAAATCTGTTCCTCGCCTCTTCCAGCCTCAGGTGGATGCTGGCACTCTTTTGCTTGTAGCCACATCACTGCAGCTTCAAGTCCAGCATCTTCAACTCTGTCTGCTCTTTTCTTCACCTCTGTTTGTGTTAAGTCTTCTTCTGTCTCTGCCTTATAAGAATACATGTGATCTCATTTAGGGCTCATCTGGATAACTCAGGATAATCTGCCATCTCAAAATCCTTAACCTAATCATATCTCCAAAGACTGTTCCATGCAAGGTAACATTCACAACCACCACAGGCTCCTTCCAGCATCCCTGTTCTAGAAACCTGGCTGAGCCAGCCCATTTGCCTGCATCCTAGTTAAGGTCTGATTGATACAACCTCACCTTCCTCAACATTTACTATATGCTTTTTAGTGAGCTGCAGTTAATTTCATCCAAATGTACAATAGCAGCAGCAAGTATCTGTCTCTACTAACACAGGCCAAGAATCATTTAGCAGAGCTACCTCCTCTCTTTAGAGAAGCAGTTTACGTAGGGAAATCTACGCACACACTTTTTTTTTTTTTTTTTTTTTTTTTGAGCAGGTTCTCACTCTGTCACCCAGACTGGAGTGCAGTGGTGTGATCTTGGCTCACTGCAGCCTCGACCTCCCTGGCTCAAGCAATCCTCCCACCTCAGCCTCCTGAGTAGCTGGGACTGTGGGCATGTGCCACCAAGCCTGGCTAATTTTTGTATTTTTTGTAGAGACAGGGTTTCACCATGTTGCCCAGGCTGGTCTTGAACTCCTGAGCTCAAAGGATCCTCCTGCCTCAGCTTCCCAAAGTGCTGGGATTACAGGTGTGAGCCACCATCCCCAGCCTATGCACAGTAAATTAAGCTAGTTTAAGCAGTTCATAAAGCTGAATGCTGTAACAACTGTGCTGGAAATAGAAGTGAGTTGTGCTGTGGATGTGCATGTGTATTCACATGTAAAATGGCAGCTATGTATTTTCAGGGCATATTTAATAGTTAAATATCAGAATCGGTATAATTCCTTTTAAATGATGACCAGAGCTCATGGCATTTCCCAAGAAGAAGTGAAATGAACCTATCTGATTTGGAACATGTATTTTCTTTAAAAAGTAAGTAAGATTGTTTTCAGGGAGCATGAGATAAGATTTACAAAGTTTAAAAGTAATCTTTAATGAATCTTATGTCCCGTAAATGTTAAATAGCCCTCAGGGAAATTACATAAAGCTGGTACTCGTTGGATATTACACTAAATAGCTAATGTTATAATAGATTGATTACAGGTGTCTTTTCTCTGATGGCTGTCATGTAGGCAGAGTCTAATAATTGATTTAATTTTGAAGAAGATTTCTGTGGACCCTGAGGTGTCATATGCCAAACAGGTGATAAATTCTAAAGCCCTGTTATCTGCCTTGTTGTGTTTTTAATAATTATTGCCCGTTGTAATAAACTTGTATCTTAGATTTCTTTTTTCACCCTTCAGTGGGTGTTTTGCCTAAATTGAAAAGACGTAGAAGATTTTAACTACATATGAAGTACTATTTTAAGTCATTTAAGATTTTTCCCTCCTCCAGAATTTTTTAATCCTGTCATACTTGGTGGAAAATAATGTATACATCAAAGTCAAGCATACCTAATTATATAGTTTAAACATCAGTGCATCATTAGTTGAATGAACAAATTAGTTAAAACTCTGTATTTGCTGTGGGTTTCAAAAATTACCTGGACAGTAATTAGAGTTACAAAGAGTTCTAAAACAAAAGTTGATGAGAATAATGAAGTTGAGCTACAAAGCCCTGATTGTATAAATAGGGCAAGAAGAAAGAATACCAAGAAGGGGGGGAAAAAAGTGTTTTGGCCAGATCTGAGAACTCAGCTGGATCACGTGGTATCAGCCAAGATAATATGTGACAGAGAACGGCAGATACAAATACCATGACACTCTGTACATGGGAATAGCGAAATCAGGGATAAAAAATACAAGTCATGTAGCTCACAGCTCTCCGTGTAGCCAGGCTCAAGTTAAGGTAGTTTAGTTGTATAATCAACTTTCGTGTATTGCTAGGACCTTAATAGAGGAGGGGCAAAGCTGAGGGGAGATCATATTATGTTACCTCTCTGGAATAGTTCCTTCAGTCTTTCCATGCATTTAAAAAATTGGGTCTGTCTAATTCAAGCCATTTAGTTCTACCCATGCTCATGATCCTTTGGTTTTAGCTACTTAGGTGATTTTTCCATACAAATATCAGTCACTTGCGGCATATACCATGCCCTGCCAGTTCCTTTTGGAATCAATTTAAATTAGAAAAATAAAGTACTTTGGGAAAAACTATTTAAGTGTGTCTGTTAAATTGTTTTACTATTTGAGAATAGTTCTGGAGTCTGAAATACATTTTCCATTTAATAGTATTTGGCTTTTTTTTTTTTTTTGAGCCATAGCATTCGTGGAAATATGTTGAAATCTTGAGCGGAGAGAATATGACTTGCTGCTTTTGGTATTACTTGTTGTCTAGAATGTTACAGTCTTCACTATAGTATGTTCCTGGTCAGCAGCATTAGAAACAAGGATAACTTCAGACTATAAAGAAATGTACATATTGCAATTCACAACTTTCTTCCTATTTTAAAATCTTCATATTTTTTTTTCTTTCCTTTCCTTTTCCTTTTTTTTTCTTTTCCTAGGCTCTCTCTCTGTCATCCAGGCTGATATGCAGTCGCATGATCATAGCTCACTGCAGCCTCAAACACTGCATCTCAAGTGATCCTCTTACCTCAGCCTCCTGAATAACTAGGACCACAGGCATGTGCCACCATGGCTGGCTAATGAAAAAAAATTTTTTTTTTTTTTTGTAGAGATGGTCTTGCTATGTTGCCCAGGCTGGTTTTGAACTCCTGGCCTCAGTGATCCTCTTGCCTTGGCCTCCCAGTGTACTGGGATTACACCCATGAGCTACTGCCCTCAGCCTATTCTGGATTCTTCAGATTGTAGAGCCAACTATACTACACATCTGTGTGTTTTGTTTGTTTGTTTGTTTGTTTGTTTTGTTTTGTTTTTTGGAGACAGGGTCTCCCTCTGTCACCCAGGCTGGAGTGCAGTGGCACGATCTCGGCTCACTGCAACCTCCACCTCTCGAGTTCAAGCAATTCTCCTGCCTCAGCCTCCTGAGTAGCTGGGACTACAGGTGCGTGTCACCATGCCTGGCTAATTTTTTTTGGTATTTTTGGTAGAGACAGGGTTTCACAGTGTTAGCCAGGATGGTCTCGATCTCCTGACCTCATGATCCGCCCGCCTCAGCCTCCGAAAGTGCTGGGATTACAGGCGTGAGCCACTGCATGCGGCCTAAATCTGTGCTTTTTTATAGGACATTTCATCAAATACATATTCATAGTCACTTGAGTGGCAACTCCTCCTAGATATTAATACTGTATACAAAAAGTTAGGTCTAGAAAATGACATCGATTATTGTGAGACAAGTAACACATTTCTGTATATCCAAAACATATTTAATTAAATTTGACTCTTTTCCTAAATTTCCAATGTTATTGTAGTGCTTGTTTTGTAATATTGTGCTTGCTTGTGCACATGTGCACTTTCATAGAGCTTAAATGTGTAAAATAGAGTGTTACTCTCTTTGCTGGTCTCACAGCTTTAGCTGTTGTTCCCTTACAATTGGTTCTCTGCACAGCAGCTGGGTGAAGTTTTTATTAAAACCCCCATGTTTTCCTTTTGAACTTAGCATACAGTGCAAACTCTCCTATGGCTGCTGCCTGATGCACGTTCTTCCAGCCCTGCTCCAGTTCTCTGTGCCTTTGCCACACAGCTTACTTTCTCCAGTTCTCCAACATGTGAGTCCCATCTTGCCCTAGTGCCTTTGCCCTCTCTTCTCTCTGTTGGAAAGTTCTTTCATACTTTGTATAGTAGAATCCTCCCCATCCTTCCTGGCATAGCCCAAATGCTTCAAGGTCAGAGAGACCTTCTTGGACTACTTCATCACATCACCCTTCTCTACATATTCTTCATGACACCCACCACTAGCTGACTCTATTGTATTTGTTTGTGTACATTGTCTATATTCTCCTGCAAGAGTTCACCCTTGACTGTATTGGAAACAGATTGGAGTTGGCAGAAGATAACATGCAGAGCTCACTCAAGGGGACTTCCAGACATCTTTTATAGATAATACGAATTGCTAAATTTGCTTTTCATTTAAAAAATTTCATTTTATGAGACTTGGGTTAAAATACAGAATTCCATTGCAGTTGGAAAGAGTTACCAGATAGTTTATTATGCATGCTTGAATGCCAGTCTTGCACAGCATGTAGCACAGTCAGTATGAAACACTTTTTTTGAGGAACTGAAATGCCAGGTAAGAATTGTATGCTAAGCCTATTTCAGCCCCACAAATGAAGGCCTTTCCTATAAATGTGGTCTTGTATTTCCTTCTGGCCAGATAAATGCAAGAAACTGTCATCATTGCTCTCTCCATTTTTGTTTAGTAAGAATGAGCCTCTTTAGGTGTTTGCATTTTGGCAGTCTAGTGTTATTTCCACTATCATTAACTTTTACCCTTAGATAGAACCTGGACTTTGTGTTTTCATCTATCCAATCTTCATTACATTTCATGTAATTCATAGAAATTAAAATTTCACTCAGATACTCTTGACTGCATAGCAACAAACCTATTTTGGAGTATTAAAACAAGGTTTTAATATAGAAACTGTTCAACCTTTTGTTTTAAACTACTGATTTCCTACATAGTTTGGGGATTTTTGTAGATACCAGCTCTCTTCAGTAGTTCTGATTTCTTAGGACTTTTATAAAAACATCTTTAAAAAATGGTATAATAACTTTAATATTACTCAGCACATTTTTGTTGTTGTTGTTCAGAATGGTTTATGTGCTCTTATTCTGATGAAAAAGAAGATGAAAACATTCTTTTCTAATTGTTGGGAAATGTTGTGGAACCTGACTTTTTGACCACTTTCTCCCAGTGCTAGGGCCTGTTGACCTACTCATCCCCACTTGGCTGTGCCAGCTGGGGCTGCCTTAACTGGTCTCCATGCTCCTATGAGAGAGTTCCTGGTAGACGTCAAGTCTGCATCAGAAATAAACATGGAGAGCCATCTTTTTCCAAATGTTCAATGCAAGACAGAGCAACAGGTTCTGCTTTGAGAATTATTGCTGGAGACACCATCCATGCATGCAAGCATTCTGTACCAGGTAGTACACTGACAATTTGGAAAAAGGATAGACACTGCCATCTTGGTTCAGAAGGCCTCCTAATAATGGCATTCTAGAAGAGAAAACCTGGATTATGTAGCCTAAGATATGGTCTTGTTCTGGTAGAACATGTGTGAATAGGAAACACATCGTAGCCCTTGCTGATACTGTCACTAGGGTCTAGATCACCATTGGGCTTAAGCAGAGATGGATATTTGCTTTTTCTTAATATTCCAGCAGTCTAAACTAAAAATATGGAGATATTATAAACCTGTGTTTGCCTGAAAACAAGATTGTCACCAATCTCAAAAGTCAGAAATAAATCATTTTTTCTCATACTCTGTATAATAGCTATAAGAGAGTGGGGACTGGAAAGGTATTTTGGAGTTTAAAAGTAGTAAAACACAGAACCATGAGTCCTGCTTGCAACTTTAATAAAATTTGGGTATTGTCTGAGTAGAACACCTTTTCTGTTCCTGGGTTAGGCTATAAGGACCTCCAATTATGAAACCAAGCCAGAAACTGCCCTAAGATTAAATACCTTAAGGAAAAGTAACCTTTGTGGCAGTGGGGAACAGTCACAGCTCTGAGACCCCATCTCTGGTCAGTGACCAGAGATATCTGAGAGCTGATGGGCTGCAGTGGGGAGAAGGACTGGCTGCTACAGGAAATAAACCTTACTTCAGACCCAACTGGAAATGATCTCTTACTTAATATGTTGCTTTTTACATGTTTTTAGGGAATTTTTAGATTCACATTTCAGGAGACTATTCTGTATTTGAGCCTTTGGGTTTTTCTGAAGAGCATAGAACCCTAAAAACCTAATATGATGATCTTAGAACTTCCTTAATTTCTTTCTTTCCACCCTTAGTCTCTTTTCTCATTTCCTTTCACTGCTCTGAAAATTAACACCTGCTAGGGAAATCAACTTTAGGCTGCTTTCATTGGAAGCCAGTGTCTAAAAATCAATCCTGGCAACTAGTGTAAAATGAAATTTGGAAGACATCTTGATTCTCATGGACTTGTGCAAGCTGAAGTTATTAAAGAGGATTAGGAACCACAGCTGGTGAGCAGATGGAATGCTTATAATTTCACAATCTTAGGTAGCTGTAAACTCAAATCTGCACAAAACTTCTTTGCTTTTTCTCTAGTTTATTTCACTTTATCTTCCTGGACTGTAACTCTGGGCAAGTACGATCGTTTAATTGTTGGAGATGATGAGCCTTAATAGGTTCCTCATTTAGATGGCATCATTTAAAATTCTAGTCGTACAATTTCATACTCAGAATTTCATTTTAGAAACCAACTATTTAATAATGGACTTATTAACAACACAATAAGTAGGAAATGGTTTTACCTTTCATTCAAAATGTAGAAATATATTTTAAATTTGAACAATGAAGACTGATTCACAGTAATTGCAACTAGACAATATAACTACTTGCTTCTTAAAGAAATGCTTGATTCCATCAGTTTCTTCAGCTTTTTCTGTGTTCATTTCTACTAGAAATTCCTGTGTCATAGAAAAAAAGTCCCCTAAAGCCACCTTCTTCATTGGCTCTGCTACCTAATCACAGGCTCCCTGCTCCCTGTATATTCTCCGCACCCATGACTACTTCTCTGTTCATTCTACCTTATCATAATATCGGGGCCTTATACATGCACAGAGCAACTGTTTGCCCCCTCAGAAACATAAGCCTAGACCACATTTTCTGGGTAGATTTTCTCCACAAAGGAAGGTGTTTGTGAGACTTTCATCCAGTGGCTGCTAGGAAGGTCAAATGAGGAACTTTATTCTACAAATACAAAGACATTAACTTACACTTTACGTTAGTGGTTGTTACTTTATTTAAGAATGGAATTAGTGTCCACTCTACAGTTTAGCACCTCTTTATCCTTACTGAAAGACTTTAGAGAAATGGCTGCTAAGGTGGAGTTTCTTCAAATACAGAAAAACATCTGGAGCCGTAAATAAGTTGAGCAGCCTGGATACATTCTGTACTAGCTGGTTGGGAAGAAAA
This sequence comes from Pongo abelii, assembly GCF_028885655.2. NCBI lineage: Eukaryota > Metazoa > Chordata > Mammalia > Primates > Hominidae > Pongo > Pongo abelii. Next base: position 182,205,275 of record NC_085928.1, read on the forward strand.
CAACACACGGATATTTCAGGTGGTGCCGCACAACAAACAGCTGTAGTTTATGGTCTGAGATAGTCTCTGTTCTTTTGGAACCAGTGTGTACTTCTTCTCTAAAGCCACAGTCAGCAGCAAAAAATACTATAACATGTCTTTTGGAAGCAATTACTGCATGATCCTCAGTGTTCTAGCCTCAGAACATCCTGAGTGTTCCATTTCTATATGTGCGGGAGAAGAGGATATATTACTGATGCTTTGGCATGAAGTAATATGGAGAATTATTATAGGATATGGTCTTTCTTGACCAGCTTTTGAAATGACTTTCAGTAGCTTCTCTTTGGATTTCCAAACTGACCTTCTGTAATTGGATGTGGCCTCTTACAGAAGCAGTAGTATAAACATGTTTAAACTTCGAATGTAATTATTTTGTCCTGAACCAAGTAGTCTAGCAGTCTCTTCCAGCGGATAGATTTGTTTATCTTAAGTAAAGTTTATCTCCCCGCCTTACCCTTGTTACCTTTGGACACAGGAGATGGCAGGAGAAGAGGTTTTGGATGGCCCCCAAGAAGAAGTAGACTTGGACCAAAAATCAGAAGACAAGACCTGAGGATTTGATACTGGGTTCTTTTAGATTTTCCTGTGTGATCTTGACCAGATTCATAAAATCTCTGATTTGCTGAATCTATATCTAGTAAATGGGTATAATAATATCTAATATGTATTTGCATATGTTTGGTATATTTATTGGCATGCGATGACTGACATAACAAAGCAGCACAAACTAGGTAGCTTACACAACACAATTTTATCTTCTCACAGCTCTAGATGCTAGAAGTCAGACTGCAGTGTTGGCAGGGTTGGTCCTTCAGGGCCATGAGGGAAGGATCTATTCTAGGCCTCTGTCTTTGACTTGTAGATGGCCATTTTCTCCCTCTGTCTTCACATCATCTTCCCTGTGTGTGCGTCTGCGTCCGAATTTCCTCCTCTTCTAAGGACACCTGTCATATTAAATTAGGGCCCACCCTAATGAGCTCTTTTTAATTTAATTACCTCTTTAAAGGCCCTATCTCCAAATATAGTCAAATTCTGAGGCACTGGGGGGCCAATCCAGATTTTTTTGGTCATCCATTTTTTTTCTTTTGTGTTGTCTTATCTATTATATTTTCCTCTTGTGTGTTTTTATTTCTCACCCAGATTAGTCCATGACCTAAATGGCCATTTTTGCTCACAACTGCCCCTCGGGCTCAATAAGCTCACTGTTGTCTAGGGTTTATACACCTCAGCTGTTAGGAGATGGAGATCAGATGAATGTGGTTTATCGTCTGTAGAGTGAAATATGGCTACTAAGTGGTGCCATTACAGAGCCAATTTGGGGTGTAAATCTAGTATTTCAGCTCTTGGACTTTTTAAACTGAATCTTTAAATAGAACACTAGTTTCATTCTGAGGGGGAGAAATACACATGCGGAAGACATTAAGGCCTATGATGAATGTCATGTTTTGGACAACAAGGGCAGCTCATTTGGACAACAGAAATCCATCTGCAGGGCTTAAGAGAATCCTTTATTTTATACAGAAACCGAATAAGTTCCAAATAATATAAATGTTATTAAAGACTTAGAATGAGATAGCAATAGCGCATAGCTTTGGCCTAGAGTAGGTGGGCTTGAAAACAATTCAGGACTTCTTTTACATTGACCCTGGATTTGTGGATGTCTGTTCTATCATAATATGTTTTAGAGAATAAAATGGAAAAACGTGTAATAGCAGAGAGCTTCTATTCCTCAGAGTGGTTGCAATTCTGGAGAACAACCTCTTGCAAATAGCATTTTCCGTATAGACATTTCTTGCCTGCTGGCCCAATCTTAACTATTCATTTTAGTTCATTTCTCAGTTCAATGCATTTAGAAGACAGTGCATTTTTCTTTTCTGGACTAGGGCAGATGGTGCTGTCACTTTTGATTATCTGGTTTTTTTTTAAAAGGGAAATGTTGATTAGGAAGAGCAAGAAATGAAATACCACCAGATTAAATTGAGAGCAGAAATTATACAATCCCAAAAGAGGCAAATCTGTTCTATGTTTTTCTGGTTAGTTTACTATAGTTTATATTTGACTTTCTAGATTTCAAGTTTGATATATTTTAAAAGATCATTTTAAGATAGCTTTTGGGTTACGAGTTTGCTTTGTTTCTGCTTTCTAGAAGATATAGAAGATAGAAATGTTTAGATGGTTTTCTTTTTCTAGTCACATTTAAGTAAGAAGATCCTTGGGTAAGAGTAGCTTTTAACAAATCCAAATGTTTGGATAATTTCTACTTTATGCCACTGAAATCTCACTTGCAGTCTAGTGGCACTTTGTATTTTGTTAGTGTTTGGCCATCTAATCTTAAATTAGAATATTTAACAGGTGTTCCAAAACAGAAGTCACAAGGAAGTGGACAAAGGGGCCCAGAAGACAGCTTGAAGAGCCTCCTGCTGGCTACATTTAGGGCAAATTTAGTGTCCAAAAAATAATGATGGTGGTGGAGTGTAGCAGATTTTAACACATTGAATTAAAATAAAAAGAATCTGGGTTCAAGATACTTTGAAAAGTGGGAGAGGAGAACTAATAAACATAGAAGGAATGACAGAATTAGAAAAATCACCATCTGGAAACTACCTGTAATATAATGGTACATGCTAGAGATCATCAGTGTTGACTGTAACCGTCAGGTAAAAGGGGAGAATGTGTTGACAATGGAGAAAGGTTTTACACACAATACCTTAAGCAAGGGACCAAACAGCATCACCTAATAGTTCAAACAGCAGTGTGCATGTTCTCATGTCATAGGATGGGAAGTATATCTGTAAACAATTCTTCCCCAAAATTCTTAGCCTGTATCTAATTATGAGGAAATAGCATCACACTACAGATAGTGATATATTCTATAAGAAAACTGGCCTGACTGCTCCAAAAATGTCACCTTTATAAAAAGTATAAGGGATTTCTGTTCTAGATTAAGAGAGACTAGTAAAAACCTGACAACTAATGCATACTTGGTCCTCGATTGGATCCTGAATTAGGAGAAAAAAAATTAAAGATTTTATTGGAACAATTGAGAAAATTTAACATGGATTTTAATTTCAAATTTATTCGATTAATGTTAAATCTGATTGTAGTAATGTGTTTGTGTTTATTTAGGAGAAGCTCCTTGTTCTCAGGAAAGAAATGCTGAAGTTTTGGGAGTGAAGTGTCATCAATAACTTCCTTCCAAATGGTTGTGAAAAAACGTGTGTGCGTGTATATATAAGTAGAGATCAAATGTGAGCATGCAAATATAGCAAAATGTTAATAAGTTGACCAGTCTAGGTGTTTTTCTATAGAAATCTAGGTGTTTTGCTATAATTATAGCAGCCTGAGCTATAATTGGGTGGCTGAAGCAACAAACATTTATTTCTTACAGTTCTGAAGGCTGGGAAGTCCAATATCAGGGTGCCAGCATATTTGGTGTCTGGTGAGGTCTGTCTTCCTGATTTATAGATGGCATGTTTGTGCTATGGCCTTGTGTGGCTGAAAGAAGAAAGCAAGCTCTCTCAGTACCCTTATAAGGACATCAGTCCCATTTATGAGGGCTTTATCCTCATGACCTCATCTTATTCTAATTACTTTCTAATGCCATCACTTTCGTGCGTAGGGTTTTAAGATACACGAATTTTGGGAGGGCACCAAGCATTTAGTCCCTAACAGTGTTCATAGTACTGCTCCAGCTCTTCTATAGATTAAAAATGTTTTAAAATATGTATTTTTTACAAATCGAGCAATTTCACATAAAATTTTGCATTTCTAGATTCTCTAGAAAAGTGGGAGTGTCTGCCTTACACCCATGATACCCCAAGAATTACTGATTGGCTGCATAGCAGCTGCCCCCCTCAGATAGGGTGAGATTTTTTCCATTTTCCACAGTCCTTACCCTTCCCTTTTGTTTTATATACCCACCTTCTCTACTCATTGATATTACCTGCCTAGTGGCTGTAGGCATTTTAGTATGTACCCACACATGTAACCCTTGCTGATTTCTTGGGGTGGTAGTAGGTTGTGTCATGGACGGTAATGACTTTTTCATATGCTGGAACTCTTGAGCCCTCTGGATTTGATACCCATATCAGCTGGTGAGCTTCACTTTGCTCCTTGGCCACAGGCTGAGGATCTAGCCTCACTCCCAAATAATTCAGTCATCTGAGACATAATTAAGAAAATGTGGATGTAAACACTGTTCAAAACTTGCTGGATAGGAGATATACATTTTAAAATTATCTTTCAGATGCACCATATTAGAAACTGTACTCTGGATTCTGCCTGTCAGTTGGCACAGTCTTGCAAAAAGTATTGAATAAGCTGCTTGAAAAAATTTAATATGGCATGCCGAGTCCTAATGAAAAAACATTTTGTGGAAACGTTTGTAGACTCCCATGCAAAAAGTAGTGTATGAACTTTAATTACCTTTGTAAGTTGTTCTATCCTGTGTTTAAGTGACTACTTTCCTGTTACATACCCAGGGAGGGTACCAGCTCTTGCTGGATAATCATGGTCTTGAGCCTTCCCCCAAAACACAAGAGCTGTATCTGGCAGAGGTTAGGGTTCAGCTAGCAGTGAACAGTTCAAACATACAGAGAAGAAGAGGAAAGGACTGGTGCTAGAGTTAATCTTGCCAAGCAAACATATCTATCTAATACTTAATCTGTTTTTGTGGGTTTGCATCCCTGTACAATTTGATGTTCTTAAAAACACTAGCAGCCTTTGGCCGGGTGTGGTGGCTCACGCCTGTAATCCCAGCACTTTGGGAGGCCGAGATGGGTGGATCACTTGAGGTCAGGAGTTTGAGACCAGCCTGGCCAACATGGTGAAACCCCGTCTCTACTAAAAATACAACAATTAGCCAGGCATAGTGGCGCACACTTGTAATCCCAGCTACTCAGGGGGCTGAGGCAGAAGAATCGGTTGAACCCAGGAGGCAGAGGTTGCGGAAAGCCGAGATCGCACCACTGCACTCCAGCCTGGACAACAGAGTGAGACTGTCTCAAAAACAAAACAAAACAAAACAAAAAAACACTAGCAGCTTTTGTCCAGTTCCATGCATATACATAATTTTTACATTGTGAAATGAACACAAAGATTTTTCTTAGGGAACCTGACAGAAATGAGCATAGAATCTTACTAGTATTTCAGTTCATTAAAGACCTAGACCTGGCAATCCATGTTGCCTCTCTTATTACCCAAGGTGTTACACAGCATTTGCCTGAAGGAGCCCAATTGCCTGTGAGTGGGTTAATGTGAATGTTCCCTGTAGGGCTTGACTCAAATCACAGGCCCGGGGAGTGGGGGGGCGGGGGGGCGGGGAAATCATCCTGTCCAGTGAATTCCAGAAATAGCAACAAAAGCTCAGAGGAAATTAGCCCCTGTTGTCCCATTGACATTCTCTGGCCGTCTCTCCTGTCCAGCTGGGCACACTGCTTGGAAAAGAAATTCGTTTGTGTTTCTCTCCTTTCTCTTAGGGTTCCAGAACCTGTTTGGAACCTAGGCCGCTCTTGAAAATATTTTCCTGGAATGGAAAGCAAACGCATACAACATATGTTTACCTGCCTGCTGCTTTCTTTTTCGGTGTTGAGAGTCTGGTATTCCCTTGGCTACCTTTCAGGATTTCAAATAGAGTAACCACTTCACCAGCGAAATGGCTAGCAAGATGTTTATCTTTGTATTTTTAGCATCAGGATGATTGATATCTCAAGATATTTCTGGAATAGTTGTTTTTTGAGATTAACTGCATTGTCCTTATATTATGCAAGTTTATTCTTCGTGTTGTGATTTTACTCATCTTTAATATTTCTATTTAAAACCACTAACTGTGGATCATAGTCACTAAATGGAGAGTCTTAGATAATTAATTCTTCTTTTGTATGCACTTATTGATTCCTCTTTTTTTCCCAGCATAAGTAATATTTCAAAATCGAAGATGGCCAATATTCTTTTTCTGAGTAGAAAAGCAATTCAACACATATTCATTGTTGTTGTTGTTGTTGTTGTTGTTTGTTTGGAGACAAGTCTCCCTCTGTTGCATAGGCTGGAGTGCAGTGGTGCCATCTCAGCTCACTGCAGGCTTCAACTCCTTGGGTTCTAGTGATCCTCCCACCTCAGCCTCCCAAGTAGTTGGGACTACAGGCATGTGCCACCAAGCCCGGCTGATTTTTGTATTTTTTGTAGAGATGGGGTCTTGCTGTGTTGCTTAGGCTGGTCTCGAACTCCTGGGCTCGAGCTTTCTGCCCGCCTTGGCCTCCCAAAGTGCTGGGATTACCGGCATGAGCTACCACGTCCAGCCATCAACACACATTCTTAATATTGTTTTCTTTTGTCCCCATTCATGTTTATCTGCATTAGTAGGCATTGACAGGGTATCTAGCTTGTCCTTATTATTGAGTAGTCACATTTTTCGTTTTCACCTAAAATTATTTATTTCTGTTTCTTTTTTGTTTGTTTGTTTTTATGTTGATTGTTTACTATTGGCTTTTGGCTTCTTATCTCCAAAATGAGCATGATCAGAAGCCACACATTTTCCACGCCCCTAGTTCATTGTACATGATTTGTTAAAGAGAGTAGCTATGTCAGCTCCTTGGCAGATCTGAGACAGCATATGATGTTTTGACAGGCATATCTACAAATGAGCCTTGTGGATAAGAACTAGACAGAAGGTTTGGAGAGAAATAATGTTGATGTCATCCCATTGGAATGATAGAGCTGTTACAACCAGAAATACATTCTATAGCTAGTAGCTAAGTGTGTAGCTCTATTTCTTTTCTAAGAAGGAAAAAATGTGAAATAAACCAAAGAAGTAAAGTATGTTTATAAAGGAGGATATTTTAATTAGTTTAGGTCTTAACAGTTATTCAAACAGTCTGAACTTAGGTTTCTTTTTGGAGCAAACATGAAAACCATTATTTATGGAAAATTTAAATTTCATATGACACATCTTCCCTCTATGTGTGTGGGTATTTTCTTTCTTTCTTTTTTTTTTTGAAAAAAACGATTTGCTTTGCTTGTGTATTTTTATTTCAACCTTCCCTTTACTAAAAATGCTTTATTTCCTTGGTGTAGGAGATTTGCTTTTAGGGAAAAGGAAAGACTTGTGTCTCTAAGCTGAGCCCCCTTTTCCTTTTTTAGCATTTCCAGATAGGCTGGTTCTCAGCTGACTGTGGACATGTTTGAATTAGAGGCTCCCAACTTAGCTGCTTTTCAAAAACTTTCCTGCCATCGAATGTGCCTATATCTGCAAAACAAAATGACCCTTCTCTGTGTGAAACACTATCCAAGAGTGCCTTATTATTATTATTACTTATTTATTTATTTATATTTTGAGACGGAGTCTTGCTCTGTTGCCCAGGCTGGAGTGCAATGGCACGATCTCAGCTCACTGCAACCTCCACCTCCTGGGTTCAAGCGATTCTCCTGCCTCAGCCTCCTGAGTAGTTGGGATTGCAGTTGTGCACCGCCACGCCTAGCTAATGCCATTCAACTGCTAAGAAGGCAGCAATGTAGAAAATGGTTTTCATGTTCATTCACCCCAGCCGTGGTCACCAGCAAGGTTGAATCAGGTGGAAAATGGTTTCGATCTGTTTACTTACCTTGTGGCTGCTTCAGTGTAAGGAATAAGAAACATAGAGTTTGCTTACATGATTTTGTCTGAGTTAATTTATTTACTGCACACCAGAAGGTGGAAAATAGCCCCTGAGAATGAAGAATAAGAAACTTGTCCTCTGACCTTGCACCAGAACCTTGCATTTGTGCAGTTCTGGGGCAATGTCTTGTTTAGTTGGCACACACCAAATACCAAGTTCTTAAGAGGGGAAGAAACAAAAACAAGACAGAACTTTCAGCTTGAATAAAAGAAGATATCCTAAAGGCAAATCAGCATAATTTTTTTGTTTTGTTTGCTTATTTTTGTGAGGGTATTAGTTATTCTTCTTTCCTTCACAATATGGGAGGTGTGTATATGAGAGAGACGAGAAAAAAAACAAAAAAGGAAACAAAGAAAGCATGCCACCAAACAATAGCTTCATCCAAACTCTGACATACACTCTTTGTACAGCTGGGCTCTGAAACTGTTTTATGGAAAGAGTGGTCATTCAGTGTACTTCGAGGCACACTTAGATCATGCTTAGGGTGAGATAGGCCAAGAGCTTAGTTAACTCGCTTATTTAGGTCGTAGAGTTGTGAATTTTGACATTTTCATACTAGACTGTTAGCTTTCATACGAGTTGATTGTTTATGTGGGAAGTAACTGTCACTTTAAAACAAATTTTATTTTTACTCTTGTTTGGTGCAAATTGTGTGCATGGGTTTTATTTACCTTTTCCTTCTTAGTCTGTGGCAGCATGAATGGAAAAGCGTTAAATTAAATAAATGTAATATAAGTGCATTTTTCTCTCTTTTTTCCCATATTTAAAATTAGAAGCTTGAAAGAAGACAGAATTCCATCTGGCCTTGGTACCACGTTTCTCCTAATATGAGGGATAGTGACCAGACACAATAGGGCAGTGATTGGTTTGTCACTGCCTTCCCTCCCCATGCCCTGCCATTTTTATTTTTGATCTTCTCAGCATCCTTTGTTTATTTGGCCCCATTCAAGGCCCACTTTTTAAATTCTTCCTTTTCTCGTATACATTCCCAGCAGATAGGTGGCCTTTGCTCTATTCATTTGACAACCTTTTTTCTAAGTTAAAAGCAAATAAGAAAACCAACATAAACCTTCCCACAGGACTGAGCAGGTCTCCTCTGCTGCCTTCTCTTTCTCCCATCCACCTCAAGGCCAACACCCTACCAGTATCAACCCATGTTTTCTTTCTCAGTGTCCTCTCCCTTGGGATCCCCAGATCTCTATTAACTCTTCATGATATAGTCAAAGGACTACTTGCTTTGGGACCATGTATTAGACTTGTGGCCCTGGAGAAATCACATCTACTCTCTGAGCCTCAGTTTCCTCATTTGTTCCTTATCTTCCTTCCTCAGTCAACAAAGACACCTATGGGTGGTGTGCCTAGCACTGGAGGTGAGAACCGTGATGAGCTAAGTAAGCATAAGTTCCTATCCACCACTGTGAAATGGAGCAGAGAATGTCCATCTTGCAGGGGATATTGTTAAAATTAGCAAGGTGATGATGCATCGACGAGCACGTATGTAGGTGCTCAGGAAATGTCAGTTTTTGTGATTGTAATCAAAGGCAAACAGACAAGGCAAGTCCTGACCTCTCTTTGGAAGTTGTTTTTATCTCAGGAGGATCTTTCCCTTGTATTTCTGGCTCTTACCTGAAACTCATTTTTTTTTTAATTTTGGACAGATTTTTTTTTTATTATTATTCCTTTTAATCTAGTCTCTTTCTCTATTTTTTCTTTTTTTCTGTTAAAAGCGTAACCATTTCTTCTGTCATGTGTATTTGAAAGCAAGGTGGGAGGGGGCTTTCCAGTTTTTGTGGGACAAAGCATCCTGTTTTAACTCTGTTCTTTTATAGTGTATTTCTAGTGCATAGTCCTGAGGATGTTTTATTTGCAGATCCCTTTAATTCTTCCCTTCCTTCTGTGTTAAGTAGGTGATCATCCCTGTTCTAAACTTTTATTACTCCAAGGATAGGGTCTGACTTGTTGCCTTTCTAAGATAATCTAAATGCCTTCTTCATAGCAAGAGGAAACAGTTACCTCCTTCAGCTGGTTGTTTGAACATAGCTATGTGAGTGTTTGAAACCATAGGGTCCTTCAAATTCTAGAATAACCAGAAATTGAGAACATTTTGTCTTTAACAACTGAACCAGTTCATTTATTGTGACTATGCTTATGTTTTGTTTTGATTTTTTTTAACCGACAGTTAACTTTTGAGATTATATAATATTTACAGTTTACTTAGCAGGGGCTTCCAGAAAATGTCAGGGTATGTCAACTTTTGATTTATGGATACAATTTATATCTTAACATGAATACATAGTTATAAATGAGCTTGTGACATTGGGTCTTTTGAATGTGGGTTTTCTTTTAAAAGGCTACAGGTTTCAAAACCGTGATATTGCCACCAGCCCATTTGTTTTTCTCACCAGACTAAAGGTAGCATGTCCTACTAAATAGAACGCAACAGGAAAAAAAATAAGGAACAAGTCCTTTTAAAGTTTGGAGTGGTGCCAACTACAAGTTTTTGTTATTTTTAATATAGACTTTGTTCATTTATTTAGTCAAGAAGCATCTGTTGAGCTTTGCACATGCAGGGCCTGTGCTGGGTGCTGCGGGTAAATGGTGATTTTGTCCTAGGGCAGGTGTCATTGAACTATATAGCCTACCTGTAGCCTGCTTTTGTATGGCCCACAAACTAAGAGGTTGTTAAAGTTTTAATGCATTATGAAAACAAACAAAAAACAAAATATGCAAGAGACCTATATGTGGCTCACAAAGTTTAAAATATTTATTTGATTCTTTAGGAAAAAATTTGCCTACTGCAGACCCTGTGGTGTCTCTGTCTTCCTCAATCTTATGTTTGTTAGTAAGAAAGACCAGAAGTAAGCAAGGGAACAAATAAGCAAGATAATTCTTTTCAGATCTTGATAATTGATAAGGAAATAGGATGTAAAAGTGACAGAAATGAGGCTGGGGTCAGGTGTAGCAGTTAAGGTGGGATTTTTTGAAAAGATGACTTTAAGATTAAACCTGAACAATAAGGACAAACAGGTCTGTGCAGAGCTGGGCGTATTAACCCATCTCTCACTTCTTAGGTCCACATCCCCCTTCCCCTCCAAGTGCCTGCTTATTATACACAGGGCTCAGCTAAATGCTGGTTCCTGGAAAACCATCTCGAATGCCCTGTTTTGGGTTACCTTTACTACAGCACCCATCACAAGGCACTGTAATTGCCTATTTGGTTTCATTCTTCCCACCTCCCTCCACTAGACTTGAAATATCTTAGGGGCAGGGACATATGTCTTAGTGATCATATCTCGCTAGCATTTAGCTCATAAACTAGGTTAAATGGAGTCTACTATAAACTCAAAATTAGATTCCATCAAGCCCACTGTGAAAATCAAGAAGATCCTCTAACAAATTGCGGATTCTTAAGTTTAAGTTCTATCACTTATCTTTTTTTGTACACATCCTTCCCCTCCTCGTACTCTCTTCTCCAAGCACTATTCTTTCATTTCTAAAACCTAATTATTGCCCCACCCCAAAAACATGCCCCTTTCCCTCATGTTATTAAAAGGCACCATCATCCATCCAGTTGAGCAAGCCAAAGACTAGGAATTATCCTTGGTGTGTCATGTTTCCTCACCCTTACCCATCACATCCAGTCTTTCAGCACCCACACCTCCTCAACTAGTCCTGTCTCACTGTCTCTACTCTCAGCTCTAGCCCAGGCCAGCTCTAGCCTATCCTTTGCCTGGGCCACTGCAGCAATCCACTGACTGGTCTTTCTGCTCCCTTGCTTACCTTCCATATATCCGTTGTTCACACAGAAGACAAACACATCTTTTCAAGCTCAAAAGAAGATCATATCTGTCCCTTTTCTTAGACACCCCAGTGGCTGCCCGTCGAACGTAAACGTGAACTTAAGTAAACAAGTAAAAACAAGTAAATAAACAAGTAAAAATACAGCTCAAAGATTTGAGCTCACAGCCCTGAATGGAATAACCATTGTCTCTTCAACTGCATCTTATTACTCTCAGTTTCCAGGTACATTGGTCCCTCCACTTGCCCTTCTTAGGACCCTTTATTCTCTGTTGCCTGTTAAATTATTAAATGTTAAATGGAACCCTGTGTTAATCTCGTTAACATCGTGAACACTTAAAACTATACAGTGACAAGTCGGTGAACCATAGTGAAACTCCATTCCCTAAAGGCACCTTCATTCCTGATTTTCCTGGTAACATTTGTAATATCAAAAATTCATGATAACAGGCAACTGATTTAATGATAACTCCAGTTAAAAGGCCTTGGGGAAGGAACTTGACAACCTTACTGCCTTCTAATGGTATTGTTTTTCCTTTTTTCTTTTTCGCAATGCAGAATATGAGTTGGAAGTAAAGAGGGTGCAAGACATTCTTTCGGGAATAGAGAAACCACAGGTATGTCTTCTGGATTTCTCAGCATAAATGACACTTTTTAAAGTATTTCAAATGTGCTTTTTTTTTTTCCACCACACAGTAGGTAAGCAAAAGGGCTCCTTGCCTTTGCAGATTACTCATCAACTATGAAATAGTGTTCAGTTCAGTTACTAATGGAGCATGAGACATAGAACAGCAGCCTCCTGTGTAGTCATAATCTACTGAAATGTCTTCTTTATTTAGGTATTCTGAATGCAATTAGATATTCCTTCCAAAGATTCTTTTTTTTCTCTCTCTTTTCAGTCTACAGTTTTCTTTGGTAGTTTTTTTTTTTTTTTTAACCATATAAATGTAGTAATAATTTTTGAAAACCTCAGTAATCCCAAGTATTTTTCCAAGTAAACTTCAAAAAGATATTTAAATATTAGCTGTGAAAAATAAGTCCAGAACATTGGGTGCAATGGCAAGAAAAAAAATGGTCGAAGTGGTGAGGTTTTGATTTTGCCAGGTGCTTTGAAATTCAAGTGAAAAATTCAGAATGTTGATTCAGCCTTTCATCTGAGATTAGAGAGCCAGAGTTCTTTGGAGTATTTCCTAGCTGAATTGGAAAACCTTGATTCTGCATGTGTTTCAAATACTGAGGCTTTTTAACAGAAGAGTCCAAACATGCCTCAGGGTACGTAGTTGAATTTGACAACCTAAAAGCTTGAGGTGTGTTGAAGGACAGGCATAATAAGGCACTTGTAGAGGAGTGGGGTGTTGCCATTGGGAGGGGTGCGGGGAGTCTGTACTTAGTCTGGTGAGGAGCAGGCTGCCACTGGGGGTTTTTGAGCAAAGAAGTTATGTAATCAGGGCTCCATTTTCAGAATGATCAAACAGTTGGCAGATGAGTTGGAGTGAGAAGAAGATAGATGCAGGGAAGAGCAGTGTTAGAATCTACTACTGTAGTCCTGGTGAAAGGCTATGGGAGTCAAAATTAGGGTGGTGACATCTGTGTGGCAGGCAGCAGGGGACAGATACTAGAGCCATTCTAGAGATGAATACGGCACTATAACCTGTTAGAATAGATATCAAATGTCAAGGATAACTGGGCTTTCGGGTTTGGATGCCTCCTCTCAGGAATTGCTTCCTCTAAGACGCCTCCCTGATTGCTGTCCATGCCCATCAAGTGGGAGGCTCTACCCCCAGCTTTGCTGTGCCCCTCATGGACTTCTGCTATTGTATTTAGTATATTGTACTGCATCTACTTGTTTCTGTGTCTTTCCCGGTCTGTGGTTTCTCTAGAACAGGTTCACATCTTTGTCCTTTTTGTATCTTCAGTGCCATTCTTGGACATGCTGAGTTTGTTTCACTGTCAGGGAATCTGGAAAGATAGATACAGCGGGCGGTCGCAAATGTCTGGTAGGCCAATGCTGAGGAGCGAGGAGGAACAAGATACAAGACAGGGAGATCACATGCATAGCAATGATACTTCATGTTGTAGGATTGGATGATAGCTTTGCAGACAGGGGGTGCAGTATAAGGGAGAGATCGGAAAAGGTGTAAGGGCAGAATCATGGAAAAAGCTTATGTTTGTAGCGTAGCAGAAAGAAGAAAAATCTGTGAGGAAAACAGAGGAGTCATAATCAGAGAGAGAGGGCAGAGCAGCGGGTTCACTCATGGTCCCAAACGTAGTTTCAGAACTCCATAGTCGCTTCTTAATCCTGTTTATGTACACAGTGCTTTTCCTCAGATATTGCTAGTCACTGCTCTGCTGAAGAAGTGACAGAATCTCTGTTTCTTGTGGGTGAGATGGCTCTAGCAAGATAAAAGCCATATTTAGATTCATTGGTCCTTTTTCTTGATGCAGTATTTCTTAGGCATTTAATCTTTTGAGGTTTTAGGGCAGAGTAATAGGCTTTTTGTAAGTAGCTGTGTTGTAAAATATATAGGGTAAGAGCGTCATCTGAGAATTTTTGTCTGTATCATTTGGAAATAAGGATTGCTTTGGCTACAGAAGCACACAGATGTTAGCTCTATCCATGACAACCTGGCCAGGCCGTTCTGTACCCATCACAGAGAATTGGCTTCTCAGGGCATAGTGCCTTTAGGCCCCTGAATCATGTAGATAACTCCCCTTGTTTTCATTTGGTGTCCACTTAGTAGCCTTTTGAGAATTTGACTTCCTTGTTGCCAATAGAGAGAAAGTATGTGAGGCAGGTTGATAGTGCTGTCTAATCTACCAGATACTTCTGTTTCTCATTATGAATCAATTAACTGGCAATCTGATTGTATATATCTGATTCCATAAGTCTTATAGTTTGACATTCAAGTCTGACTCTCGAATACCGGCTAGATTGTCTGAGTCACTGGGCAGGGGCCCGGACCTGGTGAATTCACTCAGGTAAATGCCACAAGGTAACAGCCTGTCTGCAGGGCCAGCCAGCTTAACTGGACTCCATCCTGTCTCATTACCCTCCTCCAAACCTTTGAAGTGGCCTTTGAGTGAGAAATTCAGTCAAAAGATAACATTTCCATATCAGCGTGGCTTAGATGGGCACAGACGTAGTCAGTATAGCTGAAGAGTTTCCTTAGTCCTATAAAGCTGGAGTTGTTAATTCTGTAGCATAAGCAGCACATTATCTTTCTAGGTTTGGAAAAGGCAGGTTGAGAAACTTTCTGGAGGTGAGTAGAAACAAAGCCTCAAGTAGTTACACATTCCACAGTCATTAAAGATCTGTAGATCAGCATTTATATCTCGTGCCCTTTTTAAGAGTGAGGCTTGAACTTGCCAAAATACTACACCCTACCTTTTAAGCGGTTTGATGAAAATCACCTGATAGGAAGTGGGCATCTCTGGACACAAGTTGCTTTGCCAGCATATGGGTGGTGGTTGGTGCTAACCACCCTGCATGTCTGGTTCTCTGGTTGGCAGTGTAAGTGTATCCAGGTTGCCTGGGCTGAAGGCATATCAGACAAGGGGAGTTCGTATGAAGAGTGCCATGCTTGTTCGTGCCTCCTGCTTTTGCACATGACTAAAACAACTTCTCTTTCTCTCCACCTATATGTTTCCTATTGCTGCTGTAATGATTTACCACAAATTGAATGGCTTAAAACAGTACAAATTTATTGTCATAAAGGTCTAGAGGCCAGAAAGTCCAAAATGTCTCTGGCTAGGCTATAATCAAGGTGTTGGCAGGGCTGTATTTCTTTCTAGAGGCTTTGGGACATAATCTGTTTTCTTGCCTTTTCCAGTTTCTAAAGGCAGCCTGCATCCCTTGGCTTTGTCTGCAAAGTCAGCAGCCATATTCCCCCAGCTTCTGCTTCTAACATGCCTGTCTCTCACTGTCCTGCCTCCCTCTTTCACTTACAAGAACCCCTGTGATTTTACTGGGCCCAGCCAGATAATCCAGGTTAAGTCTCCCCTTCACGAGAGCCTTAACTTAGTCACATCTTCAAAGTCCCTTTTGCCATATAAGGTAATATATTCATAGGTTCCAAGGACGAGGATGTGGACCTCTTTGGGGACCTACCACACTCCCCTTCTGATCCTCATAAATGTTATTGCCTGAGACAGTCCACTGTTTATTTCCAGCCCAATTAGTTGTTTATGCAGTTTCTGTCTCTCCTCTTCGTACCACTTTTCTCTCTGAAGTTCTTGTTTGTGATTATGTGTTATCTAACTTTTTGCTCCTAATACCTAGCACTGTCCTTGGGACATAGTGAACCCTTAATAGATCTTTGCTGAAGAAGTGTGTGGCTGTAGCTGGGTTCTGGCAGGGGGCACAAACGCCGGAAGTCTGACCAGCCTCAGGATGTGCCTCCGCCAGAGTATAAGGCAGCAGCCACTAGAGGGGAAGGCCTGTGCTTTGCAATCTGGCCCTCTGGGTTGGGACTTGCATTGGCTATTACCTGTCTTTGTGACCTTGGGTAAGTGATATCATTTCCTTGTGCCTCAGTTTCCTCATCTTTGAAAGGTAGGATAAGAAATACTACGTGGGACTATATGAGAAGTAAATTATGTACTTGGAATGCAGTATTTATGGTTTGTAGCATATCACTAAGCAAAAGTGAAACTTCTGTCCTCTGACATGGGAAGGAAGAGGTATCAGGCCATCTGACAGGGAAAGAAGCAGAGCCATGCAAAGTTGGGCGCACAGTTGTAAAAAGGATTATTTAATTTTTTGTTCCTTTCAGCCACAACTGGTAGCACCTCTAAATAAAAGGCATATATTTTGCTTTGAGGTTTTGCAGATAATTTTATTTAGGTGCAGAACTTGTGGATTCCAGTCATCTTTCTAGAACTTTGGGCACCCTGAATTGAGCATGTCTTTTACTCTTCAGAGACCCAGCTACTACAAAGGTCCAAATACTTAGTTTCATTTTAATTTTATTAATAATGGTATACAAGTATACTAGGTATTTATCTTGGGACTGGAACAGTTAGGTGCTATGGGGACTTCACTGGTATAGCCTCCACCATGACAGAGCAATAAGCCTGATATTATTCTGAGTGGCTTAGGAATTAGCCAGCCATCTCGAGCCTAATGTGGTCTGACCTTCTCTGGTGGTGGTGCTAGATGTAGTCTCCCATAGACTGGTGGGCTGTTTATTTTCAGGATATAAATAATGTAACCTGGAATTGTGGTTCTGCATTGTTTCCATCCGCGAATGTTTAGCTTGTTGGAACAATTGATTTGTCGGTTCCAGAAGCGAGTAAACTGACCTGCGAGGAACACTTCCCCTGTAAGAAGCAATCCCTTGAAAGATAAACAGTAGTGCATCTGGGAGCAGATAGGCGGCTCTTAGCACTTAAGGAATCATAAAAACAGATGACTGAAATTCTTAGATTTCAGTATCCTTTTTCTTTAACCTTTTCCTTTTTCATTTATTTTCCTTTGTGGTGGTGTTTCTCATGATGATCCTTTAGAAGTGAAGCCAGTATTTGTGTGGTAATATTTCCTTAGTGTACTCTTTAATTAGATCAGTAGGCCTCCCACATAGTTAAATCCAAAGGCCAGAGCAAATTTAGAAGCTACCAATGTATGAGGAAATATTTTTGAACATGAAAGAAACAGTTTAGTAACTATGAGAATAAATGATGTTTCTGATCCAAGTACTATCATTTGCATAATAATAAAATCTCAGAAAAAAATGGAAAATTTTATAGAATAGTATTAAAATATTGGGATGAACAGGAGAGAAGGTGCAAGGAGAAAGCAAGCTATGGATTACGTATCAAATAGCTACAGGACAATGCAGTTTTATAATTTCCTTATACACACACATACAGAACAACTGCTTTCAAGTTGGAATCTACATTTAATAAATAGACAAGAATGATTTCTAATCAGTATGTGACCATTTACAAGTAGGAAGTAATTTTATGAGTCCTTCAAGGTGCTCAAAAGCAGTTTAGTTTAAATAATTCATATGCAGACTTACACTAGTAACCTGTACAACAGACTCTTTTATAGCAGTTATTGAACTGCTTTCAAATTGGAATCTACATTTAATAAATAGACAGGAATGATTTCTAATATAGTATGTGACCACTTAGTAGTAGGAAGTAATTTTGTGAGTCCTTCAAGGTGCTCTAAAGCAGTTTAGTTTAAATAATTCATATGCAAATGTATACTAGTAATCTGTGCAACAGACCCCTTTATATTACTATTGCAGAAACAAATGTCAGATTGCACCTTGTCCAATAATTTTATAACTAGAAATTACCCCTTTTATCACCATTAAAAAGGAGATTGACTTTCTAGTTATGGTAGGTTAATTCAATATAAGGAAGTCAGTTAGTTTTATGGCTTCTAAACTTTTTTCAGGGGTGAGGGGAACAACAGTCATGGTGATCACTGTGATGATCAAATTAGCCGTGCCCTAGTTAAGCTTGGTGGTCACTGCTGGCAAGAAAGTTTCAGCACACACAGAGAGACTTGCAATGTGAAGGTCATATATGAGTGTTGTTGCTCTGAAATAGGCATGAACCTAGATAGAGTTCCTAGAGTTCCAAATCTCTCATTAAGGCATTACCTCCCAGGACACTTGGAGTAAATATGTCTAGTGCTGAGAATTCACCTTCCAGTGACGTTCTCTTGAAAGACAGCATGTCAGTTTCTGGAATCAGCCTTAAGTGGAAACAAGTTCCAAGTCCTAATGGAGACTAAGTGATCTTTTTCTCCTGATTCCATTGCCTAAACAAGGGAAACCTCAGGCCAAGGGTCAGTGAAAGGGAGAGAGCAGGAGGACAAGAAGGATTTGGCCCCAGAACATCATCATGATCTGGGTGTCAGGCTGCTTAGCTCAAGGAAAGAATTCACAGAAACCGCTTTCCTTTGAGAATGATGCTGAGTTCTCAAACTGCATTTCTGATAGGCTGGCACATTGGAAGAATGTATTTCCACCAACACCTGCATTGCATGCTGATGACAGTGTACATCCTGAAGGCTTGCTTAGGGACTCTAGGGAAAAAGTGAATGTTATTTCAGTTGATGCTTCAAGTGTTGTATTTCTCTGTTCAGGTAAATAATAATTGAACCAAGTCCTAAGGGAAAAAAGTAAAGTTGTCATAGCTGACATAAAAGGTAGAGTTTAAAGGGTTGTGACTTTATGGGTATTTGTTTGGTATCTAGAATGTTGGCATTTGACTGAGCAATTTTGAGACATGGTTATTTCACACCGCCATTCATGGAATCAGTGTTACTATCTTCTGTGTTCTTGGGTGCAAAGCAGCCACTTGTCACCTTGGTTGAGTGTTTTCCAGTACCTAATGAGCCTCTTTTTTTCCAAGAAACCAAACTCTTTGTAACAAATTATCTCCCACGTTAAAAATAAAATATGATACCCAATACCTCAGGATTACTTATGAATAGTATGTGAAGGAATTGAGCAGATATACTGTTGTATGTTAGAAATGCTGTCTTAAAATCTAGGTAGAGAAACAACAAACAAATAACCAAGTAATGCTCTGTGTAATGGAATATGCACCAAATGCAGGGACAGAAAATATGGCAAGAGTACCAAGAAGAGTGGTTGAATCTGACAGTGCAGACAGTACAGAAACCTGTCCAGAATCAGTCTCAGAACACTTGAGTCCCTCTGTGTTCAGTATATCTGCCATGAGGCCCCTCATGTGCCTGTCTCTCTTCAACAGGTTGGGGCTCCTTGAGGCCAAAGATCATACCTTAATCATCTTTGTATCCACAGCCCCTCACAGGGTGAGGTATGACCATTAAATGAATAAACAAAGGCAGCATTTGAACTGGGTCCAAGAGAAGTTGCTTAAAGCTAAGGAAGTAGGAGAGTTGAAAGCTAAGTCCCACGGGTGTGCGAGAGGACATAAGAGAGGCCAGCATCCTGGAGGGTTGCTCACAGCGTCATGGTGCAGATGGGTTGGAGGGGTGGAGAAGAGGAGCTGCTAGTCTGGAGCTATAGCAGTCTTCTTCAGATGTTTTAAAGAGATGTGTAATGCAAGCCTACCATCTTCTGATAGTCTGTGTCAGAAACTCAGACTATCTTATTTCCCTAGATTTTTTATTCAACAAACATTTACTAAGCAACCACTGATCACAGTTGAATATGACTTGGATTCTGTCCTTAGGGAGTCTCAAAGCCCAAGGGAGGTAGACAAAGGCCATAATGTGATTAGCAATTATAGCAGTATCCACAAGATTCTGTAGAACGTGGGAGGAGTGACAATGCATGAGATAATTTAGAGAAGGCTACTGGGAGGTAGTGAGGCCAGGCTGGGGTCTTTAAGGATGAGCAGGAGTTTGACTAAATAATTGGCTAAATATATCATGATATTCTATTTATATGGAATAAATAGTATGAAGTGATCTCCACTAAAAATGTAGTGAAGGACAGACTGAAGAGAGACTCTGCATTCATTTTCCATATTTATTATTTGTATTTCAAGTATTTAATAATTCCAATAATCTTTATATGGATCCGATAGTGACAAAAATGGAAGAAGGAAAAAAAGGGACTGAACAGTTTACCTGTCTCCATCTACAGCCTAATAATCTACAGCTATAAAGTCTTTGTGAACATTAAGCTTTAGCATCTGTATTAAGTCTTTTTTGTTTTTAATATGCTATCCAGACCGATATCTAGATAGCAATAGAATAGCCTTTAGAAAGTTACAGCATTAAAGTTTTGTCCTTAGATTTATTTTAAATAATTAGATCATATTTTAGGTTGGGTTTCTCCAGAAATGGTCTCTAAAACAAAGATTTGAGTGCAAATAGTTTATGTGGGGATGTGACCCAGGAAGCCCTGGTTGGAGACAAGGGAACTGAGACAGAGAAGGGAAGTGTATTAGTCTGTTCTCGCATTGCTATAAAGAACTACCTGAGATTGGGTAATTCACGAAGAAAAGAGGTTTAATTGACTCATGCTTCTGCAGGATGTACAAGCATGGCTGGGAAGGCCTCAGGAAACTTACAATCATGGTGGAAGAAAAGGGGAAGCAGACATGTCTTATGTTGCCCGAGGAGGAGGAAGAGAGAGAGAAGGGGGAAGTGCCACACACTTTTAAACAACCAGATCTTGTGAGAACTCACACCAGGAGAACAGCAAGGGGGAAGTCCACCACAATGATCCAGTCACCCCCCACCAGGCCCTCCTCCAAGATTGGGGATTACAATTCGACATGAGATTTGGGCGGGGACACAAATCCAAACCATATCAGGAAGGAAGCCCATGCAGGGTCTATCAATAAACAGGTTACAGCTGTGGCCAGTCGGAGCTTAGTCCTCATAAACACCTCTGGAAGATGGAGTAGAATTTGTAAAACATGTCTCAGAGTAGTATTTTAAGAAGGTTCTGGGTATTTTAAGTCCCAGAGTCTTCAGTTCAAATGAAATCTGAAGTAGAGGCTAAATCAAAAGTATAAAAGCAGAGCTTAGAGAGGTGAAACATCTCCACTTCTATAATGATACTAATCCCATATCAGCCTGGTCCTTAGTTCCAGTTCTCCACCCATTGGGTTCTCCTGGGAATCTGCAGGACTTCAGGGGGTATTGTTGGAAAGGTATTAGCTTTGAAGAATGATGTGACACCATGCAAGGCTTGAAACCAGATCAAAGTACCTGTGGGTATGGCTTCTTCCACATAATGTAGAAATCATACCTTCAGCTTTTTACTTACGTTAAAAAAAAAATTCCCTCGCATGACATTATTTTACTTTATGGAGGACAGAATGCAAATTGCACTGGATTTGGATGAAAGTTGGCATTATAAGGACAGATGTTGCAAGAACCATATTTTGGACACTAGGACTTTGAAAGAGAGCACCATATAAGATGTCTTTCATTGTAATTAAACTAGTTTACCTTGGATTAACTGTGAGCCAGTTTTATGCCACTACTAATGATTCTGAAAATGTAAAATGGATTTGAATGCTTTTGTCCCATGTTTTTCTTCCTCAGGTTTCTAATATTCAGGCAAGAGCAGTTGTGTTGTCCTGGGCTCCCCCTGTTGGACTTTCCTGTGGACCCCACAGTGGTCTTTCCCTCCCCTACAGTTATGAGGTTGCCTTATCAGACAAAGGACGAGATGGAAAATACAAGATAATTTACAGGTTGTGTATGTTTCTATTGTTTTTCTTTGCTGCTAAACTGTAAAATTGGAGTTGTGAAGGAAAATGGAGAAAACAAAGGAAAACTTTATAGGCTTGGCAAATTTTCCTTTAGTTTATTTTAAGATTTAGTAATAATTATAATGCTAAGAATTCATTGTGTACAGAGTAATTCTTATTTGGAAATGAGTAGTTAGAGCTATTTGGTATGGGTGTAATATATCACTTGGTTATATTTGCTGTCAGTAGAGTATTATTGAAAACTTTCTGTTAATGTCTGTCAGCAAAAGGCGATTATGACTTTTAGTTTTTGCATACATTGGGCGATTATAAGGTGACCGCTTATGTTTTAGATCCAGACCTTTTTGTAGCCCTGTTTTTTAAAGTTCTACAATATGTTTCCTTCTGTTTTACCCTATTTCTTACCTTCCACAATAGTTTCCAGCCTGTAATAAAGATACTTTAAAACATTTCATTTCGAGGCCTTAATTGGTCAAAAGTTTAGCTCACAGGGAAGGGATTAGCCCCTTCTGCTCTGTGGACTCCCAGGTATTGACCATTCAAAAGATTTATAACTGTGTTCTAAATGTGAGAAACATTTTAGGGCCATGTCTGTCTTCTTTGTAATTACTGGGTACTGCTCAGATTTGCAGAGCAGGAAATCAGAAAGTCAGTTTTGTTTTAACTGCATGTTTGGCCTCCCTGTGAGTGGACCCTCCAGTGACTGCCCGCGCCCAGGGTGATAATGTGGTCACACAATTCTCACTTTTTCTGCCAGAGATGTTGCTTTTCTCTCCTATTTTCCTGCTGCATCAGTGCCACAGACGCGTATCTCCCCTTTGCTGTTCCTAATTCTTGCTCCACGGACAGTCTCCCTGACAAGGAAAGAGGGACAGAGGTTAAGGACGCAAGCCCTGTGGCTGCTGTGTCCTCCTCTTGCTACCCAGGCTACCTCCATTGTCTCTTCCCTGGAAGCCCTCAGGAGTCTCCTGCAGGTCTTCCACCCCCAACTCTTGCTCTTCTACAAGCTTGCCTACTCACTGCAGAAACAAACTCAGGCCAGATCACTGCCCTTCTGATAACACTCCAGAGATTCCCCACTGTATTTAGGATATTCCTAACTCTGGCTCACCACCATTTTATTCTAGTCTGAAAAATCAGAATTAGTAGCAACTTTAAAGAAATACAGAGTGCCATCTCCCCCATGCCTGGCAAGGAACAGATGCTGTTGACCCTTGAACAACACAGGTCTGAACTGCACGGACCCACTTATACACGGATTCCTTGTCAGCCACATGGAGACCAGAACAATATTCATGGGATATGAGACCTGCAGATATGCAGGGCCAACTGGGGACTTGAGTATGTGTATACACTGTGTGGGGGTGGGGTCCTGGTACTGATTCCTTGTGTGTACTGCCGGACAACTGTGGATGGAGTCTTTTCATGCAAGATGAACATTGGTGGCAGGAGCTAGAGCCTCACGTGCCCAGAGAGGCTCAGCAGGTAACATACATGAGCAAAGTGGAAAGGCTGAAAATGAGGTGAACAGGAGAGCTCCTGTTGCCGTCGAAAGGAAGCAGTCACCACTCAGCCTAAGTCGATTGTTGCTAAAATTTGCTGATTCTTTGAATTTTTTTTCAAAAGATGCTGAAAATCTGAATTATTTTACAAACTTCCCTGTTGTTAAACTAATGGAACAAATGCAAGATATTTTAAAGATACAATGTAGGCCAAACAACAAAACTTCAGGCAAAGTCTGGAACAAATGCAAGATATTTTAAAGATACAATGTAGGCCAAACAACAGAGCTTCAGGCAAGGTCTGGACACAGCTTCCAGTTCACAACTTAAAAAAGAAAAACCCAGCCTTTTATTTGGAATAACTTCAAACTTATAAGATGTCCCCAAAATAGAGAAATCAAGGAATACATATATACTCCATACCCAGATTCACTTGTTCTTAACTTTATACTCTGCTTTATCATTTGAACTCCTTCCTGTTTTCCTCTTTCTGTCCTCAATCCATATTTTTTTCATAAGTTTTATATGTAATGGTCCCTTACTACAAAATACTTCGGCATATTTTCTATAAGAATTTTTTTTAAAGAACCACAGTATAATTATAACTTCATAAACTTACATTGATACAATACTTTTATCTGTTGTCTATATTCCAGCTTTGTCGCTTGGTCTATAAATAATGCCTGTTATTTTGAAAAATTAAGCAGTTTTCACCCCCTCCCATGCAGGAGCTAGTCTAGGGTCAGACAGTACCTTTAGTTGTCATGTCTCTTTAGCCTTCTTTAATTCGGAACACTTCCACGATATTTCTTATACTTTTATGACACCGATATTCTTAAAGAACACAAAACAAGTCACATGCACACATAACCTTTAACCTTTTTAAAAATTTTCAATAGAACATTCCTTATTTTGGTTGGTTACTTCATGATTTAAGTTGAGGTTCGGTTGCAACTTTTGAGGACATAAATGGTTTTATTTTATTGAAGAGAGCTATTTGTTGGGTGCATTGGTAAGTGAGGAAATGAGATTGTGATTTTTGTTAAGACAGTCCAGAGTTGAGATAATTGAAGTTCCTGCCAAGGTAAGTGTGGAAAGTGCCTTCTGTTAACAGCTGGTATGATCATTTTTATTCATTTGTTTGTTCATTCATTCATTTGCTTACTTAGTTACTTTTATGTATTTACTTGTAAGAAGTGATAAGATCTTTTAGAATTTTATTAGTAAGTTAACCATGCCATTTTCGAGATCTAAGATGGCATCATTAAAAAGAACCTGATTTTCTAGTCCCAAACAAATAATAATATCAAATAAGAAAGTTTATTTCTGGTTTATGGTGGAATCTGACATAATAGTTCATGCATTATTGTCAGTACATTACTGGACACCCAAATTCCAAATCTCGTTTGCTTTTGAAACTGGAATTAGCAACTAATGAATGCTTTTTCTTTACAGTGGAGAAGAATTAGAATGTAACCTGAAAGATCTTAGACCAGCAACAGATTATCATGTGAGGTGAGTTAGGATATAAGAGCCAAACTGTATTGGAGAATCCAGGTGGCTAAAGCAAAAACATGTACTCCCTTTTAAGTTTTTGGTGAATGCTGCTTACCTTGCTGAAGGTTGTAGAACCATGGCTTATGGGCCATTCATTGACTCTCAAGAGCATCGTAATTGGGAAGACACAGAAGCGCTTCTGTGAACAGAAAAGTAGGTGTTAAACACTGAAAATCATTTTAAACATTTTAAAAGTAATTTTACATGGTCTTCTAAGATCTATTGGACTATGGTTTAACAGTTTCTTTCTATAAAACAAATGAAATTTTTGTTACCATGGGCATATCAGTGTTTCTTATAGACCATCATATAAACTGTATGTATATTCAGACCAAATGACTGAAGAAGCCCTTTCTATGTTGCAAGCACACCGTTAGACCTTGAAAGCCGGTAGATTTTGAAAAAGACAAGTAATAGAAGCATCAGATTATCTCTGACGAGAATTAACTCAATTTGGCTAAACAGTTAACCCATGTGGCATGGTATGTAGCCTGAAATCTCTCCCGTGATTTTCTGGAATCTCTACTGTGACTACTCTGGAAGATAGGGCTAGCTTATTTTAGGAAGAAACCCAGCCAACCACAGATCTGTAAGGAGGAAAGTGTTATCTGAATTTTGAGAGAGACCATCTGATTATTTTAAAGATACATCCATCTATTTATTTGCCAATAAGCAGGTCTGAATATGACCCATAACACTAAAAAAATTTTTTTTAAATCTTTATTTTATCTGATATTTAAGTTTCCCAGAAAGTATAGTTTTATTTAACTGGATGTGCAACAACACATTCTTTCCCTTTTTTTTCAATTATATATGCATACGTAAAGATTGCAGAATAAAATTGTAAGCATGAAATATACATCTATTATTATACTTTCCAAAGGTTAATTTACATCATGAGTTTCTTTGTGATTTCGGGATGAGGTTGGAGGCAAGGTAGCCTAGTACGAAGAGCGTATATGAATTACCAGGAGGCTTGAGTGTGAGTCTGGTTCTGCCCTGAACGGGCTGTTTTAACTTTGGTCAATTCACATAGAACGCTCTGCCATGATTTTCTCAGTTAAAAAAAAGGTAGTAAAGCAAGGATGTGTGTTGAGGATGTAATATCTTATTAGCTGCATAAGTTCTTAAAAATAAGTTTAAAGCAGTGTATATCAGAGCAAGTTGTTTTGTTTTAAGGCATGAAGCGCACATCTGCTTAGCTATCATATTGTTTAGATGAGCTCTCTTGCAACCATCTCCTCCTGTTTAAATCAAAACTTTGGATTTTGAGTCAATTAGCTTCCGCCTAAACATATTGAGCTTTTCACACACTCTGTACAAGAAGATCTGTGTAATTTGTGAAGCTAAGATGATAATAGAAATGGTTTAACCATTATTCAAAATGGTCAATTTAACAACAAACCAGAAAATGTAAAACCAGAAAATGTAAAAGTCATGTAAATATTATCTATTATTCTTTGTTAACATATGTTTCTTTCTGCTCCGTGCTTTAACAGTTTATTGTTCCTGTGGTTAGTAAAGGTTTACTTTATTAATTTCCTGCTCATTCATGAGCTTACAATATCCTTTTTAAGAAACTTAAATGTCATGAAGAGCCTTCCCTTTATTTACCATCCTGTCTGTTGTTCCATTTTTTTTTTAAACCCTTATTACAAAGGGTAAATTTGAGAACACTTGCTCATCAGCTATTTTTACCGACAAAACCTATGAACATCTTGAACTTCTGGGCAGATAGAATAGTTAATGGATTCCCCAAAAGGAACAGGATGGGAGCATGAGGTGGTTACCATCTAGGCGCCTTGGGTCTAGACTTTCTCCTGACACATTTGGGACTCCTTGCATTTGGCATTTGACACACATGTGACACCAAAAACGTACAACCTAGGGTGCCACCAACTGTTATTTGTTCTACCTCTCTGCTTTCCAGGAAGATAAGAAAGTTCTCTCTCCTTGGGGATGGTCAATTTTAGTATTTTTTTTAACGTCCTTTCTCTCCTAATAAAAATGTCTGTAGTCCAGATTTAGTCTTTGTGCACTGCCTAATGCACAGTCCATATAGATCATACGTTCTCTTTCCTTTTACAGTCTTTTCTTTTTTAGGCTAGAGAAGAATCTTAACACTTGCAACTCTTATTTAGATGTAGCTTCCTCTGCCTTGAATTGCTTCGGTGAGGCAGCATGATGCATAGTGGACGTGGCTTGCAACTTGGAGTTAATGGCTCTGTCGTTTACTAAGGGTGTGTGCTTAAGCGAGCCATTGAAACTTCTTTGGTCTTGCTTTGTTATTTATAAAATGAGAATGATAATGATACCAGTCTCAGGAATATAGGATGAGAGGACATATATGTGCAAATCTATTTTAGACCTGTAAAGTCATGTATAAGTGCTACCTTTTGGTTTTCCCAAGCTCGTTGCAGTTTTTCCATGCTCTGAAAATAAAAAGGACTTAATGATGCAAGTTCTTTGAATCTGTATATAGTTTGATCATATCATTCACATTTTTATTGAGATGAAGATGTATTTTACTTGACATTGAAAACAAGGAGCAAAATCTCTTTTTACAGTCCAGTTAATATTCTTAGTTCTGGGAATGTAAGCTTTTATCATGTAGAGTGGCCTCAAGTATTTTAAATGTAACAGTCACCTATAAGGCCTCAAAAGGCTGTGTGGAAATAGTTTCTTCACTAAATTTTCATAACAGCAACTACAGAAGAATTTCATTACTGGACAGCTGCAAAATAAACAATTAGGCTGGGTGCAGTGGCTCACACCTGTAATCTCAGCATTTTGAGAGATCAAGGCGAGAGAATGACTTGAGCCCAGGAGTTCAAGACTAGCCCAGGCAACATAATGAGACCTTGTCTCTACAAAAAATAAAAAATTAGCTGGGTATGGTGATGTATGCCCATGGTCCCAGCTACTCAGGAGACTGAGGTGAGAGGATTGCTTGAGCAGAGAGGTTGAGGCTGTAGTGAGCCCTGATTGCAGCTGCTGCACTCCAGCCTGGGCAACAGCATGAGACCTTGTCTCTAAATAAATAAATAAATAAGTGAATAAATTCCTTGCCATTTTTGTTTGTGCATTACCAATTTAGAAAGTGATGGAAGTCTGTAGAGACACTTATGAAAACTGAGATTTTTTTTTTTAGTAGCACAATCAAGGTACATTTTTTTCTTCCAATTCTTAATATTGCACATTTTGATGAAGAGTGTAAGATTTCTGTCTTAAATCATGTACTGAAGTCTCACCTAGACTTCTGTTCTTATATTCCTTGTTACTTTTTGTTTTGCTACTCTATCTTATTCACATTGATTGCTTGATATCTTCATATAATGCTTTTTCTCATTATCAACTCCTCCCACCCATCCCCACCCCTATATTAGTATTATTGCATGAGTTCACCCATCAGACACACAAACCTTCTTCTTTTTCAATAGCAGTCTCAGTCATGAAGCTCTGTCATTTAGCTGCCTGGTACTTGCCTTCAGTTACTAGACCAGAACAGCTCTTGCCACCAACTCACTGTTACTGGGAATTTATTGAGACTAGTGGCATCCTTTAGACAGTGCTGTAGCTCACATGCCTGTGGCTGCTTCAGTTGGCATCTGACATGCTATTTGAGCCAGATTCCACATGGAAAATTATATTCCAAGACATTTCAGGTTTACAAAATGTTTCTTCTTTTCCACTTTTACTATGAGTTTTTGTGTATCATTCTTACACGTCTGTTCAGTCACTATTCTTTTTTTCTCCTAATCTCCTAGTGGTGATTGAGGAAGATAATACCCCTCTATGATGCATACGTTGATCAGCAAAATTTAGGAAGACCTTTATTAAAGGATCTTTATTAAAATCACTTTCATATTTGTTACCCTATTCTTAACACAGATTTTTTTGGTTTAATGTTCATACAATATTTCAAAGGAACCCATTTGTAATTGTCAAGGTTATTCAGTGCTTCTGTGAAGGGCATTGTGTTATGTATTGTATAAAGCCACTAATAGAAAATCTCCTGTCTCTGTGTGTATATGTGAGAGAGAGAGAGTGTGTGTGCGCATGAGACAGAATGTGTGTGTGTTTGTGTGCGTGTGAGAGAGAGAGAGACAGAGAGAGATGAGAGATTGTGTGGAGAATGAGAAAAATCCAATATGTAAATAAATTACATTATATTTTAAATATATATATAAATATGTAATTTTACAAATGAACTTTTATACATATATGCATTTATTTGTACAAATAAATATTTATGCATATACAAATGTATGCTGTGTATGCATTTGCCAGAAAAGTGTATTTGTCTTTCAATTGGTAGTTCTATAATTAATAATGGCATTACAATGACCATTTTACTGTGGGAGTCAACAATTTATATTTTTATCAGCGATAGCATAATCAGGAATTTGAGTGATGGAATGGATAGCAATTTCATGCAAATTTTGAAGCAGTTTTCTAGTCATCCGCCTAAACAGTTTGGCAAACAAGTTGCCCAGAGATGATATCATATAATGACATTTCCCAGAAAAATTGTGCAACGAAACATTTCCAAAAATATGGTTGACAAGCACAGTGAAGGATTATAAAATACATGTTATTGACCAGAAATTGTGGCTCCTAGTATGTTACATCGTGCTAGAAAAAGTTGGAGGCATATTTCTGAAATTCTTGGAGCACCTGTTTCATAAGCATTTAGCCAGGATTTAAGCTGAAACAAATGTGAAAACAAGATTAATTATATTGTTAGAAAAAAATGTTTTCTTTTCTTGGGATAAATGCAACAAAAACTGAACTGTTTGCTGACTTATTTAACCCAAGAAACTGACCATACTCTACAGTTTCTCCTTTCACATGATGATATCTATGGAAAATTCATTGCCATTATGTGAAAAAAAAAAAAATTGCAGTATTCTTTAAGATGTAGCATCGTTAGTAGAGATTTTTCTTTTCTGTAAAAGTTATTGGTAAAAATGTTGCTAGTCACTATTACAGTAAGTTGCTGTCCATTTACTGAACTACTATAATTGACAGATGTAATCAAGGGATACTTAAGTATGGTGCCAATTTTTGTACTGTATGCAGTATACTTATATTGCCATACAAAATAATCTTTTTTCCCTTGCTGACAAAATATTATGCGTGAAAAGCATTGACCCTTACCATAACATTGTTTAAGATTAAAGGCAAGAAAAATGACTAACTCCATCTGGCCCATACAACTATCTGTTTTCAACAACCTCAAATTTCTAACCTGCATCAGGTTCTTTTACTTTTATGCCCACTGCCATCCTCCCAGCCTGGCCACCAGGAGTCTCCATCACTTATGACTCTCCAGCCTAGGAGGTATGGATTGCTGACTCCAAGAATCCCACTAAAAATGAACAAAGAATTTACTAAGACCAAATTTACCTCTCCCCAGACAACTGACTGCATCCTGCTAGTACTTTGCAGGCTGTTTCCCTGCCTCCCTCCCTCTGCTCTATTATCCAGATGGTTTTTTGGTGGCGGCTGTTTTTGTGAACATGTAGAACCTGATCTGCCTGGGTATAATTCTGCATTTGTAGGCAAATGCCCAGTCATTGCAAACTGACATACTTACTGGGTGGAGGCAGAGAACCTAAACAGCTAAACTGGGTTGGGTAACGGTCAGCTGAAAAGCAGTCTCAGTGCTGAGGAGACAGTAGGAATGATGGGGACTCTAGCGAACTCTTCAGCACCTGCTCCATGTGAAGCGTGGAGCGGCCCACAGATTTAGCTCGTTACTACAGGGCAGGAAAGAGGGCCGAGTGAGGCCAGGTGCAGTGGCTTACGCCTGTAATCCCAGCACTTTGGGAGGCCGAGGTGGGTGGATCACCTGAGGTCAGGTGTTCAAGACCAGCCTGGCCAATGTGGCGAAACCCCCATCTCTACAAAAATACAAAAATTAGGCATGATGGCAAGTGCCTGTAATCCCAGCCACTCGGGGAGCTGAGGCAGGAGACTCACTTGAACCTGGGAGGCAGAGGTTGCAGTGAGCCGAGATCATGCCATTGCACCCCAGCCTGGGCGACAGAGCGAGACTTCATCTCAACAACAACAACAACAACAACAACAAAAAACAAGTGTTGCTAAAACCTTGAGTTTTTAAGAGAAGCCAGAAGTTTGGTTTTTAAAATGGGAGAGCTCCAGATATTTTTCAGTGAAGGCTTAATTTTTACTTTTTTATTTCAGAAAATGTTAGATATAGTCAGAAGTAGATACTAGTTTAGATAGTAGTAGTTTAATGAACTCTCATCACTCAACTTCTATTACCTCATTGTCCTCACTTACCTCTCCCCTGCCCTGATGATTTTGAAGTAAGGTTCAGACATCATATTATTTCACCTATAAGCTGTATTACCATCATCACACACACCTGAAATGTCTTCACAATCCGGGGACTGTTCCCATTTCCTCAGTTCTAAGAATGAAGATTTTGTTTCTTTAGTTTTTTGTAATTGGAATTCAAATGTGTGAATATGTGGTTTGGTTGATATGTCTTAAACTTATTTTAATCCATTCATTTTTCCCTTTATCTTTTTCTCTTTCTTGCAGCTTGTTAGATTAATTTATTTGTCCCGTAGAGTCTTCCACAAGTATGAATTTGGCTGACTGCATCTGTGTTGTGTTGCTTAATATTGTTCTCCTGTCCTCTATATTTCCCATAAAGTGATGAGGATGAAGAGGTTTAATCAGATACAGGTTCAGTTTTTCTGCCAAGACAGTTTTATAGGTAGTGACATAGTCCTTTATTAGGAATGCATGGTGTCTGGTTGTCTCTTTTTGTGATGGTCATTGCCTGTATCCTTTAATTCATAGGTGGCTCTAATACTTCAGAACATTATGTTTTTGCACACTGCCACCACACGCACACACATACACATGTGTCTTGGGTCAGATGCAACCCATGAGTCACCTGTTGGAGAATTCTGTGTATCAAAGTTCAGGCTTGAGCCCTGCCCATGTCTGGAACATGTTGTGATTCATTTAAAGTAACTTACTCCCAGTGAGCCCATCCTGACACAGGGAAATGATCTTACCAGATCTACCATTTAGTTTTATATTATCACGTGCCTACTTACAGTGCATGCAAAAAGGACCATTTCCTTCATCGGAAGTTGGGTGGAGAGCATCCTAATGATAAGCATTATTTGTTTGGATCAAATTTCATGCTGTCCTCCCATAAAGCAAATAGATCAAATATGTAATATGTGTGTATTTTTATCTTTTGAGGTACAAAGTAGACATATCTATTAGTGCCTTTGACGTATGGCCTCTATGAATTTTTCATGATGGGCTTTGTGGAGAAATGACTTTGAAAATCACACACGCAATTGGGACCTATCTTCCATAATGTTGTTATCTTTACCTGTTATTTGTGTTCATTGGGTAGAGCTAAGGGAAGTGGATTGTGGTGTTTAGAGAAACATGATTGCAGGATGAACAAGGGGAATAGGCAATACCGTATACTGGTTAGACTTCCAGGGATGAGTACCATTGATCCAAATTTCTAGCTGTGTGTCCTTGGGAAATTTACTTCATCTCTGTGTTTCCTTCTGTCTGCAATGGGTAATAAGATTTCCCTACCTCAGAGAGGGTGGCTATAAGAATTTAAGGGCTCAATATCTATTTGCCAACTCTATGAATAGTTTAATCCTTGCATCTGTTTTAGGCAGCAAAGGCTTCTTTGTTTTCGTTGTTGTTTTTTAAGAGTACATTTTGAATTTTGAAAAAATAAATTCCCAATATAAAAAAATGGAATAGTAGGAAGATGATAAAAATCAGCATAGCCCTATTTTATGCTATTTGAAGAGTGTGGCATTAACAGCATGTTCTATGCTTTTTCTTCATGGCTTCTCTGGAGAAATCAGGCACATATGTTGCAGTGTTGAGCCAAACATTTTAGTGTACAGACCGAACATCTTTAATCTTGGCTTCATGTATAAGAGTTAAATATTCACATGGATTAAACTGTACCTGAACATTGTTTTTGTTGAATTAGAGAAAGTCACACTTGTTAGCTTCTGTGTGAAACATCCCTAGTTTTACATAAATGTGTACAGTATTAAATGTAGTTCAAAGATGTTATCTACCCTGTTTGTACTTTTATGCTTTCTCTCCAGTCTGTGGACTCTTATTACTGTTTCTTTTGACTTTTTATCCAGCTCTTAACTCTTAGCCTTTTTCCAGATAAAGTCAATCAGAGAGTAGCTCATGGGTTTTCAGAACGTATATTTGGAGATCATTCTGGGGGTTAAGGTTTATTTTCTTACTTAGAATAATCTCTTCTAGTCAGTAGATCCTGCCTATCTTGAAATGGAGCTGGGTGGCACACACTGAGACAAATACCTGTTGGGATGACTGTCCCCTGTTAACGCTAACCATAGGTCAGGACAAGACCAACAGATAAGAGCAAGAGCATGATACTCACTCCGTAAGAAATTCTGTTCATCTACAGAAAGCCTTAGGGTGAAACAAAGATAAGAATCCTGGTCTTCTATGATGAGTCACTGCCACTGACTGTGTCTGTTTTGTTTTCAGGGTGTATGCCATGTACAATTCTGTAAAGGGATCCTGCTCCGAGCCTGTTAGCTTCACCACCCACAGCTGTGCACCTGAGTGTCCTTTCCCCCCTAAGCTGGCACATAGGAGCAAAAGTTCACTAACCCTGCAGTGGAAGGTGGGTAGCGCACAGCATCAAGAATCGTCTCAATTTAAAAATTAGCCAGGTGTGGTGGCACGTGTTTCTAGTCCCAGCTACCTGGGAGGCTGAGGAGGGGGGATCATTTGAACCCAGGAGTTTCAAGGCTGCAGTGAGCCATGATCACGCCACTGCGCTCCAGCCTGGGCAACAGAGAAAGAGTCTCGAGTTAATATAAGGTCAGTCTATAGCCATTTGAAATATTTTTTAGCATGACTCCAGTTTTGTGATATGTTTGGTTTTGTGCATAGTAAGTATGTGCAACCAATTGTTATATCAAAAGTTATTTCTGTAAGAGTTGGGCAAAGGCGTGGGAGGAGGGAACTGCAAAATCTAGCTTTAGCTTTTTTTTGCAACAGTATTTTCTAAATGTCTTCAGGTCATAAGCAATACGTATAAGTGATTTAGGTACTTAAAATACCTACATCTTATCACTTTCTAATAGTCTAGTTCATTTCAACAAACATTTGAGGACTTTAGCAAAAAGCTTTTATCAAGAAAGATTCAGAGATAAAGTAGTTTTATGGCCCTTTTGGCTTCTTTCAGTGGTGATACTGAAATGTTTAATATATAAAACAACCTAGAACACTTAGTGATCTAAAGCATGTTAGTACTTCATGAAGTTTCACTACTTAGGCCATACATCAGTCAGGATTACTAATTATTTAAGAAAAAAAGACTGAATTATATATTTTCATGAAATACAATTCACTGGCTAAAAATAGCTGTTACCAAAGAGAGATCATATTGCCCCTTCCTCAAGAGGCATCACTAGCTTGTTAATCATAGTTGTGTTTGTGAGAAAACAGTGGATTGTTATCAATCTCTATTGTAGTTATTTCTCTACATCAACATTTTCTCTACATCAACATTTTAAAATATAATTTAAAATGTAAAATAGATGGAGGTAGAGATAAAGATTTAGGGTTTAGGGGGAGAATGCTAATGTGTGAAAGAAAGAAAATGGCTACGAAGATCCATTATTAGTGAAGAAATATTTTATCTTTTCATTTCTGGCCCAGAGTCAGGTTGATCTAGGGAGCTGATGAAAGCAATTGAGAGTAGTGGTTAGCAGCAAAGCATGGGCCTCAGTCGATCCCTCTCAGGTGGGCAGTTGCATTCTCATAGCCAGTGGCCAGCATTGAGTGTGTTACTTCGACAAAAGCAAAGTTTAAACTGGCTTAGAATCTGAACTATTTTATTTTCCTTCCTGGCTTCCAGGGATAATCCAGGTCAGTGATTCCCCACCTTTTCAGAGTTTTAACACCCAACTGGCATCATTGTTTAATTCCTTGGAGTATACACATCCATTTAAAAAATGTGCTCTATATTTACACATATATATGTAAATATATTTTTGTAAGGAAAGAATTAAAATCCATTTTGTTTGGAAAATATAAGAACTCGTCTTTAGCTTACCTGAGGGATCCCGGGGTCTTATAAACTTAAAGTTGGGAATCACTGATGCATAGTCTGCTTAAAACCTGGATGAATTTCAGGTCTCAGGCAGACCAGCAACTTCAAGAAAGAATTTTCTTATTAGGAGGAAAACGTTTCACATTTTCTTTCTCCCTTTCCTCAATTGTGAATCAGAAACATACTCTTGTTCCATTCAGTCATGTACAAACTTGAAAGTTCTGGATTTAGTTCAGTTTTCATTTAAATGTCCTTAGAACAGATTCCCTGATCAAAGTGCTCCAGGTGGGGGCACAAGGAGAGGGGAACATTCTCTGGCTGCCAGTCTGTCTTTGAATCCACAAAGACGCTGAAAGCACTAAAGATCTGACATCTTTTTGTTCGTCAACAACAGTTATTACTTACACAGGAGATAAGGCAAAAGAAAAACCTAAGTCAGCGTACCCACCCTCAAGGAATTAAGGGACTAGTAATGGGGTAGGATATCATCAAAGAAACTACCAAAGAACGGTTTTTTTTAGAGTTCTCATCTTAGAGATGGGTTCTCATCTAAAACTTTGATTTTGTCAGTTATTTATAACTTTAAATGCATCACTATCCTCTCCTCCAAATTGAGCCTGCAAGAGCCTAAAATAACAGTTTAGGACTTAGAGCACTCTCACCTAAGATCTGAGTTCTGGGACTCAGAGATTGTGTGACTCAAAAGAGAGAAGGAAGGGAAGGAGAGGGAGAAGAATTTCATTATTAATTTAACTACCATTTACTGGGCCCCTGAGGTTTTATTACTAACCATAATAGAGCAATAACAACTGTTTACTGAGTGCCTTCTATAAAACTGGGTAGTTTAGTAGGTGATTTACATATTCTCCCAATTATTTATGATATCTGTCTATTCTTGGAACATGAAATTAGTTGTTGATATTGATATTAAACAGCTAGCACCAGACTACATGTGACAAACAGCTGAGGCAGGATTCAGATACATCTCAGGGGAAGCTGAGCTGCCTTTTGCCAGGGGTAAGGCACTGTGCTGTTTGTTGGGCTCTTGCTCTTTCCTAGGGAAGAGTCGGCCCTAGCATGTTTTTGAAGTGGGAGACACGATCTGACTCCTCTTCCTGGTTGCTTCCCCCAACTTGTAGTTCCACTGTCTCTCTAGATCTGTCTACCCTAATGCTCCAAGAGACCCCACTGCGACATCACTTGTAGCTCTTGGAATCCTGAAAAACATTCTTTTCTCCAGAGTTCTTTACTTCCCTTCCCATTGTTAAAAACCCGCTTTCTCAGTGAAGCAGATCTCAGCATGCTTTTTAAGAGGAAAGCAAATGATGAAACTTCCCTCTGCTAACGTATGAAGGGTGAATAGCCTCTAGTGATCTGTCCAGAGGATCACATTTTTTCCCCATTTTTTAAAAAGAGGAACCTTAATGTCGCTGATGGCTTTCTAATCTTAAGTACTTTTAAAAAATTAAAAAGCTGTATGTGGGATGT
This sequence comes from Pongo abelii, assembly GCF_028885655.2. Lineage (NCBI taxonomy): Eukaryota > Metazoa > Chordata > Mammalia > Primates > Hominidae > Pongo > Pongo abelii. The sequence continues at coordinate 182,241,628 of NC_085928.1, forward strand.
TACAAAAAGAAAGGCTTGACTGTGCTCCACCAGACCTCCAGCAGTGCCTGTGTTTCTCAGCTGCCTTGTTCTCACTCTATGCTTGAATTCAAAGTCCCTCTTCAAAGTCCTATCCCCAGAGGGAGTAGCGTACCATGAGCGTGTAAAAAGGGAGAGGTGGTGGTGGTGGTAGGCAGGTTTGGCTATTTGGGGAGTATGATTTATTCATAGTGGGGACTCTCTCTGCAGTTGAGGTATGTCAAAGTTAGTGTATGATGATGATTGACCAAGGAATACAGGAACCTTCAGCTTTATCCCCCTGAGCGGGGAAGCACAGGACTATCACAGACACTGTATGTGGGCCAGGTGGGTAACTCATAAGTTTTGTCTGTGAACAACTTTCTCTAATCTCATGTTACTATTTTTTTTAGGCACCAATTGACAATGGTTCAAAAATCACCAACTACCTTTTAGAGTGGGATGAGGTAAGCTTATTTTCATATTCACCCATCTAAAACATCATTTCAAAAACAAAATTACTGAACAAATGCCATCTTATTCTTTTATAAGACATGCTAAACACAGAAAAAAGGAATGCTAGTAGAGAAATTTAAATCAATAGTTATTGACTATGGAAAATGAAGTTAGATTGAAGTAGTATTATGAGTTGTGTATTGAAATATATGTACCTGGCTTATTTGCAAGCACTACTGCTGAAAGAAAAAAGTGCGGTCTTATCTATTTTGGATCTCCAGTGTCTAGCCAGCCAATAATTTGTATTAAAAATTGACTGCTTTGTCATCTTGACTGCTTAGATGATTTTGATAAGGTAAAACACTGCCGCTTGGAAAGCATAATTTGCTTTTCCTTTTTGAATGCCATGTATGTACTTTGGTGTTGCACTGTTGAGTGGCCTCTGAGAGCAGAGCAGTGCATAGAAGTCACATTCCACCCATGTGCGAGTGCCCTGTGGGTTAGAACGTCCTGTATCAGGTGCCCTCCTTGCTGTTCATGTCACCAGAGGCCCTTGGAAGGTATCTATGGTGGAGTGTCCTTATTCTCAAAGCCACTGTGTGCCGACTGGTGGACCTAGTGCATTTCTGGCGTAGCTAACTCTACACACAGAATCTCAGGCAGAAAACACTTGACCTAGAAGCCTTTCATTTCTAAAAAGCAACTTTAGGCCGGGTGCGATGACTCACGCCTGTAATCTCAGCACTTTGGGAGGCCGACGTGGGTGGATCACGAGGTCAGGAGATCAAGACCATCCTGGCTAACACGGTGAAACCCCGTCTCTACTAAAAATACAAAAAAAAAAAAAAAAAAAAAAAAATTAGCCAGGCGTGGTGGCGGGTACCTGTAGTCCCAGCTACTCTGGAGGCTGAGGCAGAAGAATGGTGTGAACCCAGGAGGCGGAGCTTGCAGTAAGCTGAGATTGTGCCACTGCACTCCAGCCTGGGCGACAGAGCAAGACTCCATCTGAAAAAAAAAAAAAAAAAAAAAAGCAACTGTACTTTTTGTTCCTGTAGATCTTAATTGTATTTATTCATTTACCCCCACTTTATGCTTTCTCTGGTTGAGAAATTGGCCAAGGATTTTAAGAATAAGAAATGTGGAATTTGGGGAGAAATGCAAGTTAGCTAGCCTTTGTGACTTAAATTTGGAGAGATTGAAAGATTTAGAACTTAGACTTAGGCAAAAAGTGACTTGGCAAGTGTGGAAAAATATTTTAACCAAATGTAAAATGAAAACTGGATGGAATTCCCATGATGAAATTTTGATGTGAAAGAGAGGTCCGTCATCACTTTCTGCAGAAGCATATTTTCCCATCTGGGTTGCATCTGAACAGCTAGAGTTCCAAGTTACCAAAAACAACCGTCTGTTGTTCTTAGGATCGTTTCAAATAGCTTATACATGGCAGGTTGGTGAAATCTCAGCCTTAACTCGTACATTCTACAGATTAGGTGGATTTCATTTTAAGGTGGTTTAATTAGAAAGTGAAACCACCTCTCCAGCCCTTAGAGGTTTTTATAGTCAGTCGGGAATGTTGGAAAGGAACTCGGATGACCTGTGAGCATATAGTAACATCTTCCCATCTCTCCCTCTTTGTAAGGACAGGTGACCATTTAATGAAAGTCTCTTTTTATGTGTTTATTTGTTGCACTCACCTTGTTTTTTCTCATGTCTCGAGGTTCACCAGTACAGAAAAGGCATTTTTTTTTTTTTTTCAGATATCTTCTTAGGGCACTGTGTGTATGTGCGTGCATGCACACACTCGTGCATGCATATGAATCCTGTGTTTTTTTACTGCTTCTCTGCCTAGGACCATGAGTTCCTAAGTTAAGGAAGGCCAAAAAAGTTGAATACATACCTCAGTGGGAAACCTCCAAAGAAAACTTGGGTGCTGCAGGAAATGGTAATGGTGGCTCAGTTGCTCATCCCTTCCCTTAGAATTTGAAATGAGAGTGTCGTAGCTGATGATGCTGAGAGGAAGGATGCCACAGCCTCTGCTGAAATGGGACAGGCCATGTCTGATGGCTTTTTATGTTCAGCATGGTCCATTACAGGCTAGCGGTCAAAACATGTTAAATGGCTGAGTTTTGCCCTCTACCTTTCTCCTACTTGATCTTCTTCTAACTTTTCCTCTCACTTTTCTTAATTCTCTGCCCTCTTCTTTCCCCTTTTTCTCTCCCACCTTCAAATTCCTGCTGGTATCAGCTCTGTTGAGCTTTGCTGAAGATTCCAGGTTAATCGACTCTCATCCACCATGGATCTTTTGCCAACACGGGAATCCTTTTACATTCTGTGGCTTAATGTCCACTTTCTAGACATCTCCTGCCCCCTCAGTTCTAAGGAGCTCCCTTGCCTTTGGGTGCAACGAGCTTCCTGGCAGGAGAGGATAATTGAAAGAACACCAAGATTAGGAAATACGGGTTCTGTTCTGAGTTTTATGCTGGGCAGCTTGACCTCTCTGGTCCTTAGTTTTTTCCATCCGTGAAATGGTGAATAGATTAGTTCACCAGCTTGTGTGCATTTACATTATTTATGCTCTCACAAAACAGATTATTTAGGATTGTCTCTTCTGACAAGAGAATATTTGGAATCATTTTCACTGTTGTTTGGCCTGTTCATTAATTATTTCAGCATTTATGGAGCGTGCTCCTCGGTAGTCCACACTGCACATTGTCCTATGAGGGATCTGTGACGTAGTAAAGATAACTATGATAGCTATGATAGCTGAAAAAGCAAACGTACGCCTATCCTCTTGTTGTGCTTTTAAACAGACACAAATAAAACACATGTTGCCATATGCTTCTCAAATTGTTCTGTCCAGTAGCTTCTTTGCTTTGTATTATACCCCTCTCATTTCCCATCCCCTTATAAAGATGAAAAAATGGTGCTATCGGGTTTCCTGGCAATGAGAATTCAAGCAGTAGTAACAAGTTCATTCCTGCCTGTCCTGTCATTTCAGAAGTGAAGTTTCTGACAGAACAGTCTGGCAGTCTGTGTTTCTAAATTTAGAGCTAAGTTGAGGATCAGTAGCACTCTTGAGAGTAGCTCACTTGGGTTGGTCTTTGGGTCCCACATTCCTATGCTATATAGCTTCAAGAAGGAAACAGGAGAAGAGCATCTGGTCTGCAGGAAGTGTGAACACATAAGGCTCTGGCCATCCCTCTGAATCCTTCTGCTGGTAGTTTCTACAGCCAGGTGCATCTCTCTGGTACCAGGACTGTTTCCAGACTCTGCCTTAATAGAAGGCAGTGAGGCAGGAGAATGGGAAGTGGATGTTTTGCTGGAATCACCCTTTCCCCATCCCTCCCCTCTCTAAGAGCCACAGCTCTCCCCTCCTCTCCTCTTCAAGGATATCTGCTCCAGCCACACACCCATAAACCTGTCTGCCATCCAGGGGGCTGAAGAAACAAACTTAGATTGCAGAAAGTTTTTGAGGTGCACAGAGACAGAAATCACTGCCTGAGAGTGAGACAGTGCTGCTCAGAGTCTTGAAGAAGGTTGTGTTCAGTCATAGCACTCTTCCCTATCTCTGCTCTGGCACCTGGTCTGAGAATCATGCCTTTGAAGTGAGGTTGCCTCATCTCCATATATGCAACCACTAATGTCCAGGTATCCCCTGCAGCCCCACATTTTTATTACGGTATAACAGCATGGATTAGAGTTCCAGAATACTTTAGTCTTTTGTTGTTTGTAATTACCTTTGCAATAAAATGAGTAGAGTAAAATTTTGAAAGTGTTGGTTAAACAAGAAGACAGGGCATCAAGCCCAGCTTTCATGCCTCTTTAAAAAAGTCTTTCATGGAAAAAGAGCAGCAGCCTTTATTTCTGCTGAGATTAGGAATGCTGTGCTGAGTTGACCTTCTTGGGAAGATCCACCTTAATCAGCAGCTAACTATATGTTGGGCTCTGAAGTACAAGGGCAGGTGGAACCCTAATGTGGGGCAGAAAACAGAAACGCATTACAGTACAGGGGAAATCTGATACACCATCTCTCCTCTCTTAAATTCACTGTCATTAATTTTATATCACTGTAGCATAGAATTCACTTGGAAATTACTCGTTAATAGTTCTATACTAGGGTTAACTGCCTGTTATTTCTCCATTAATAACTAACTAGACAACATCTTAATTTTTAAATCAATACAAGAAGTTACTATGACTATGAAATGGTAATTAGCAGCTAAAAATGGAATTTACAGCCAGGTGCGGTGGCTCACGCCTGTAATCCTAACACTTCAGGAGGGCGAGGCGGGTGGATTGCCTGAGCTCAGGAGTTCGAGACCAGCCTGGGCAACACGGCGAAACCTCGTCTCTACTAAAATACAAAAAATTAGCCAGGTCTGACAGTGGATGCCTATAGTCCCAGCTACTCGGGAGGCTGAGGCAGGAGAATTGCTAGAACCCAGGAAGCAGAGGTTGCAGTGAGCCGAGATCGCACCAGTGCACTCCAGCCTGGGCGACAGAGCGAGACTCGTCTCTGAAAAGAAAAAAAAGGAATTTACAGGTGTCATTGGCTTTTCAGCTGTGGCCTTCAGGTTCGATTTTCACCTGAAACAGGTCAGTTTTTATTACTTGAGAAGGTGTGGCCATTCCTTGCCAAGTTCCCTTGTGGTGACTCGTGAGCTTTAGTGTTTAGAGCCATGGGGTTTAATAACTGACCCTGCATTTTTGTAGATTTTTAGCCGCTTTCCTCCTTCAGGAGACACCCCATTATGAGCAGAAAGGCAGAAGGTCATTTTCAAGTTTTTTTCACTTGAACGTTAGATGAGTCACATCACATTTTTATTTCACAGTGTCCCCGCCCCCGTGTTTACACTTTAATCTACAAGCACTTGTCATTCTGATGGGTAGCAGAAAGCAGATCAGAAGCTCCTAAAAAGGAGCTTGTTTAACAGCAAAACAACGGCTAGATGCTAGATTTTTCAAGGTATAATAGGTTCTTTCCACAATGGAGAATCAGTGAGAGGGGGAAGGCGGACATCATACTTGAGATACTATACCCATTGGCTGCACCCACACTAATCCCTTTGACTGCCTGTCTTTTTTGGGCACCCTTCCAAGCTACATTGACCCTGCATTGCTTCTCTTTTTCTTCTTCTTTCTTCTTTTTTTTTTTTTTTTTTTGAGATGGAGTATCTTGTTGCCCAGGTTGGAATGCAACGGCACAATCTCAGCTCACTGCAACCTCTGTCTCTCAGGTTCAAGCGATTCCCCTGCCTCAGCCACCTGAGCAGCTGAGATTACAGGCGCCCCCCACCACGTCCAGCTAATTTTTATATTTTTAGTAGAAACGGAGTTTCACCATGTTGGCCAGGCTGGTCTCCAACTCCTGACCTCAGGTGGTCCACCCAGCTCGGTTTCCCAAAGTGCTGGGATTACAGGTGTGAGCCACCATGCCCAGCCCTGCTTCTTTTCTTGATGACATATTACTATCTAGCGGAGGTGGGAGTTTTTCTCTAGAAGAAGCTATGGGAGAAGGATTGAGGATATAGAGGGCTCTAGGTTAGGAAAGGGCTTTTAGGAAAAAAAAAACTAGGAACCTCTGGGTTGAGTCATTCATAAATGTCTGCCCAGTCTGTTTTAACGTTCCTAAACAGATCGTGATCTGGCCTTATTCTTGTAAACTTGAGTAAAGGAGTGAATTTTAATGGGCAAATAAGAACTTTTTATTTTAGAAAAAATTAGTTCCATAAAGAAAGTATTTATGCAAAGTTGGCTGTTTTAAGTTCTGCCTTAAGATATTGTTTTAATTTGAGCCATAGAGAATGCTAACTGGTGCTGCTGCAACTGTCAGAACAAATACAAGTCTCCTAAGATCTTGCTATGAATATGTGGCATGGATTCATATTGATGATATATATCAATGATATGATGTTTATCTAAAGAAACCTGAATTAGTCGTCTCAGCTTTGTCTCTGTCTTTGTCTATTTTGTGCTGCTATAACAGAATACCTGAGACTGGTTACTTTATAAAGAACAGAGATTTATTTCTTACAGTTCTGGAGGCTGGGAAGTTCAAGGTCAAGGACTTGTATCTGGCAAGGGCCTTCTTGCTGTGTCCTCCCACAGTAGAAGACAGGAGGGCAAGACAGCATAAGTGTGAGAGAGGGAAGGGGACCAAACTTGTCTTTTTATCAGGAACCCATTCCCGTGATAACAAACTCACTCTTGTCAAAATGTCAATGCATTCGTGAGGATGGAGCCCTTGTGACCTAATCACCTTTTCAAGGAAAAAAAAAGTGACCACCTCTCAACATGTTGCATTGGGGATTAATTTTCTTTTTCTTTTCTTCTTTGTTTTTTTTTTTTTGAGACAGAGTCTTGCTCTGTCACCCAGGCTGGAGTGCAGTGGCACGATCTCGGCTCACTGCAACCTCTGCCTCCCGGGTTCACGCCTTTCTCCTGCCTCAGCCTCCCGAGTAACTGGGACTACAGGCGCCTGCCACCATGCCCAGCTAATTTTTTGTATTTTTAGTAGAGACGGGGTTTCACCGTGTTAGCCAGGATGGTCTCGATCTCCTGACCTCGTGATCCGCCCGCCTCGGCCTCCCAAAGTGCTGGAATTGCAGGCGCGAGCCACCATGCCCGGCCGGGGATTAATTTTCTAACACATAAACATGGGGGACACATTCAAACCATAACAGTTTCTAGTTACTCGTGGTACCCCAAGCAGGTAATTTAATGCCTTAGCCTCGGCCTTTCCACTGGAAAAATAGTGTCAGTTATCTCACGGGTACGTTAAGACTGAATGAGATAAGTTGGACAACAGCCGATTCAGTGTAACGATTGTTCCATATTGTTGATATAAGTTTACCTAAGCAGATGCTAAGATCTGAGATAGGGAAAGTCAACAATTAGAACGATCATGTATAAGGAATATGACATTCTTCTGTCAGGAACTTAAGAGCCTTGAGGTTTATGTCACTTGTTTGAACTAAATAAAAACGGATGTTAGTGCTATCGATGGATGTTAACTTGCTATTAGCCTAACTTCTGGACATGACATGCAGGGCACAGAATAACCAGAAAAAGCGCTTTGTGGGAATGTGACTACTGGAGTTCCCAAAAACCTTCCTCACTTGTGACCCAGCTAGCCCAAAAGGAAGTTCACATCTGGATACACAGAATAACCAGAAAAAGAGCTTTGTGGGAATGTGACTACTGGAGTTCCCAAAAACCTTCCTTACTCATGACTCAGCTAGCCCAAAGGGAAGTTCACATCTGGTTTCCCTGGTGACTAATGAGCCAACACAGCTGTAAAACACAGTGGACTCAGAATGAAACAAATGCCACAGAAATCAGGGGAAGCATAATTAAAAGTTGAGAGAGGAGAAAAGGCCAGCAGCAGGTGGAACCCATGTCCCTGGGGAGCCATTAGCAGGTCAGGCCAGGCCAGGCCAGGCAGGCCCAGCAGTCCTGTCACAGAAACCTCCTGAAGCAGGTGGCCAGCCCCAGATTGCAGCTTCTTGGACTTCTGTATCATTCAGGAGGAACCTTGTTTAGGGATTGAGTTGGCCCCGTAGAAGATAATCAATAAGAGATTAATTAATCAGACTCCTGCTTAGCTCAAGTGTTGAATAGTTCATATGGATGATCTCTCATAATCCTTCTGAGTGAATTTGCACAAACCTTTTCTGGTTAGGTAACAACTGTTCTGAGAATGAAGGGAATGGAGCAGCCACAAGCACAGTAATTTACTAGGTCCCCCAGCATGGATGAAGAGAGCTCCCTGAGAATTTGCTTGACTCCAGCTCTCTAAGGTGCACTGCCTTAGGGTGGACGGTGTGTTGGTTGGTTCCATGACAAAAACCAGGAAGGTCAGCTTTCATTCCCCTGCCCAGGCCCACATGCACTTTGGTCATTCTTGGCAACTGTGGGGATTGGAAAGTGGGGTTCTAAGTTCATTTTGGCTCTGTCCATCAGAGACCATCTTTCACATGAGTGCCCACTGCCATGTCTTACAGTTGTTTCAGAAAGCCGAGAGAATTGCTGCCCCACTCTAGCTGCTATTGAAGGAAACTAAGCCAGGAAGGATTGAATAACTCACAGGCATCTTTAGGTGCCACTTCATGATTAAAAGGAGCCCCCTCTTTTAGGGACCTCAGTCTCAGACATCCACACACCTGTAGCAGATTCTCTGCCTTCTCTCTTTTACCATTTCTCGCATGTGTACATGATGAGATTGTGTGTTTGGGAAGCAAACTTGATGTGGAGCTTCTTGCTGAGGCTAAATTATAAATCTCCTCTTGGTTCCTGACACCTGATTTGTCAGCTCGCCTTTGTCGTGGCTTCTCATCGCAAGCTGGAAGAAGACTGCCTTGGGCCTTCACTAGGTGAATGGACCAACCCCATCCATCCCTTGGTTCATTTGTAAATTGTACTAACAGCCTGTTCTGAAATTAGGCCCTCGGATCCCTTCCTCCACCTTCCCTGAGACAGTCTTAACACATCGATCCCCTCAAAGCATTTGACAACAGATGAACCTCAATATTTGGAGAAATATATAGGAAAATTTTCTTTGTGCGTTTGTTTAAACCAGAAGACCTAGTGATCATCCTTGGCTATTTCAGGCAGCCAAGCCTCCCCTCTTACAGAAAAACTAATGTGCTGAGGGATAAAATGCCTCCCTGTTTATTTGATAACATGGAACCACAAATCATCCCACCCACCTTTCTTACCTTTGAAACATCCTTTGTGCCAGAGAGTGCAATAAAATGAAAGAGGTGTCCCTGGGGGAAGAGTGGGGTTTGGCACGAGGAACTTCTGAGTCCACCCAAATGCGGAGCGTCCCTCCCTCCCTGTTAGGAGCCTCTCATATATGGTTATGCTGAACACATATGTGCTCTTTTATTTCTGAAGCCAACATTTATCTTTGATGTTGCCTAGGATCAGCCAGTGCTGGAACAGCTTCTAAATATAGACACTCTAGCAGACTAAATCTTAGAGCCTGGCCGTAGTTCAGTTCGCCAGTGCAACTCTATTTTTTATGTATCGTTGCAGTTTCTGACAGGTTGAGCTATACTATTAACAGAGAATGGCCAGCCCAGAATCCTTCAGCCCATGTCTGGATTCAGCAGCCGTGGGCCACAAGCACATGACAACTGATAACCAGCTTCATGGAACTTATTTAGCAGACAGTTACCAAACCTGGTAAGAGCAGCTCAGGAAGGCAGCAGGCATGGCTGTGGAAGAATCTGAAAGAGGCCAGGCGCAGTAGCTGACACCTGTAATCCCAGCACTTTGGGAGGCCGAGGCAGGTGGATCACCTGAGGTCAGGAGTTAGAGACTAGCCTGACCAACATGGTGAAACCCTGTCTCTACTAAAAATACAAAAATTAGCCAGGCGTGGTGGTGCACACCTGTAATCCCAGTTGCTTGGGAGGCTGAGGCAGGAGAATTGCTTGAACCTGGGAGATGGAGGTTGCAGTGAACCGAGATTGTTCCACTGCACTCCAGCCTGGGCGACAGGGTGAGACTCTGACTCAAAAAAAAAAAAAATCTGAAAGAGAAGGAGGACAGTGGAAAGATACCACATATCAAGAAAACATCAGGAGGAGTAAGTCACAAGACCAAAGGGAGAAAATTCACCATGAATTCCAGCATCCTTGTGTTGGCCATTCTTAATCTTGTGCCAGGAATGAAGTAGTTATAAAGAGGAACAGGAAGTATCGTTTCCAATCTATTAATTTAAAAGCAGTTGAAAATATCAGCCAGCTTCATCTATTAGTGCCAGTAGTGTTGGAAATACCCACTTCTAGTGTTGTTAGTGCCAGGATAATTAGAAATGTTAGCCAGAGCAGCCACAGCCCCCACAGTCTACGGAATTACACTGGCAGGAAAACACTGTAGCCTGAATTAATTGGAATGTGTGTGAGTTACATGTATAGAATGGGCCAGGAGTTGTGTTCCTTAATGGGAAACCAGCCCATTTAGAGGATTCATCTTCCCAAGTACTGAGGAAAGCTTTATGAGGATACTAAGTTAGTAAAGAAGAAAAATTAACTTGAAAAAGTTCTTTTGTTGTTGTTTTCAGTCTTTCAACTACACACTTTTACAAATCAACACAACAAATATATTTTTAAACATACTCTAAATATTAGTTGCATTTTACGATCTTAATCAAATACTTTTTATATACTTAGCTGCCAGTTTTCAAGTAGGTAGACCATCTGTAAATTTGTTTCTCCACTGGAACTCTTATATGTTTGTAAACAGATACCCAGAGAGAGAGGTGGAAAGCTGGTTACATGAGGAAGTCCTTTGAAATGTTATTTTATTTGTTGACTCCTGTGGTTTTAGGCTATGTCATACCTAAACTGTCCCCTAGAGACCATTGCGTGTCTGGATTTAAAAATCTCCCAAGAGTTCTCTAAGTTTGGGATAGCATTATTAAAAGTCTTATTTCGATCTAAAATGTGATTCTGTAAGATGAAGTAACTGCATAGCCATTGATTGGCAATTTTGGTTGATCTTCATCGTCTAGGAGTCTGGTTCTATTTTTAGCTTATACAAAAATAACTTTTAAAATTATTCAGAGAGGTCCTTACTTTGGTGGATGGCTTTGAAAGAAAAGGCACGTACTAAGTGCATGTAGAAAATAGGACCCGTCATCTGTTACACATTTATTTTGTTTTTGTTTTTGTTTTGTTTTGAGACAGGGTCTTGCTCTGTTGCCCAGGCTGGAGTGCAGTGGCACAGTCTCAGCTCACTACAGCCTCTGCCTCCTGGGTGCAAGCAATTCTCCTGCCTCAGCCTCCCGAGTAGCTGGGATTACAGGCATGCATCACCACACCCGGCTAATTATTGTATTTTTGTATTTTTTGTTTATTATTTATTTATTTTTTATATTTTTTTTTTAGTAGAGATGGGGTTTCACCATATTGGCCAGGCTGGTCTCAAACTCCTGACCTCAGGTGATCCGCCCACCTTGGCCTCCCAAAGTGCCAGGATTACAGGTGTGAGCCACCACGCCAAGCCAGACATTTATTTTGTATGCTAGCATGCACATTACATTCCCCCACCTTCTAGCTGTTTACAGTGTAGGAGGAATTTATAAAAGTTTGCAGAAATTCAGAGGGGTAAACTTCATGCTATAAACATATATAGACATCAAAATAGATGAATGTAATATTGCATAACAAATTACCCCAAAACTTAGAGGCTTCAAACAATCACTTTCTTATGCTTGTGGATTCTGGGTTAGGGATTTGGACAGGGCACTGGGGAGTGGCATCTCTGTGCTCTATCATATTTAGAGTTTCAGCGAGGAGGGCTCATTGGCTGGGGACTGGAATCTTCTGGCAGTGTCTTCACTCACAAGTCTAGCATCAGTGCTCACTTTGGACTGGACCTGTCTGGGGCTCTTCACATGGCCTGGGGCTCCCACACAGCGTGGCAGCTTCAGGGTAGTGAGAATCGAAAATCAGGTGTCCCAGCAAAAGTCAGAAGCTGTAACACCTTTCCAGACCCAGCCTTGGCTTCATTTCCACTCCAGCCTTTTGGTTACAAGAGAGTCACAAGACCACCCACATTCAAGGGAAAGGGACATAGACTTAGACTTTGTTTCTCAATGGATAGGGAATCAGATAATTTTTAGACACGTTTAAAGTAACCACTTGTGGTATAAGACTTCTCTTGTCTCCTTTTGGTCCTGAGAAACCATTAACAAATATTTTTTTCTTTATCTTTGTATAGCACATACAGTTTTTTAGGTACTATAACCTAAGACTGTTAGATATAAGGTCATATACTTTAAAAGTACAACGTAACTTTTTCCTTTCCCTGATTCTTTTCTGAGTATTCCGGAGACAGGGAGGGGGGAGAAAATGTGTACCCAGAAATACAGTGACAGGATGGGCCTCATACCTCATAGCCAGTGCTACTCAGCCAGCCAGTGAGACATGCCTCAGTGGCTCTCAAATACCAATCTTCTCAGCAGATGGAAGAGATCATTCTGCCTGCTCTCTTAGTGATAAGGGCAGGGAACCCAAACAGACTGTTTATTTCCAGTTAATGTCTCTGCCTCAGTTGTACTTGAAAAGCAGGATCGTGTATTCTGTTCCCTCAGGTAACTCATGATAGTGCAGCAAAGTGTTTTAGTTTTTGTTTGTTTGTTTGTTTTTTGCAGGGAATATAAATGTATTTAAAATCTTTAACAGGTAGTTTTCATTTTTTAACTACAAATTTGAAAGAAATTGAAAAATATTCAAGTAGATAGTAAGGGGGTAAAAGAAAAAATAAAGATGTTCCTTAAAATATTTAAAATATTTTTTGTTTATAATTTATCCCCAAATTTCATTTTAGAGAATGGCAGAGCTGGACATGGTAGCTCACACCTGTGATCCCAGCACTTTGGGAAGCCTAGTTCAGGAGGAAGGATAGCTTGAGGTCAGGGGTTCGAGATCAGCCCATCTCTACCAAAAAGAAAAAAATTGAAAATTTAGCCAGGTGTGGTGGTGCATGCCTATAATCCTAGCTACTCAGGAGGCTGAGACAGGAGAATCCCTTGAGCCCAGCAGTTTGAGGCTACAGTGAGCTATGGTCTGTTTGTACCACTGCACTCTAGCCTGAACAACAGAGTGAGACACCTTGTCTCTCACAAAAAAAAAAAAAAAAAAGAATATTTGGAAACAGTATTTCTCCCTTGTGGGGGAAAAAGAAAAAGTCTTTGTCCCTGAGATTATGATCACATCTTGGAAATGTTTTCAGGGGTTGATCATTCTCTGCTATGTAGCCACATAGTGCTTTTTATATACTCTCCAAGCTCCCTTCTCTTGCCCCTGTTTTTCTGTGTTTGGAGCCTTTCATAGTCTGGCTAAAAGTTGGAGGTTATTGCCATTCTTCAGAATTTAGCAGGACCCTGTAGGAAGAAGAACAACATCTAGACTCCCATTGTTATTAGGACTTGAAACCAAAAATGTATGGCCCTTCTAAAAAGTGAGTGAGGGTGAGGATGAAGCAAAGGGGAGGCAGATGCTCATAGAGTATGTAATATTCTAAGCGTTATTAGGCTGGGACTTCCCCCCAAAGGTGATGACTTCCTTTAGTATGTGAATCTCAAAATGAAAGAGGCACCCCCCAGGTTCAGATAAATGAGGTGTCCAGTTTAGGACAGGTGAACTCTGTGGTAAGAGTTATGATGACATCAGGTCTGCACAAGGCACGCTGGACGGAACAGAGAGTAGGACGATCCAGTGGTGTCTGGAATGTGGATAATACGCAATGTATTTCTGTTTGATGACTAGAAAGGAGAAAGAGGTAAAGCTGGGATCCCAGGCTTGGGAAGGGCTGATCTGATGCATGCTGTGAATATGAGTCGACTTACTGGTGAGCCAAGTCCTTTCCTGGAGAGCAGTTTTGACCAGAAGTGGTAGACAAAACACCCTCGTCCCTGGTTGGAAAACATTACCCCAGGGTGATGAATTGGTGCTCTCAGGCTAGGTCTGGGTGTGGAATGAAGGATAGATAAGCAACAACTGTGAATTAGGTTGAGTGTGAAGAGGAACACTCAGCTTGCGAAAGGAAACAACCCACGTTTGCAGTGCGTCATCCTGCGCCAGATTGAGCACCTCGAGGTTTATCTGCACACAGTTGGTTTGTACTCCAAGATTTCTTCACATTGTAGTAAAGATTAACCTTGCCCTTGAATGAACTTGGTCTGAGCTGCAGAAACAAGCATTTGGGCATGCCCAAGATTGCAAAATGGAAACAAGCCAGTGAACCCTGAAAATCTGCCCTTTTTTGGCTCACAGACACTGGCAGTAGAAAGTTAGGCCAGAACTGGCTGGAGTTATATTGGTTCGTGTCCAGTGAGGTCAGTAGCCCATTGGCTAGGTCTGTTCCAGAATGACCAATGGTGCTCACTCTGACCGGTTTCTCTAATTCAGGCGAAGTGTCTTTTCCATCCCCCACCGAGAACAGGGACTCCAGTCTCACCGTAGAGGTTCTGATCCTGACTGCTCATGTTCTGCGAACCTGACCCACCAACGCGCAGAGAAGTGGAGTGCAGCTAGGAGTCTCTTCCCTCAGCCCTGCGGACCAGCTGACTCCCAGGCCCTGGCAGCCGCTTTGAAAGCTCTTACTCTCCTCTGTGTGACACACCACAAGTGGCCTAGCAGCCCTAGCTGGCTAGGATTAGGCCTAGGTCATGGCTGTCCCTGCTGCCTGTGTTTGACCAGATCATTAATGACAACAGGTCTGAAAAGTGTCAGGATGCTACCCATTTCTATTACAGCCATATTTTAGTAGGGAACTTTGAACAAGACTGAATTTAAATTATTAAAAACTAAGTTTCTGAAGTCAAGTCAGTGTATCTCAGTAATCCTGTGTAGTCTAAATTAGATTTTTTAAAGGCGGGAACGTGCCATAGATTATAATCTCTCAAAATCTCTGGGAGCTAAACAGCCTATAAAATATGAAAGTTGTCATTTACCGTCTCTAAAACTTCGCTGACAGGAATGATTTGGATATACTTAACTTCTGATAAACAATGATAAACATTCACTTTATCACTCCTGTCAGTTTGTATGAATCTTTCAATCCTCTAAAGCATTAGCTCTTTTCTTTTTTAACTCCATTTCTGTCAACAAGAACAGGAAAATGTTTTGTTTATAAATGCTATTTGCAACCTGGGACCCGTCTTGTTTTATGAACAGATTCTCCAAATCTTCTATGCCTTTGAACATGGACTTACTCTACTCGAATGCTTAAGCTCCAGAGCCGTCCGAGAGCCTGGCGCAGTAGACAGACCAGCATGCTGGCATCGGATCACTGGAGCCAGTGGCCTTCTCCAGTTCACTTGTTAACTTCTCAGCTGCAGATCACTTTTGTACTGCAGTGACTTTTGTGAACATTAATTCTTTTCTTTCCAGATATGCATTTTATTTTATTTTATTTTAGAGACAGAAGCTCGCTCTGTCGCCCAGGCTGGGGTGCAGTGGCGTGATCTTGACTTACTGCAACCTCTGCCTCCCAGGTACAAGCAATTCTCCTGCCTCAGCCTCCCAAGTGGCTGGGATTACAGGCATCTACCACCCCTCCCGGGTAATGTTTTTGTATTTTTAGTAGAGATGGGGTCTCACCATGTTGGCCAGGCTGGTTTCAAACTCCTGACCTCAAGTGATCCACCTGCCTTGGCCTCCCAAAGTGCTGGGATTACAGGCGTGAGCCATCACACCCGGCCCAGATATGCCTTTTATATTAAACTTCATGTTATACATGAATATGTTCATTTATTCAAAACTTCTCTCATGTCTGAAATATTTTAACCTACTTTCCCTTGTTTTTGTTTTATTCTCAATGACTTCTAAAAATTCATCAATAAGCCTTAATTCTTTAACTGTCAAATATTTGTATTCTTACCTCTACAGACTCTACAGATAATGCTTCCAAAACTTAATTCCCAAGGTTTTAACAACTCTGGATCTTTCTAGATGTCCCTAAGTTTATGCACATAGTAGTACATCCTGGAAGTTGTTATGATAGAAAGTTTGGCATGCTTTCTCTATATGGGTTGGAGTTTATTTAGCAGTTGTTCCTGATTTTAACAGTTGTTCCTGACTCCAAGATTTCTTTTTTGTTTGTTTGTTTTTGAGATGGAGTCTTGCTCTGTCGCCCAGGCTGGAGTGCACTGGCGCCATTTTTACTTCTTTCACAAGTCGAATTTTTTTAAATCTTAGCAATATGGGAATACGTCTTAAAGGTCACACAGTGCCCCTTCTCCTAATTCTTTAGTGAGCCCGAGTGCTCTGGCTCTCTTAAAAGTCATTTCTCCCTTTTGAACCCTCCCCACTCTTTTTCTCGTTTGAGCCACAAACAGTCTGGTTTCTACTGTATTAAATAAAGCAAATTAACCTATTAAGAGAGTGACTTTTTTTTACTGGCTACAGTTCTAAGCACAAGAAAAGGGGAAAGGAGACCAAATAAAGAAATAGGAAAAATTAGGCATTGAAGGGGAGCCAACACGGGGTTTGGAAGGGATGAGAGCTTCCGCCATGGCAGGATGTGCCTTTCTTGCACTGTTTACTCTGAGTTCAGAAATAGAGGAGGAAAGAAGGTAGATCATGCCACAGCCTGAAATGGATACGACACATACCAGGGCTCCCACAGAGTGTAATCGGATGCTGGGTGTAATTATTCAAGTGTATGCATATGAATATATCATCTTCCTCAACCTCAACACTCAAGGTTGAAGTAAGCATAGTGTGTGACATGCCAGCCACATAGTGAGTTCACTCAAGGAGCAACTGAGAAATGTCAGGCTTTACTTGCTGCACTCCCCCAACTCAGCCGCCAAGTTGCACCTGAATGCACCTTGAATGAACCCTTGATAAAATGAACTTTCAATCTTAAAGACTGTTAGAACTCCCACTCCCTTCCATTGGGAAAGGCGCTTCCTGGCTGTAGGAGGTGGGTGGGGAAGGGGTTCCTTTGAGGAGGATGAATGTGGTGTGATTTTTTTTTTGGGGGGGGCGGGGCAGGGCAGGAGGACGGAATCTCTGTCGCCCACGCTGGAGTGCAGTGGCGCGATCTCGGCTCACTGCAAGCTCCATCTCCCAGGTTCACGCCATTCTCCCTCCTCAGCCTCCCGAATAGCCAGGACTACCAGCGCCCGCCATCACGCCTGGCTAATTTTGTTTTTGTATTTTTAGTACAGATGTGGTTTCACTGTGTTAGCCAGGATGGTCTCGATCTCCTGACCTTGTGATCTGCCCACCTCAGCCTCCCAAAGTCCTGGGATTACAGGCATGAGCCACCACGCCCGGCCGGTGTGGTTGTTTTTAATGTGTTTACCGTAGTGACAGTCAAGCTAGTGGTGTGTTCATTTTATTTTTCATTAAAACCACCTGGAATGTGTTTTAGTGGTATTTGGAGACCTGCTGAAAGGAAGGAGATGCTTAAATTTGTTTACGTAAAAAATGTGCTTGCTTTGTTTTTTGTAAAGTAAATTGAGAACTTCAGACACATTGCTCAAGGCCGTGGGCCTGTCCAATTAGAATGCTAAGATCCATTCAATGTTAGCATATGGTTTTCTTTTGCATGAACATGGATAAGATAGTAAGATAATGTGGATATGGGTAGGAAATATTCTAACAAACTACTGATAAGAGTATTACATGCCTCTGAGTATGGCATAGGACGGTTAGGCTTTTTTCTTACTTGTTGGACCTAATACGAGACCCCACTAGAGTGTTTTATTTTTACTTCAACGAATTTGAAGTATCATGTAAGGCTAGGAAGGCATTCAAAATACATTTCTAGCCTGACAAGAAACTTAGAGTGACTATAATATACATAGATTAATTCAACCAATGTTCCAAGTGGTTATCATTCACTTCTACCCTGCAAGCATTGATTGAGCTCCCAGTTTGTCCAAAGCACTGTTACGAGCAGAGCAGACGCGGACAAAATGATTCAAAGGTTTGTGACCAGTATCAGCGATCAGTGAAGAAACAACTCACCATCACTAGAATGTACTTGTGAAGGTATTGGAGGCCACTGCATGGCAAGAGAGATACAGCTGGAGAGGGCCTTGTATGGCACACTCAGCTGCAGAGACGAGTCTTTAGGTGCTCAGGAGTTAACTGGGAAAGGCTGTGTATTTTCAGAGCCAGTGACCCCTCTGTGGATGCAGTAGACTCTTGGTTGATCAGGCTGGGCAGTTTGGGCCAATCCAAGTAAGGAGGAGGATCTTAGAAATTTGTGATCGTTAACTGGAGCATCGTCTTGTGCCTGAAAGGACCTTTTTTTATTTTATTAACCAAAAAAACCACTTTAGATATACCACAGGTACAGTAAATTACCTGTCTCAATTACAGAATTTTCTGTAGTGCCTTTATGTTAGAGATGAGATTTCATCGTAGAATGCTTTATTTGCAACATGGACACTTCCCTGTAAGTTTCTATTGTTTTGGCTCATTCAAACTAGGAAATGAAACAGTTATTCAAGATGTTCAAGATGCTCCTTCATTTGGGGTTATCTGTTTTTTTTTTTTTTTTTAAGTATATGCATTGTTTCATTGTTTACTTTTAGGGAAAAAGAAATAGTGGTTTCAGACAGTGCTTCTTCGGGAGCCAGAAGCACTGCAAGTTGACAAAGCTTTGTCCGGCAATGGGGTACACATTCAGGCTGGCCGCTCGAAACGACATTGGCACCAGGTATGACGTTTCCTTGTCCTCTTGCCCTTCAGCCTTTGGATGGTGATCTTGAGCCTTCTTTTACATGACCCGAAGGCATGAGGAAGCCTGCTGCCTCCACACTAAATCAACTGGAGGTTTTCCAAGAGGGAATCCTAATCAGAGGAGAGAAGGCCTCCTTTAAGCTGGTGAATGTCACTGTGGCCTCTGCAGTCTTGGAAGCTGTATTGCAAAGGCCCCACTAGGGGTCTCTAAGAACCAAAGTGAAGATAGCAGTACAGATTTTGAAAGGAATTCCTCTTGGAGCTTTATTTTAGATCACATGCCTTTTTCTTTTATTACTTTAGAGCAAGCTTTTCATTCAGTTGCCCTTTTTCAATTATGTGAGTGTTTCCTGGTACAAAGAAAGAGATGCTGGGCCGGCCATTGTTGTCAAGCCCAGGGCAGATACGGAATTGGAGAATACCTGGACTGTCTTAGAGGCCTCTAGTCTGTATGAGAAAGGCAAGAACGGGTGTACTGTAAGGTATCAATTGATTAAAGAGGCTTTGAAAAGACCGCGTTTCAATTGCACTTGCGGGGTAACTCTTGATTAAGGGAAAAATCTTTTTCTTTCATCACTGCTTGTTGAAATCTTCTTAAAGGTTTTGCACATCAGTGGTCCCCAACTCACTTTCCAACCTAAAGAACCTCTTTTTAACATCACAAAGTCTTGCAGACCTGCCTCCACCACCATTGTAGCCATTACAGTTTTAGAGTTCACTGGTTGAAAAAAATACCGATACAAAGCCTTCTATGGTTCAAGAATTTTTAAATGAATTGGAAGTATCCACAAACTTGCGAAAAACAGCACTGTATATATTTGTAAAACATTATTTCATCAACAAATATTTGTTGCTCACATTGATTTGAAGGCTTCTTGACCCGTAACTTGATAAACATTGCATTGTGCTATGCCTTCTTTCCAGTGCTTTTGAGGGGGAAAATGAATTCTTAAGTACAGTTGTCCTTCAGTTTCCACAGGGGATTGGTTTCAGGACTTCCCCCACCTCCCTGCCATGAATACCAAAATCTATGGATGCCCCAGTCCCTGATATAAAATGGCATAGTCTTTGCATATAACCTACACTCATCCTTCCCTCCTTAAATCTTCTCTAACTTGCTTATAATATCCAATAGAATGCCCACACGTCACTTCATTCACGTGGACTCAAGATGCAGAACCCAAGGATACAGAAGGCCAACTGTATATTGTCCTGTGACTTGGTGTGTGTGTCTAGTAGAAGATCATGGGGTGGGGGATGGGGAAGCTGAAGGTGGTTATAGGGAATATCACACACAGCATCCTTACCTGGCTTTGCTTACTCTACCTGCTAGGCTGAGTTGGGTAGTTTGCAGGCTGAGCCTTCCTCTTTTAAAATGCCAAGCCTCTTCACATGCTTTTAACTGTGTGCCTCACTTTCTTTCTCTACAGTGGTTACAGCCAAGAGGTGGTGTGCTACACATTAGGAAATATCCCTCAGATGCCTTCTGCACCAAGGCTGGTTCGAGCCGGTATCACATGGGTCACGTTGCAGTGGAGTAAGCCAGAAGGCTGTTCACCTGAGGAAGTGATCACCTACACCTTGGAAATTCAGGAGGATGAAAATGTGAGTTTTACAGATTTTATACTTCTCTGTGTTTTGTACAAGTCAGTATTACTATAGCTACAGGGCACCATGAAATTAGATTAACTGCATAAGTTCAAAGCCAAACTCTTTATTTCTACCTCTGTCACCACCACTACCAACACCAGCCTGTTCTTTCCCATCTCTGTAAATGACATTTCCATCCTTTCAGCTGGGGAAGCAAAAACTCTTGGAGTCATCCTTGATCCTATATATAATCAGAAAATCCTTTTGAATCTTCCTTAGAAATTATTTAGAAATAACCCATTTTTTATCTCCACAGCTACTGCCCTTTTATGAGCCACTCATCTCACCCGTGGATTATTGCAGTAACATAATATTGTTATTGGATTATAGCCTCTTAATATTCCTAACTTCATCCTTACTAGGCTTCAGTCTGTTCTCCATACAAAGCCTGGGTGGAGAACATCATCTTGTAAAATACAAATAGATCGTGTCAGCACCCTGTTCAGAATCCTTCCTATCTCAGTGCCTTCCCCTCTTTTTCAGAGTAAAATCCCTAGAGCTCTTACAATGCCCACAAGGTCCTGTGTGATTGGGCTCTCCATTACTGTCCGTGTTGCTTCCACTCACTAGTCTTACCAGCCTCTAGTCTGTTCTGTTTGTTTTGTTTTGTTTTGTTTTGTTTTTGAGATGGAGTCTCGCTCTGTCACCCAGGCTGGAGTGCAGTGGCGTGATGTTGGCTCACCTCAAGCTCTGCCTCCCAGGTTCACGCCATTCTCCTGCCTCAGTTTCCCAAGTAGTTGGGACTACAGGCGCCCACCACCATGCCCGGCTAAGTTTTTTTTTGTATTTTTAGTAGAGACGGGGTTTCGCCATGTTAGCCAGGATGGTCTCGATCTCCTGACCTGGTGATCTGCCCTCCTCGGCCTCCCAAAGTGCTGGGATTACAGATGTGAGCCACCGCGCCCGGCCAGCCTCTAATCAGTTCTTTAAACACACCATGTGTGCTGTGGCCTCAAGGCCTTTGCAGTTCTGCCTTCTGGCCAGAATGCCTTTCCAGATGTCTTTGACTCCCTTCCCTCATTTTCTTCGGGTCTATTCTCATATGTCATTTCTTTGGACAGTCCTTCCCTGATCACCCTGTAGAACAGCACCACCCAATAGAACTTTCTGCAATGATGGAAATATTTTATAATTTGTGCCATCCAGTATGGTGGCACCTATACACGTACAACTCTTGAGCACCTGACATATGCTTGTTGGCCTGTAGCATGGAGGGTTTGTGCTTGTTTGTTTGTTTTGAGATGGAGTTTCACCTTGTTGCCCCGGCTGGAGTGCAGTGGTGCAATCTTGGCCCTCTGCAACCTCTGCCTCCCAGGTTCAAGTGATTCTCCTGCCTCAGCCTCCTGAGTAGCTGGGATTA
Organism: Pongo abelii; assembly: GCF_028885655.2. Taxonomy (NCBI): domain Eukaryota; kingdom Metazoa; phylum Chordata; class Mammalia; order Primates; family Hominidae; genus Pongo; species Pongo abelii. The sequence continues at coordinate 182,263,309 of NC_085928.1, forward strand.
CAGGCACACACCACCATGCCTGGCTAATTTTGTATTTTTAGTAGAGACAGGGTTTCTCCATGTTGGTCAGGCTGATCTCGAACTCCCAGCCTCAGGTGATCTGCCCACCTCAGCCTCCCAAAGTGCTGGGCTTACAGTTGTGAGCCACCACGCCCAGCCAGTACTGAGTTTTTAACTGTAATAAACTTAAATTCAAAGAGCCACATATGGCTACCATATTTACCTCCAGCAGCTGTAGAAAGCCCTCACTAGTTCCACCACTGTATCCTCCTACCTGGCTTTAGTTTTTGTCATAGCACTTAACACCATGTGACATATGTAGCAGCTTTTCTGTATTGTCTTCTTCCACTGGAATGTGAGCTGCTTGTGGGCAAGGCCTTTTCTGTTCTTGGGCAGTGCTGAATCCTTAGAGCCTAGAGGACAGCCCAACACAGAGAAGGTGCTAAGTAGTATTTTGATGAGTGAATGATAGAATGATAGAGATAGAACTATTGACCCCGAATTCAACTTTTAGTGGAATGTTTGCCCTCCTAAAGGATTATGCCCTTTCCCATCTAAGCTGTCCTTTCTCCCATGGCCAGAAGAGGGCACTGTGTGGTCAGGAAGCTCAGCCACACTTACTGCATAGCACATTTGCAGCTTGATAGTAAAGACCTCGGTGCAAAGGGCTTTTTTCATGACAACATTAAAAATGTTAAATGTATTTTCAAAAAGTGCTTAACTCCTTTGTCACAATAAATTTGACCAGACCCAGGAGAAATTACAGTGTGATGGAGATAAATTTTTATTTAAAGCTCAAGTGCTATCCACAATACTCTGGGCTTCTGATTTTTCTCTTTTGCTGTAGCTGCCAGACCTCTGGCCAGTTGCTGATGATGATAGGGAAAGGCAGTATAAAAATCCTGTATTCAAAGGTATTTAATGCCCAGAATTTTTTATACTGATGTTTCTTCCTGGCTTTGCCTTTTCAGGATAACCTTTTCCACCCAAAATACACTGGAGAGGATTTAACCTGTACTGTGAAAAATCTCAAAAGAAGCACACAGTATAAATTCAGGGTGAGTCAGTCATTTTGCTACCTGAACTGCTTAAAAATGAAACTGTTTTCTGTTTCACCATTTACCATGTCAGATTGACTCTACAGGTTAAAAAATGAAGTTCACAGCACTTTACATTTTGAAAGTAACATTTATAAAGTGCACACCATGCTTTATTTATTCATTTGAGACAGAGTCTCTCTGTGTCACTCAGGCTGGAGTGCAGTGGCACGATCTCGGCTCACTGCAACCTCTGCCTCCCGGGTTTAAGCAGTTCTCCTGCCTCAGCCTCCCGAGTAGCTGGGACTATAGGCGTGCGCCACTATGCCCGGCTAATTTTTTTTTTTTTTTTTTTTTTTGTATTTTAGTTGAGACAGGGGTTTCACCATGTTGCCCAGGCTGGTCTCAATCTCCTGACCTTGTGATCCGCCTGCCTCGGCCTCCCAAAGTGCTGTGATTACAGGCGTGAGCCACTGCGCCTGGCCCATGCTTTAATTTTAAAACCAACTTGTGAGCACAAAAATTGTCATCATGTGCTGTAATAAATTGCATTTACAGCATGGCCAGGTGCCCTCATCTGGGAAGAGACACACCAGATGCTGGAGTGCACCTGTCACTCACCTGCACTCTATACCTTTTTCCTTTCGAGCAGTCTCTTTGCTCTTCACTTTCCTTTGCTCTTCTGCCCATTTATTTTTCCTCCCTTGTTTTTAATTTTCTCTTTCATGACCCACCCCCTCCCCACCTGGGCTGTCTTTGGTCATTAACAGCCACCATTAATATTACTATAGGACTATGTGTAGTAGCCAAAAAAGTGAATATGACTTTATGATCACTAAGAGATCAAAACGATATTCTGCAGCATTGTATTTTCTAGTATGACAAGTGGGCATTTTGGAAGATACGATTGTCTTCTGATTCCACACGTTCTTCTCTAAGTCGGGGACCAAATGCTATTATTTGGCACATAGCAATCACTCAATAAATAGTTGCCAAATTATCAAATGCAGTATGTGACTATTTGAGGGAAATGATAATTTTTAACATATTTTTTAAAACCCTTGTTATCGATGCTGGCTATGAGAACATAGCTATACTGCTAACATTTCTCCACAAGGTGGCATTGCCCTATTCTTTAAAAAGTGGGGCTATTTTTATGTCCCCCCCCACCCCCATATTTTCCTTTCACAAAACAATACAAACCAGGTGATGACATACTTGTTTTATCATGTCTTTTTGAAAGGGTAAAAGTATCTTTAAAACCCACCTTATGGTTTTTATTTTTATTTATTTATTTTTTGAGATGGAGTTTCACTCTTGTTGCCCAGGCTGGAGTGCAATGGCGTGATCTTGGCTCACTGCAACCTCTGCCTCCCAGGTTCAAGGGATTCTCCTGCCTCAGCCTCCTGAGTAGCTGGGATTACAGGCATGTGCCACCACGCCCAGCTAATTTCGTACTTTTAGTAGAGATAGGGTTTCTCCATGTTGGTCAGGCTGGTCTCGAACTCCTGATCTCAGGTGGTCCACCCACTTCGGCCTCCCAAAGTGTTAGGATTACAAGCGTGAGCCACCGTGCCCGGCCGATTTTATTTTTAATTGTTAATAACCAACTATACAGTAAATGATTTATAAAATAAATACTGTTAAATCAATACTTGAGTTGAAAGAGAAAAAAATGTGTGTGTCTGAGTTTATGGGTGCCTTAATCTCACCATGTTAAAAAGTGACCATTAATTTAATGATCCCTGATAACTAAAGCATGTTAACGTTTCCTTGGTTGTGTTCTAGCTGACTGCTTCTAATACGGAAGGAAAAAGCTGTCCAAGCGAAGTTCTTGTTTGTACGACAAGTCCTGACAGGCCTGGACCTCCTACCAGACCGCTTGTCAAAGGCCCAGTTACATCTCATGGCTTTAGTGTCAAATGGGGTATGTTTTGCTGCTGCTGCTGCTGCTGCTGTTTTTTTATTCTTTTGATAGATTTTTTTAAAATGATTAATTTTAGTAGTGACAAGCCAAAAAATTTGTGGATGGTATTTGCAGAAGTTTTCTGCATTCGGAATATATATGTGAGAAACATCCTGAGAATTCTACAAATTGGAATGGACAATTTCATTAAAATGTAATCATAATGGGCAATTAAATTTTAGTGGAAATTAAAATGGATGATTTTTAAGAGTATCTCATTTACTCTGATTTTCCTGTATTACATATTTTTTCTCCTATATATTTAAGGTATGGATTTGAATGTAGTAATCTCTGCATGCATCGTTCATTCTTCAATAGTTCATCCTTAAAAAATTAGCAATACTTAATAGAAAAATTTTGATTTATAAAGTTAATATTGAAAATAAATTTCAAAATTTAGGTTTGTTAAGTAAACTTTAGCATACAGAATGTTTAAGTTGCAACGAATTAGGGATAGTTTTGTTTCCATTGGTGTTTGTTGTGTAACCAGAGTCTTGAACTTTGGGAAATTTTCGTATTAAAGTTCATAAGGAGTTTGAGGTTGTCAGGTAAAAGGATATTGTGCCTCACCTCTGCTGTGTGAATTATTTCAATAAAATGCATACAATTAGAAGGTTGACAATTAATATGTAAAAGCGTTATGCGTATCATTTTTACTAATGTCATAATAATATTAACTAATAGGCAAAAAAAAAGTTGAAATCTTAAATTTTACCTTGCAGCCAGGTAATATAAGGAGAATTTAAAACATTATTACACCAACCACTGAGACATGTAACTGTTTCAAGTTACCTAATAATTGTGAGCTAGAATTATTAGGATTTCTGTTTTGCCAAAAGATGGATCTAATTCAGAGAAATGATACAAATCTAGATGTGCTTTTAGCCAGACCATAGAGCTTTTCTCTCAAAGAACCTCAGAAAGTTCTGTCAACACTACTTACTTTCATTAGCTATATGCTATAATATTTAACTTTATAATTATTATTGTAAATATCTACTACTGAAGTGTATATACATTAATGGAAATACCAGGTGAAGGAGAGGGGAAGTGAATATTCTAAATTTATGTATAAGTAAAACTTAAGGTTTTTTAGAAAAATCTCCACTATGTCTAAGAATATAGAAGTGGCAGACTGATGATAAGGGTACATTCTTTATAGTTTTGCAAAATTAGACTGCAAAGAAAGTGTTTTTCTGCTCAGAAAATAAAATTCCTGTAGGCACAGAGTTATGGGTAGACTATATACCCAAGGTGCCTAGGGCTCTAGTAATAAGCCAGAACCTTCTTCCTCAGACTGTCTGCTGGTGCACTGGTTCTCATTGATCCACACCTCTGGTTTCATACCACATTCACCTGGGATGTAAAGTTTGCATGGTAGGAAACTGTGCTAGAATGGACATATTCCATTTTGATATTTTATTTATTTTGTCAATAAATTTTGTACTTCTCTTTCCGTTCCTTTCCATCGCTCAAAAGAATCTTGTTGGCCGGGCATGGTGGCTCATGCCTGTAATCCCAGCACTTTGGGAGGCCGAGGTGAGTGGATCACCTGAGGTCTGGAGTTCGAGACCAGCCTGACTAACGTGGTGAAACCCTGTCTCTACTAAAAATACAAAAAAAATTAGCCAGGTGTAGTGGCGGGCGCCTGTAATCCCAGCTACTCGGGAGGCTGAGGCAGGAGACTCGCTTGAACCCAGGAAACGGAGGTTGCCTTGAGCCGAGATGGCGCCATTGCACTCCAGCCTAGGCAACAGAGCAAGACTCCATCTCAGATGGAAAAAAAAAAAAAAAAAGAATCTGGTCACTGATAAAATAAGTGAAATAAAAAGAATAAAATAAGAAATATGAACATATAGTCTTACATAAAAATCATCAAATATATTAAAGAGCACCTTCAAGTAAATTCAATGACTTGATCAGTTTGTGCTGAGTTTTTTGTTCATATTTCACTACATGAATGCTCTTTGACATTTCTAGATCTAAGAACTTTGAATAATCTGATAGTATTCAGAGATTCCTGGTTTGTTTTTTTCTTTTTTTTTTTTTTCAACAAAGGAGTTGGTGGAATAAATTATTTTGCCTTTTGGTCAAGTCTAGAATTCAGATAGTATAATGGTGTGTGATTTTATGAGTCCTGATGATGTTTACCAATAAAAATCAATATCCTTTTATTGCTAATAAGACATTTGGTTATTTTCCAGATCCCCCTAAGGACAATGGTGGTTCAGAAATCCTCAAGTACTTGCTAGAGATTACTGATGGAAATTCTGAAGGTGAAGTTTTTGGCAATTGTTCTATTCAAATCCAGTAGCAAGCTCTATTTTCTGATATAGTAAACGTCTTTATAGTAATAGTGAGTAATCATTAATTCTAAAGATAGAACTATTATTACAATAAACAAACTTTAGTCACATATTGGCAGTTTTTCTATTTCAAACACAGCACCAGAGATCAGAGTCTGCTTGAAACTTACATTTGTGTTATTTAAAAATTTTTCTGTATCTTTTTCATTGGTATTTTGTTTTGTTTATCTTTTGTTTTTGTTTCTTTGGTTTGGTTTGTTTTTGTTTTGTTTTTTGAGATATGGTCTCACTCTGTCACACAAGCTGGAGGGCAGTGGCACAAACATGGCCCACTACAGTCTCAAACTCCTGGGCTTAAGTGATTCTTCTGCCACAGAAGATGAGGAATAATACATTTTTCATAGTGATGGGGTCTCACTATGTTATCTAGGCTGGTCTCAAACTCCTGGCCTCAAGCAACCCTCCTACCTCGGCCTCCCAAAGTGCTGGGATTATAGACCTGAATCACCACACTCAGCTTCCATGTCTTTTTATGAACTAGAGTTTCTAATTAATCAGATAAATTTGGTATTTTCATCTCCTAACTTGCCATACGTTTTCTGGAAATTCTTATAAGCAGCCGGGAGTGGTGGCTCACGCTGTAATCCCAGCACTTTGGGAGGCCGAGGCTGAGATGGGTGGTCAAGAGATCAAGACCATCCTGGCCAACATGGTGAAACCCTGTCTCTACTAAAAATACAAAAATTAGCTGGATGTGGTGGCGTGTGCCTGTAGTCCCAGCTACTTGGGAGGCTGAGGCAGGAGAATTGCGTGAACCCAAGAAGCGGAGGTTGCAGTGAGCCGAGATTGCACCACTGCACTCCAGCCTGGTGACAAAGTGAGACTCTGTCTCAAAAAAAAAAAAAAAAAAAAAAATTCTTATAAGCAAAGGGAGTATCAAAGGCAGGAAGGGGAAGGTGGAGATAGTGAAGGGGTAGGTTCAGTAATCTACAAATTCCCATGCATGATAAAACAATATATAATATTGTGGGCTAGTGACAAGAATCACACTTTTATAACAAGTTTAGAAAATGTCTTTCCAACTTCATTGTCATTTTGCTTCAGGTTTTTGTTATATTCATACTGGGGGGATTAACATGGAACAAATGTTAGAAATAAAATTCCTTAGTACCTTTTTAAAAATTCTAAGGTTTTCTTTCTAATAAAATTCATTAGACTTTAATAGAGAAAAGTATAGTCTTCAAAACTTTTTAAATGACGTATCATCTCACCACTGTAATAATCTCTCTAACCATTAAGTTTTTTTTTTTTTTTTTTTGAGACGGAGTCTCGCTCTGTCGCCCAGGCGACAGAGTGCAGTGGCGTGATCTCGGCTCACTGCAAGCTCCGCCTCCCAGGTTCACGCCATTCTCCTGCCTCAGCCTCCTGTGTAGCTGGGACTACAGGCACCCACCACTAGGCTGGCTAATTTTTTTTGAATTTTTAGTAGAGACGGGGTTTCACCGTTTTACCCAGGATAGTCTCGATCTCCTGACCTCGTGATCCACCCACCTTGGTCTTCCAAAGTGCTGGGATTACAGGCGTGAGCCACCGCGCCCGGCCCACCATTAATTTTTTTTAAAATGGCACATGCTTATGCCAAAAACAGAGAGCATTGATAAAACTTTTACAAGCAAGCAGTGCTGATGTGTGGCTGGCTTTTTATTCTGTACCATGAGAACCACCTGGAATTTTTTTGTTTTTAAGTCTGTTGGTTCCTATTTTAAGCTGAAAACATGAGAATTCTTTTGAGATGAGCACAGCTATTCTAAACATAAAATCATATTTTGTGCTAAAAACCTGGTTTAGAACTGCTGGGCGTGGTGGCTCACACTTGTAATCCCAGCACTTTGGGAGGCCGAGGTGGGTGGATTACGAGGTCAGGAGTTCGAGACCAGCCTGACCAACATGGTGAAACCCTATCTTTGCTAGAAAAAATACAAAAATTAGCTGGGCGTGGTGGCGTGTGCCTGTAATTCCAGCTACTCGAGAGGCAGAGGCAGGAGAATCATTGGAACCCAGGAGGCGGAGGTCGCAGTGAGCCGAGATCGCACCACTGCACTTAAGCCTGGGCGACAGAGTAAAACTCTGTCTCGGAAGAAAAAACAAAAAACAAAACAAACAAACAAAAAACAACCTAGTTTAGCTTTTCTTCATTAGAAAAACCCACCTAGGATAGAAGTCATGTATATGCCAGTGGCTCATTGTGAATATTTAAGTATGTTTTGAATTCTCATGGCTCCCTTTAGCTATTGATGACAAATCAAAAGTAGGGGCCCTTCTGGACTTCCAGTTAACAACTTTGCGACTGCATGGCTGAGTGAGTGATTGAATCTTTTCAGTAATCCTTGCTCCCAGTCACCTTTTCAGTGCAGGTTTTTTTGACCTGTAATATCAGGATAATTGCCTTTACTATTGCCTTTTTTCATATGGCCTTAGTGCATGCGACTCTATTGTGAATCTAAACTAATAAGCCACTGGGGGAATTTGTGGATGTTACTCTAGTTAAAATACCAGGGAATAGAAAAAGCATTTCCCCTAAAACAACTTCATGTAGTAAAAGGCTTTTGTAAAGTGGTCAGCTGGAAACACAGCGTGAGTGGGAATAAAACAGAGGAGTGAAGAGCCTCCCAGTGGCCCGGATTTGTGAGTCAGGCAGGTGGCCGAGGCATCCCTGGGTGCCCTTGCTTCCAACGGCATCAGCCTCGCGGGGCACCCAGACTCCTGGCGACTGTTCTCTCTTCAGTTCCGCAAAGCGGTCAGATCACTTGGGTCATGCCACATTTGGTCTTTAATTTGTCACCCCGTAGGCATTTTTGTCTTTTTTTTTTTTTTTTTTTTTTTTGAGATGGAGTCTCGCTCTGTCGCCCAGGCTGGAGTGCAACGTCGCGATCTCGGCTCACTGCAACCTCCGCCTTCTGGGTTCAAGTGATTCTCTTGCCTCAGCCTCCCAAGTAGCTGAGATTACAGGTGCCCACCACCACGCCCAGCTAATTTTTGTATTTTTAGTAGAGATGAGGTTTCGCCAGGTTGGCCAGACTGGTCTCAGACTCCTGACCTCAGGTGATCCACCCACCTTGGCCTCCTAAAGTGTTGGGATTACAGGCGTGAGCCACCACCTGTAATTTTTGTCTTTTAAGTGGAGCTTCATGAAGGCAGTCAAAAGACCAGTTTTTAAAAGAGGATTTCACTTCCTTTGGCCTCTAGGCAGATAAGAACAGGGAGAAATTCTTGCATACCGCCCCAGACTTGCCAGAAGCCTCGTGGCCAAGAAGTAGCCCTGTTCCTGGCTGCCCCTGAGGCCTCCTGACACCAGGAGCATTTCATAGCTTACCCACCCCTGTTCTGTGTCTCCCACCACTCCTTCTGTACCAATGGCACGTTTCATTGTGGTTTCCCACATCCAAACCTCACAGCAAATGTAATTGTGGTGATAGTAGGTAGTCTAGCCAGCAACACTAAGTATTAAAAATGACTTAATGTTATTTTGGTATTTAACTTTGTAAAAGAAAAAGGAAAAGCTTTCTGGCTATTTAAAAAGAAAAAGAAGATGTTGGTTTTCATGAAAACGTAGAGCTTTTTCTTGTCAGCAATGGCTGATATGCTACATTTTTACAAGAGGCATAAAGTCATGCATAAGTCTTGTTTTACAGCGAATCAGTGGGAAGTGGCCTACAGTGGGTCAGCTACCGAATACACCTTCACCCACTTGAAACCAGGCACTTTGTACAAACTCCGAGCATGCTGCATCAGTACCGGAGGACACAGCCAGGTTGGTTTTGTTTCCATATGAAAGTAAAACCTCATTGATCAAATTCAGACAAACTGTGTATAGCATCAGAAGCAAATTGCAGTTTAAACAATGTATCTTGGTAATGCAACCTAATAGTATCACTTCAGGAAATGAAAAATAGAGCTTTTTGAATTGCTGTTTAGAGGTATAAGATAGGCCTAAATGATTCCCTACTGAACCGTAGTATTTTCAGGTACATTTGTCACTCACTTATTTCTCAGAAGGCTTTGACATAATCACCTGTGACAGCTGAAAATTGTCTGGAATTTGCATTGACTAAATAAAGGAGACCTCGATTATTGCAATGATTAAAAAACTATAGAATTTAGAGTAAAAGGATAAGACCTGCACAGCACTGCTGTTACCACATCTATCAATTTTAAGAATTTGAGACATACCTTCCTCAAGGTAGTTTACTGCCATCTGCTGGAAAGTTGTTGCAAAAACAATGTAAATCCATTATGACTGAGCTGAGTGGCACCTCCTGAAGTTGTGTGGTACCCAACGTACACATCTGTAGGCAGCATCCATTCTTTTGTTTCTACTATTTATATGACCTTAGACTAACCTGTTAACATGTCAGGAGCCTTAGTTTCAACCACATAGTACTCTCAGAGGCTCAAAACAACCTGATAAATATACATGGAGTACTCTAGAAATGAAATAATTGTTATCAAAGTGAATGAGGAACGAGATGCCAAAAGATACTTTCACTGTAGAGATATTTAACATTATGATTTGAAACCACTAATAATTTGGAATGAAAGAGAAGGAGAGATGGTGGCTTACAGCCCTGTGCTGGGTTGACTTTTCAAGAGAATACCTGCCATTTGAATGCCTAATTTTTCTAGTCAACCCACTTGCAACATTAGTTTTTGTGTTTACTTTCTTTGGCCCCCAAGGATGGTACTAGGACATGTAGACTGCCCATGTAGACACTCCCTGTGAGGAGAAGGTCCAGCTGGACCATCATATACAGTGCCGAAGCTGTCTGGAATGCCTCCCAGGTGGAGTAAATCCAAATCAAAGCTGAGACTACCAGTGGTACTTCCTATGTGTGAGGCACTACACAAGGTGGCACTGAGGCTGAACTGCTCAAATGCATAGAGTTCATTTCCTCTGTGCCACTTCTCAGGAAGAAAATTGAATGTGGCTGAGCTGTATAGCTCTACCTGATTTTCTCCTGTCTCAGGAAGTAGGTCAGCTTCCATACCACTAGCCTTACACAACCAGATCCTGCAAAATAAAGGACTACTTATTTTAGCATTAACAGTACCTGCTGGTTGATGTCAGAATCAATTGATTAATATTGAGTTTATTTGCTTTTCTGCTCTGTATGTGAATGGTTGGCCATTTATGGTACCATTTTAAAATTTCATCCAGCTGTTGTTTTGTGTTCTCTTCTGTCCTCATGAAGGGTCTTTCTAATTTTGATTTAAAGGAAAAGAATTGTGTGCTTAGGATATACAGTACTCATGTCTGCTAATCTAACTTCAAAAATAATCATTCTTGTTTTTCCCAGTGCCATATGAAGTCTATAGCCACCCTTAAAACACACACACATAAATTTATATGAAGATCTTAATTGCATTAAAAACATACCATAATGTGCACACATTTAGCATGTAACCCCTTTTCGGTAACATTTGCAGTTATGGGGTGGAATTTGCCTGATATGTGGAGGTCTGATAAATTCACAGTAACTAAGAGATGGTTCTCTCTGGTGTTTCTCCTGCAGTGTTCTGAAAGTCTCCCTGTTCGCACACTAAGCATTGCACCAGGTCAGTGTCGACCACCGAGGGTTTTGGGTAGACCAAAGCACAAAGAAGTCCACTTAGAGTGGGGTGAGTGAACTAACCTTCACATTGACATTGACAATTTGGACAATTGGGGATGAAGACTTATGCTTTGTAGTTAAGTTTCAAAGCTTTCTTCTAAAGACCATATATGTTTTTGTCTGTTGAAGATGTCCATATTCTTCCTGAAGTATGTTGACCCGGGTTTTTTATGTGTGTCATTCCCGCCATCCACACCCGCAACACCATCCCTCACCTTCCTCTTCCTGATGGTGCCACACACATGGTTTATCCCCCACGCTTCAGGGGACACATTTCTAGGGAGTATTTCTAGAACAGCCAGTCTTTTTCAGAAAGTTTTCAACTTTATTAATGGGAAAAAAATTTTGTGCTCAATTTAGAACTTAAACCAAAGAATGGTTTGTAAGATCACATGGAATTCTTCCTCATCTTTGCGTGCAACCACCTCTGCTGCATTGTCCTGTGTGGGTCTTGATGTTTTTACAGCATTGACTTAAGCTGTATTAGCATTTCCTATTGTGTCCAGCAGTTTACAACATGTATAATTATAAGTACAAATGTACAGAACTCTCTAGCATACTATGTTTTCCTACCACTTATGTCTAAAGTATAATAAATTGTGCCAATTTGGGGTCCTGTATTTTGATTTAGTTTGACCTTTGGTTTCCAATTAAAGAGATTTTTCTTCCCTCTTTTTCTTCCATTTACCTAGCATTAGAATATGAAGAAATATATCTAATGTTCCTATAATTTTGGGATTATTTTGTCAATGTAATTAAATAAACTTCAATGGACCTGCTTTGGAGAGTATGGATAACATCATTCAGAAACTTTTATTTTTATATCTCTTTTTTGGTGGGCAGGGATTCTTTTGTAAGGGAGATACTGAGGACAGGCCACCGATGTGATATTTTGCTCAACTTGTGTGAAATCTGGTGCACTTTGTTCAACTGGAAGCACAAAGTGTTCTAAGATGAAAAAAATTCTTCATACCCAGATGTTCCTGCATCGGAAAGTGGCTGTGAGGTCTCAGAGTACAGCGTGGAGATGACGGAGCCTGAAGACGTAGCCTCGGAAGTGTACCATGGCCCAGAGCTGGAGTGCACCGTCGGCAGCCTGCTTCCTGGAACCGTGTATCGCTTCCGGGTGAGGGCTCTGAATGATGGAGGGGTGAGTATAAACCCATACGCCATAACCAGAATTAGAATGCATAATCAGAACCCAAAGTGCTAACACTTCTGTCTCTAGCCTCCTGAAATTTTTGACAGTCTTGATGCAACCTTGACAACCATTAATGCAGTGTCTGTAAATCTTAATTCTGAGTTGATATTGTTGTGATTTCATATAGACCCAGCATTAGAAGTTTTCTGTTTCTTTTGTCCTCATATCATTCTATGAAGACAGCACTCAAGGTTAATAAGGATATCACCCTGTAGATACTTTCGACAGTTTTTAGAAAATTTCCTATTCTATTGACTTTATCAGTTCAGGGAAATTAGGAATAGATAATAGTTCTAATAAAAGTTTTATACTGTCTTGTCTAAATGAACCAGCAACATCTTAGGTCAGTTTTTACAACTAGAGAAGGGTAGTGGCTAGGGACACCAGCTTGTTTTTGTTTTGTTTCAAGTGAAAACTATAGGACTCTCTCCTTCTATTGCTCCATTTGGAGTTGTCAAGTTGAGCTATCAGAAATTGAGAATATATATGTGTATGTTATATCCATAAAGGTGGTTGTCCTTTTTCTCTTTGAAATTGCCAAATGATGTGGATTTAGGGGGAGATGAATAATGAGTAGTGGGAGTCCCAGTAACTGTGAGGCTTTTGGGTGGGCTCAGAGATTGATGAAGCATAAAAGAGGGCAGAAGGGTGTGGGTAAAGCTAGCTAATGCTAAATGCCCCCTCCAAAGTGCCAGTGGTTTGTATAGATGGGCTCCATGCAAATAAATAGAATTAATTAATTGATGATTTTAAAAAAAAATAAGACAGCCCAACTTGCAGTGACTTTTTGTTTTAAGTGAAAGCAAGTTTATTAAGAAAGTAAAGGAATAAAAGAAGGGCTATTCCTTAGGCAGAGTGCCCGAAACTGGATTTCTTCTAATTCTCCAATAGAAAAGAATTTGAGACACAACAGTGATACTTAAGTGAAAACAAAAAAGTCTAAACATTAACGCTTATGCACCTGAACTTATAATCATGTAAGCGAAAAGAAGATGGATGGTGATGAGCACGCTGTTGTGTCTACCCCATTCTCTCATCAACTTTTCAGTTACTATCTGCCACAACAAAGATAAATGTGCAACTGGGCTGGTGTGAGCTGTGCTTTTCTCAGCCCTTTCACTGATTTATCCTATAAAGAAACTATCTTCAGCTTGGGTTTATTCCTGTTGTATTAGAAATTAACCATATATATCGCTGTAGTCGTCTTCTGAGGTCCATTTCAGAGAGCTTTCCCAACTCCCCAGCATCTTTGCATGTTATGTTGAGAGGTGGTTTTTTGTTTCCCACCTCCCTGCCATCTTTTTTCTCCCATTTTGACAAGGACAGTCATATATTTTGTTAGCCTGGAAAGTTTTTACTCTGCTCCAAAGCTTTGAAGTATCAAATATGCCACCATTAAAATGGGTGGTTCACGTGGCTGTGACTCTCAAAGTGTGGTAAGTCTTTAGCAATTCCTGGCTCTGAGCAGTGTGGTCACTGATGGTAACATCAGGATTGCCGTGGATACCCTTGAATAAGTGAGGTGATGGGAACACACTGAGAAAACATTACAGAAGCATTCATTTTCAGAATGGAAAATACCGGTAACTAGAAGAAATACCTAGAATTTGATCACCAACAATTCCAAGTATATTTTTGTGTGTTAAATATTAAACTGCAGTGGGCATCTGACTTAGTTTTCTTGGATGTCCTCTGAGAAATATGAAAGCAGATTGCCCTGTTTTGTCAAAATTCAGCATATTTTTATTTCATGTCCCAAGAAAGGGAAAATATTTTGTCAACCAACTAATTATTTTCCACTTAAAAAAATGACAGACATCTACTACTCAGGGACTGTATGTAGGAAAAAAACTTACACATATTGAATTGAAAGTGAAAATCATTGGGTAATATTTGTTAATTAGTTGTGTTGATGATGATGTTAGCCTAGCTTTTATTTGGTTATAAGCTTTTATATGCACACACATTCACAAACACATACACGCATATATACATATGTGTGTGTGTGTGTGTGTTTTCTTTCAGTATGGTCCCTATTCTGATGTCTCAGAAATTACCACTGCTGCAGGGCCTCCTGGACAATGCAAAGCACCTTGTATTTCTTGTACACCTGATGGATGTGTCTTAGTGGGTTGGGAGGTAAGTCAGGCATATTCTGCATCAACTTCTGTTTCTTCTACTTTACTCCCAAATACAAATACAAATTATAAGGAAGCTGCAAATCCAAAATGCACATATAGATGATTTTTTTTTTTTTTTTTTGCTATGTATACTATAGTAATCACCCTTGGCACTTGCCATTTGCTTATGTTATTTAGAGTTGTGGAAATTTTACCATAGTCAAAACTGAGAGGAAATGGTTTCTCATGCCTTTCTTTTTTAAAAAAATTTTATTTTGTTTTACTTATTTTATTTTTTTGTGTGACAGAGTTTCCCCCTTGTCACCCAGGCTGGAGGGTAGTGGCACAATCTCGGCTCACTGCAACCTCTGCCTCCCTGGTTCAAGTGATTCTCCTGCCTCAGCCTCCTGAGTAGCTGGGATTACAGGTGCCCGCCACCATGCCTGGCTAGTTTTTGTATTTTTAGTAGAGACAGGGTTTCACTATGTTGGCCAGGCTGGTCTCGAACTCCTTACCTTAGGCAATCCACCCACCTCAGCCTCCCAAAGTGCTGGAATTACAGGCATGAGCCACCGCACCCGGCCCTATTTTATTTTTAAATTTCTAAATCTCAAAAAAAATTTTGTGGGTACATAGTAGGTGTATATATTTGTGATCATGCCTTTCTTTTATATGTATTTGAAATATTCTGGGGCATGTTGCTCTCTTTCCCATTTTAGTTAATTGAATACAAGCACAGTAGGATTCTCTTCTCAGTGGCATTATTAACTACTTCAATTTCTGCCTTTCCAGAGTCCTGATAGTTCTGGTGCTGATGTCTCAGAGTACAGGTTGGAATGGGGAGAAGATGAAGAATCCTTAGAACTCATTTATCATGGGACAGACACCCGTTTTGAAATAAGAGACCTGTTGCCTGCTGCACAATATTGCTGTAGACTACAGGTAGGTTGACATTATTCAGATGTTGCTCACAAGGACTGGTGTCCCATGAAAGACACTTTGGGAAACCCACTCAAAGGCTTGTGGTGGAGGCTGTCAGGAGGGATGATATGGAAATAAAAATACATTTGGTTGTTTTAGTATTTTGCAGTTAATTTCCACTTCTCTAGGAAATTCTGAAACTTAAGAACAAAATAAGATTCTTCTCCATTCTGCTTCTCACCACCCTTGTATCTTGTCTGTTCATCAGTTTGCTGAATAAATGACCCAAGTCCAAGGGAAAGATGACACAGCTCCTTAGGGAAGGAGCCTTCTGTCTCATTCCCCTGAGATGCACATTTCAGTGGGAAAGACTCTTAGAACTGGCAAAAGACACAAAATTATTTTACGAGCTGTTAAATGGAGCCAAAAATAGTTTGGACTAGTTTGCATTAGATTATAGGACCCCACCTCCCACCTCCCAGTGACGATTATCAAGGCTGGTTATCTATAAGCTTCCACTTGGGAGTCCAGATAGGATAACATCAAGAAAAATTGGTTCATAGCCTAACCCCTCAGAGTGACAATAACCATGGGTTTACTTTTATTTTACTCTCTTGGCTATATTATTATTTTTTCTATGTAAAGCCCTAGTCTCTTGAGAAAATAGAGTTCTTTGTCCTCCTCTTTCCATTTGTTCAGTAACATTTCTTGAGCATTATAGTACTTTGTACCAGGATCAAAGGAAGATCAGGAAGAGAGATACAAAGATTAATCAGATGTGGTTGTTTACCTTGAAGAGCTCTGTCTTCATACACATTTAGATTTGAATAGATAAAGAAGCAGAGATGCCAAAGTCAAGTTCCTACCTGATTTAAGTCATGGATCAAATTTGTTATTACAAGTACACCCAATGTCTCTGGTCTCTTTGGAGAAAATATTCGCTTCATAACTTAATTTTTCAGATCAACGGAAGCATTTCTGTTAAATTCAGAAGTCTGCTTTATTTGAAACATTTCTGATTAAACTCTTTTGTTATACACCTTTCTTGCTTCTCAAATGAAGCATCTGGGACATAATTAACCTTTTGACAATGAGTCAGTGTCACAGCAAATTGTCTGATCTTTATAATAGTGATGCTGAGTCACTGGGGAAAGGTTAAATTATGTGCCACACTCCTGTTTTTCTATCAAGGCAGGATATAAATAAAGAGCTGTCTGCCACCCCAGTAAAGAGCTTCACTCCATTATGGTTTTTGAGTTTTGGTGTTTCTTTAAAATGTTATTATATCTCCTTCTCTTTCAGAGTCTATGTTGTCTTAGCATTGACTTCCCAAAGCTACATTATAAAAGATACATTAATAAAAATAGTACCTGCATAATCTTGCCTCCTTGTATTAACAGGAGTCGAAAGTCGAAATATATTTTCAAATGTCTGTACTTATTTATAATAAAATGAGTCAGATCTTATGAAGGGAGTACTACTTTTAAAATTACCATTGCCACGCTAAAGGACTATTGCCAGGAAAAGGGTCTGTTCAAACTATACCGATTTATTGTTATTTGTGGACCAAATATGAATTATTTTCATTCAACATGATTACAAAGTCAAGTTAAACCCCAATATTTTTTGAATATTTGGCACGTAAGAATTTAAATATTGGCCGGGCATGGTGGCTCACACTTGTAATCCCAGCACTATAGGAGGCTGAGGCCAGCTGATCACTTGAACCAGGAGTTCGAGACTAGCCTGGACAACATAACAAAACCCCTCCTCTACAAAAAAAAATACAAAAATTAGCCAGGCACCTGTAGTCCCAGCTGCTCAGGAGCGTGAGGCAGGAGGATCCCTTGAGCCAGGTCAAGGCTGTAGTGACCTGTGACTGCACCACTGTATGCCAGCGTGGGTGACAGAGTGAGAGCCTGTCTCAAAAAAATAAAATTTATTATAATACCTGTACTGTGTTTTATAGAAATGTGGTGGAACATTTCTTGTTTTGCTCAGGAATTTTTGAATTTTTATATTTTCAGGACTGTTTTAATTAAGTACCAACGTAATTCCATTCATAGGGCATTTTGTATATTATAGGCATACTATTATTTACAAAAAGTTGATTTTGAATTAAATTTCATTTGAAAACTGTTAATAAAAAGTGGTGTAAATCAAGAAATGTTTTCCATAGAGCCAAGCTAGTTAAAAAGAAAGTAGGATCCTGGAGTAGAAAAAGAACATTGGAAGAATTGGTAAGATTCTGATTAGGTCTGTATGTTAATAGTATAGTATCAGTGATAATTTTTCTCTTTTTTCTTTTCTTTTTTTTTTGAGATGGAGTCGCGCTCTGTCGCCCAGGCTGGAGTGCAGTGGCGCGATCTTGGCTCACTGCGACCTCCGCCCCACCGGTTCAAGTGATTCTCCTATCTCAGCCTCCTGAGTAGCCAGGATTACAGGCGCCTGCCACCACGCCTGGCTAATTTTTGTATTTTTAGTAGAGATAGGGTTTCACCAGGTTGGCCAGGCTGGTCTCGAACTCCTGACCTCAGGTGATCCACCCGCCTTGGCCTCGCAAAGTGCTGGGATTCCAGATGTCAGCCACCGTGCCCAGCCACCAGTGATAATTTCCCGGTTTTGATCATTATTCTGTAGTTCTGTAACATGTTTCTCTTCAGAAAAGCAGAGCAAGAGAGAGACAGAAATTTCTCTGTACTATTTTTGCAACTTTTCTGTAAGTATAAAAGTAGTACACAATAAAAAGGTGTTTGAAAAAATAGAGAAAATACTATTTTGTTCATAATTTTCCCAGTGGGAAGGAAGGAAGTGTAGCTCCTACTGTTGGCCTGATACTCTGCCAGGATTTTACCTATTAACTGATTTAATCTTTACAGTGATTCTATGAATTAGGCATTACTGTCCCCATTTTACAGCTGAAGAAACAAGCTCAGAGAAATTAACTAACCTAAGATCACACAGTTGTTAAATGATGGAATCAAGGTTTGAACTAAGCTCCAACTCTTAAAAGCCATGTTCCTGTCCTTCTGTGATATGGTGATACAAAGCCCTAGTTGATACAAACATTGGGCTCCATGATATCCAATTTTTTGCCCCTGTGATACATTTATATCAGTACCAAAATCTCGAAATATATACTCATAAAATAATTTGTGACGTTAAAATTTTTCCAAAAAGAGAATTGAGGTATTCAGGTGTTGTAATGAAACAGAAATGGGTATGACGAAGTATTGCAGTAGAGTTTCAACTGTGATTTAATAGCAAATAAATGCTTTAAGCCTGCTTCTTTGAAATTAACAAAGGAGTTATAAGTTTTGTTTTAGACCTTGATTTAAGAGCTCAAACTTAGCTGGTTGTGGTGGTATGTGCCTGTGGTTCCAGCTACTCAGGAGGCTAAGGTGGGAGGATCACTTGAGCCTGGCAAGCAGAGGTTGCAGTGAACTGAGATTATGCCACTGCACTCCAGACAGAGACAGACCCTGTCTCAAAAAAAAAAAAAAAAAAAAAAAAAACCTCAATCTCCTTTAGTTTTGTAATTCGACCTCATAAGCTGTCCAGTAAACTAAATGAAAACTAAGTTTTAGAGTACATTCACTTTTGTAAGAAAGCTGCCAGATGTTTTTATCTTTGTAAAAAAGAAAATCTTTTTGATAACATTTATTGAACACATACTCTGTATCAGGTACAGTTGCCAGAAATACAACAGTGAGCCAGACAGGCAACTTTGCCCTTATGTAACTTGCATTCTAATCAGAGGAGTACTATATACTATGTTGGTAATAAGTGTCATGATGTAAAGTACAGCAAAGAAGGGAAATAGGAAATGTGGAAGACCGCAGGGGAAGGATTGCAAAGTTGATATGTGTTCAGAGAGGACTCGCTGAACAGGTGGCACCTACAGACCTTCTCTCAAATGAAAGTGATTGAGCGAGCTGTGCAGATGTCTGGAGAAAAAGCTTTCTGGACAGGAGGAGCAGCCAAGTGCAAAGGCCTTGAGGAGGCAGCAAACTTGGTGTCCCTGTGGAGCAGCAGGGAAGACAGTGTAGCTGGAGCAGAGTCAGTAAAGGGGAGAGTAGCAGGCAATGAAGTCACAGTGCTAATGGGTTTTCGAAGGGGAATGGTGGTGAACAGCAGATCATATAATCCTGTAGGGTTTCGTAAGAACTTCAAAGTTTATTCTGAATAAGATGGAAGCCCACTGAAGGAATTTGAACCAAAAATCTCAATAATCCTGATTCATATTTTCACTGAATCACTCTGATTGCTGTGAGTTTAGACTATTGGGCAAGGGCCAACATAGATACCAGCTAGGAGGTCATTAGAATAACCAGATGGGAGAGAGAGTAGTTGGACTAGAGTAATACAGGATGTGCTGATGGCCTGGAGAGGGGTGTGAGAGGAAGAAAGGTGTCCAGAGATGACTTAGTTATGACTTGAGTGCTCTGAAGGATGAGGGAAACCACAGGAGATGCAGTCAGGTTTTTGTAAGGAGGGATGGGATGGGGATGAGGAGCTGTGTGGACATTTGAGTTTGAGATGCCTGTTGGACATGCAAGTGGAGATACTCAGTGGTTGAATACAGATACCCTAGACTGGTATTCAAAGCAGGGGTCTGGGCTGCACATCCAAATTTGGGAGTAGGTTGTCAGTGGGGTTTACTCCTTCAGACAAGATGACATCTCCAAAAGTTTGAGTAGAGGTAGAAAGGAGGAGGTACCCAAGTACTGAGGGCTGATACTCACCAGCGTTAAGAGATCAGGGTGATGGTGGCAACCAGGAAAGGTGATTGAGAAGCAGCAGCAGGTAAGGTAGGAGGAGAAATAAGTGTGGCATCTTGGAGACCTAGTGATGAATAAGCATTTGAAAGACCTGGGAGTGATCAAGGTGTCAGCTGTTTCTCTTGGGTAAAGTCAGATGAGCGCTGAGGATTGACTTCAGGGATGAGTTTATTATTCATGTGGAAGATAGAAGATGCCTTTTCCTATTGCTATTCCAGGACAGCTCTAGACTTAAAAGTCAGATGAACTGGATTCCGGTCCCAGCTTTGCCTCTAAATCTGAGGCCTAAGTTATCATCTGACTCTGAGTTCCCGTCTCTGTAAAAGGCGGATAAGAATACCTACCATTTAAGATCTACCACAGGGGGTTATTATGAAGATTGTGTAAGATAATGTATAAACTGAAATAGGTCATGCAAATATAAAATATTGTTTTTAAATGATTTGTCATAAGAAACGATGGTGGCCATATTTTGCTTTAATAATGGAAAAAATGTGGTTAGCATTCTTTGGAAGGTGGTCATCAGATAGTAGACATTTTCTAGGATTTATTTCTACCTGCGTGTGTGGAAATGTGTACTACTTTAGATTTATTTAATGGCAGCTAACTCAGAGGCATCAAAATGTGCTAATGGTGTAATATGGCCTTTGTCTTGCTGTTCTGTTTTGTAGGCCTTCAATCAAGCAGGGGCAGGGCCGTATAGTGAACTTGTCCTTTGCCAGACGCCAGCATCTGCCCCTGACCCTGTCTCCACTCTCTGTGTCCTGGAGGAGGAGCCCCTTGATGCCTACCCTGATTCACCTTCTGCGTGCCTTGTACTGAACTGGGAAGAGCCGTGCAATAACGGATCTGAAATCCTTGCATACACCATTGATCTAGGAGACACTAGCATTACCGTGGGCAACACCACCACGCATGTTATGAAAGATCTCCTTCCAGAAACCACCTACCGGTGAGTGCAGGGGAGTAGAAATCTGCGTCAGCACATCAGCACTTGGGGATCTAAGTAAACCTCTCGGGGAAAATGACCAAGTGAATGTCATCTCCCAGCTGTTTCTAAGAGCCCAGATGTCCAGGGTATTGTCTCACCTTGATCCCTCAGGCCAGAAGACCTGTGAAAAAGCCACACTGGTTCAGGGACTCACTGGACGGTTTTTTGTCCACTGTGGCCCGCACCCGTCTCTACCCCAGAGTGGACTCAAATCCTCAAGTCAGTCCTCTGAACATTCAAGTCAGAAATTATAAAAGGGCTTTGGCAATATGTTAGCCCAAGAATTTGGCTTCTTCCAGAAATTGTGCCGACCTTAACGGTGGCTTAAATGATGGTAAAACTTTTAAGATTTCTAAAAGGATGGCATTGGAGATATGTTGACTTTTATTAAACAACCTATAGTTGTTAATGACTTCTAAACAAATATCTGGAGCTCAAGGGTTCAACTGAGGGAACACATGTTGAGAATCATTGTTTACTAAGGAAACGCCAGGTAACCATTGAAATTATCAAAAATATCTTCCACGTACCAGAAAGCACCTCAGAGGATAGTTCTGTTATGGAGAAGATGAAATGGTTTAGTAGTGTAGGAACTATGGAAAGGTGAGCTTAGATTTGGATAGTAAAACCTCAAGACCCTATTTAAAAAGTATTTTATGAATGCAGCATAAATAATTTAATTCAGTATTAATATGCCAAGGCTAGTATATTGAGCCGAATGTGAAAAGAAACTCACGTTGGGAGAATGCCACCTTTTCCTTATAAGATAATTTTGAAGATACCATTTTAGACAGACGGAAATTGAATAGCTTTAGAAAAGGCAGATGTTTGATCTTGGGGGGGAAAAAAACTTTAGACAGTCTTTGCTGGCCAATCAATAAATTATAAATTGGACATTACATACTTGAGGTAAAAATAATTCATACTTGCTTTTTCTTTTACATCTTGAAGTACAGGCTGATTTTTCAAAATGAATAGGCTACCAAATGAATGAAAATCAATCAAAACCTTAAAAATTCAAAGTGTGTTCAATATCATTCTATAGTAGTTTATTTCTGGTTAACTTGTAGGACAATTTTACATACCCATTTCTGTTTATATACAAATAGAAAAAAATTTCAAATATGAATTATCATATTTAAATTGTTTCCAATTTTAATCCATTGTTCACTAAATCTGAATTACATTTTATGAGTCAGTATTTATCATTTAATAATAGTACATTTTATATTTTATATCATGAAATCATAAACTAAATATTAGGGACCAAGTTCAGTTAATAGTTTTGCTTGCTAATGTTTATAACTAAGATATTGGTATGCCCGTATCAGTAAATGAGTATTTTTTCAATAAAGAAATATAAACAGTAAAAAATAATAATAGTAATTCATACTTAAGACCAACTGGTTTATGGCTTTAGGAATTTTAGTTTCTGTAGTACACAATTGGGTATACTATGTAGTATTAATAGAACTGTGGTCAACCCACAGTCTTGTTGTTTTATGTTTCAAAAACATAATTGCAATAATCATAGTGAAATACAAAATGAGTATTTCAAGGAACCAAAGGTATAATTTTGGCCCAATCAACTTTTATTTCACCTTTTTTCTGTCCTATAAATTGGTTAAAATATAAATGAACAGATCATGATGTTCTAGATAAAAACATGTGGAATGAAACATTTTAAGCAGACCAGGGAGCTTGGATAAAAGACTTGTTTCTTTTGTTTGATTTTCTTTTTTTTTTTTTCAAGACTTCAGCAGTTACATATTGTTCTCATACCAAGCTTATTTTTTCTGTGTGTTGCCAGGACAGGGTTGTACACCTCTCTAGTAAATGTACTAATGCAAAAAAGCTTCTTCAATGGATCGGTCATTTCTCCATGGGTGCTATTATAGCAAACTACCCATTGGCTTGCTGACACACTCTGTAGAAATTTCACTAGAATTACAACACTACTTTAAAGGCATTCCTTTAAGTTTATAATTGAGTTAGAAATGGAATTTGTCCTTTAGTTTGAAGGAAAACAGTATTATTAAAAATGAAAACCTAACTTTGCTTTGTGTGCTTCCAGCCAAATAGTCAGATTTGGCAAGATAAGAGTGTCATCGGATCACCTGGTATCACCCCTTCCCAGTCCTTGGCTTGAGCATCTTCAGTGACAGGGGCAGTGGTTCTAGCTTCCACTCACCAGGCAGTCCATTCTATTTGTGGATAAACCTCTCTATATCTAAAATCAACTGCTGCTGACCTTAGAACTTTCTCAACAGCAGTGATTCTCAAAGTGTGGTCCCTGGACCAACAGCATTAGCATCACCTGGGAACTCGATAAAATGCAAATTATCAGGCTCCACCCCAAACCTACTTAATTAGAAAATCTAGGGGTGGGGCCTAGCACTTGGTGCTTCAATTAGCCTTTCAGGAGATTTCGATGCTTATGAAACTTGAAAACCTTGGCCCTAGAGCAGTGATTCTTAAATGTCAGTGTATGTAAGAGTTGCCTGGAGAACCTTTTCAAAATACAGGTGTCTGAGGCCTACACCTGCAGACCGCAATTGGCCCCAGAGGGGGCCTAAACATCATTACGTTATAGTGTCAGCTGTCTCTTATTTAACCATCCCACCATCATTTACACTGTCTTCACTAGCATAGGTTTCCTATAACTGCCTCCATCCTCTTCTTTAAATGTTTTCAGGTTTTTGGTGGCCTCGCTGACGTGCAGTGCCCAGACCTCCAGGAATGGTCTGGTTGGCTGGCTCAGAGCAGACCAGGATTGTTGCCTTCCTTGTTCTCCATACTGAGCAGTTAGTGAGGTTGCCTGAGATTACTTTTTTTTAAACAACCTTATTATATGCCTGACTCATACTGAGCTGGCAGGCAACCAAAACTTAAAGTAGATTTGTTTGTTTTGCTCATTTGTACTACTTTTGCTAAGAAAAAAGGCTTAAAAATAACATGTATTGAGCCCTTACTATATGGTAAGCACTATGTTAGGCTGCCAAGAAGTGAATCATAAATCATTTTGTCGTAACAAGGTGAGGTGGGCTTTACTAGGAGACAAGTTCTGAGTAGTTCAGTGGTAGCAGACTGGAGTCAGACAGCCTTGACTTCAATCCTATCCTTCATTTATTGTCTCTGCAAACTTTGGGAAGTTATTTCAGCTCTCTGTGCTTCAGTTTCCTGACCAATAAAAAGGGGATAATAATTTTCACTACTTAACAGAGTTGTTGGATATTTTGATAAGAGGTCAGGTACCTAGTATGGGGCCTGACACGTAGTAAATAAATTATCAGAAAATCTGTTGTTAATGTTTGGTAGGGAAGAAATGAACTCAAAGATGGGTTGTGACCAGATTATAGGTAGAGATCTTATCTGTAGAAACCTTATCCTTCAAGGTTTTTTTGCCTCCAGAGCAGGGTATGAGAAGAGCAAGTCTCAGTGCCTGGAGCTGGAATGGTGGCATTGGTGTCAAAGGAGCTTTCAGGAGCAGGAGCTTGGTGGGAGACCAGTTCTGACTCCTCCTCCAGGAAGCCTTCTATGAATAACTTTACTCTGAGCCCATCTTTTCCCCGCCAAAAGGGATTTTCGGTGTTTGCTATTATTTCATACTTCAGACATTTTCTGATGATTATTCTCTTCTTTCATGTTTTTCTTAATTAGATGATAATCTAGGGCAGGGGTGTTGTAAAAGCCAGCCCATCTTTTGCTTCTCAGGCCTCTCCTACCCTAGCCCTTTACCTGCGGGCCCTCTCAGTCTCCCTCACACCCACACTCTCGACATCCTGAGCTCTGGGATGGCCAGTCCTGATGAGGGAAGTCTTCCCAGCTAAGGATGGTTTGTTTCGAAAGTCATTCTTCTTTTAATATATTTTGTAGTAGAAATTTGATTATGTATATGTATATATATAAAGTGCATTGTAGAAGGCTATGATCTTCTAAAGCAAGAGTGTATTTGGCATGTAAAATTTGGTCCTTTAATAGTGGATTTTTAATCAAAATTTATAAAGAATGTGGTTCTTTGATTTATTTGATTTGTTTAATCAATAATATTAGTATATTGATAGATATTGCAGACTCCCGGAAACATGAAGAGATTTTTCACATCAGCCTAGCCAAGAAGAATTTGCTTGGGATTACATCACTTCTCCAAATTGGAAAGGAAAATGCTACTTCCCTTGTACTTAATTTGCAGAGCTGAAGATTTTTTAAACTGACATAATGCAAATTAAACAAAACAAAGAGACCTGCATATTTTATCTAAGTTTCAAGATTAGCATGTTACTTGAACTAAAGAGAAAACTTCTCAAGTTTGGGTTTTGGATAGACTCTAATTAATTTAATAAAACTTAAAATTCAGTTTTTATTTTCTGAGGTGAATTCTTGGAGTGGTTCCTCAGGTTAATGTTTGTTTTGCCCATTAGTCCAATGTCACCTCTCACTGGAATTAGGAAATTATTTTCACATACTGTGTTTTTCACCCTAAACCAAAACAAACAGTAACTGCCTTAGTCCTCATTCAGCTGTCTCAGCCTCCTGTGCTCAGAGGCCTTAATATTTTCACCAGAATGCAACAAGACATCATCTCATTCCATTTTATCAGTTCCTCAGTTTTTTTCCATTTTGAATGTTACATCATCATTAGAAATAATTAATGTTAGCTCAGTGCATCAGCTGTACATGTAAATGTTCATGTATTTTCACTGAAACAAACTGTGTTTTTGTAAAAATGTAGGATAGGTTGAATTGAGTATTTTAAAATCTAGGTAGTTGATTTCAGGGCCAGATGCTGTTTAAATAAAGTGAAGTAAACTTGTTGACTCTTCTAAATGCCTGCTTCCTTGGCAGACAGTCATCGTTGAACTGAAAGTGTGGAATTAAAAATGGTCATTTGGTAGGATTTGTAGCTGTATTTGGTCCCTGTTACAATATAAGAGTATGGTGTGCCAGACACACAGGCCTTTGCACCTAAAGGGAGTTCTGTTCATGCCTGGATCTAACATGTGTCTGACATGACCTAGCTGAGCTGCAGTTTCTTCAGTTGTAAAACAGACAAAGTAGCTCCTACCTTATGGGGTCAGCATAGATAATCAGAGATGATATTGTAGATGTCAAACCTAGCTTTCAACCCCTAGTAGTCACTCTTTCATTTAGATCAAGTTATTTAACCTCTCTGCATTTAACTTTGGTTTCCTCATCTCTAAAGGCAGATGTAATAGTAGTTCCCACTCTGTAGTGCATTTTCTGGAACACAGCAAGTTCTCAATGTGTGTAGTGATGGTTGCCATTGTTATTTTCTTCAGTTCCTGAGATCTTTGTCTCACTCTCACCTTGCTGCGGATGGCCTAGAAAGAAGCCCATCCTTTCAGCTTTTGCTGAGTCCTTGGCCATTACTTGGAGGAAGTGGGATCAGCAAGTTACTCATGTTATAAAGTGAGGTGGTATAATAGTGCAGCCGCAGTGAAGACCTGCCCCTGTGCCGGCACTGTTGGGAAGGCGTAACACTCTCAAAGAAGTCATCAGGTTAATGACTCCAAAAATTAACACTTGAAAGTTTGCTAGTGCTTTTGGCTGCCTTGAATCCTCTTCTGATTTTACTGTGGAGTATAAAATATTAAAAATTGGAAAGTGCTTCTTACATCCCTTATCTTAGTTAAGTAATCTTTGTAATTGCAGAAAAAGTCACTGTCCCCAATTTATAGATAAGGAAACTGTTACTTAAAAGTGTTCAGTAATTTCCCCAAGGTCTCCAAATTGATGAGCAGGATTCCCAAAGAGGCCACACTGCTAAAGAGTGTTAAATGCTACCACAGTTTTCTTGGTGGTGGTGGTGGTGGTGGTGGTGGCCGTGGTGTGTGTTAAGGCTAGGATTATATGTCTAGGAAATACTCAGTGAAAGATTAGAGAACCATAGAGCTAAAGATATAAAGAACCTAGTACTTACCAAAATACTAGGGAGGCTTTGAGGAAGTAAATGAATTTACAACAGAAGCCAAACATCAAATCTAAATTTTTTTTATATCTTGATACTTCTAAATATCTTCTAAACTATTTTTAAATTCTTATAAGTGATTTAAATCTCTTAGCATTTTTTTTTTCTTGAGTAGAATAGAACAACAATCTTAAGGAACTCATTACCTCATTTTCTTTTGTGTATTAAAGTAGCTAAGAGCTATTCAGGTGGCACAGAGCAAAGGGTAGGATCACCTAGAATACAAGGTGAGCCAGCAGATGGCAGAAAGGATCTTGGCCTCTGGAATCTAGGAATGTTTGTACCTAGAGTAAAGGGAAGGAATGGTAGTTTGGACACTGGAAGGACCGTAATATAAACCTTGTAGGTGAGGAAATGTGTTACACTGTTGAAGAAAGACTAAAACTTAATGTCCGGCTTAATTTCCTTTTCCTGAGAAGGGAAAGAGGGTAGTAATTTCTACTATCGTGATGACTGCTTTTTTAAAAAGATTTTTCATTTCCAGTTGCCGAAAAATATGTTATATTGCAATCATAGAAAGAAACTGTTCTATTAATACCATAAAGCAATCTTATAAGACTCATGTGGGAGGCAAGGAAGAGTTTTAGTCTTTCAGTGTTATACCGAGAGACTTACATTGCTTTATCTACAAAAGACTTGATGCAGCCCCAGTGTAATAGAATCTGGGAAAAGTAAGGCCCTTTGTAATGGAGTTTTTGCTCTACTTTATCAGAGATGAGTATTTACTACGTTCCAAACTATGAGGCAGATATTTATCTAGTTTTAGGTGATTATAAGTAGAGCTGCTGTAAACATTTGCGTGCAGGTTTTTGTGTGAACATAAATATTAATTTTTCTAGAGTAAATACCTGGGATTGGGATTGCTGGGTCATGTAATAAGCATATATTTAAAAGGCAACTGTTTTCCTATGTGGCGATGCCAGTTTTCATTATCACTAGCAAAATAGGAGAGTTCCAGTTGTACCTTATCCCTGCCAGCACTTTTTTTTAACATAATGGTATTACACTGCGAATTTAGTTTGCATTTTTCTAATGGCTAATGATGTCAAACATGTTTTTGTGTCCTTATTTGCCATCTGTATTTCCTCTTTGGTGAAGTGTCTATTCTAGTCTTCCGCCCATTTTTAATGGATTATTTCCTTAACTGAATTTTGGGAGGTCATTATACATTCTGGATACAAATCATTTGTCAGATGTAATATTGGTACATACATTCTTCCAGTCTCTAGTTGTTTTCATTCTCTTAGCAGTGCAAAAGTTTCAAAGTTTGATGAAACCCAGTTTTTTATTTTTTTCTTTTATGTAAGATCATGCTTTTCATGTCATATCCAAAAACTCTTTACTTAATTCTAGGTAGTAGATTTTCTTCTGTGTTTTCTTCTTAAAAGTTTAATATTCTACATTTAGATCTGTGGTCCCTTTTGAGCAAAGTTTTGTGTAAGGTATGAGGTTGAAGCTGAGGTTTATTTTCCTCCTATTGATATCCAATTATTTCAACACCATTTGTTAAAAAGACTATCTTTTCTCCATTGGATTGCTTTTGCACCTTTGTCAAAAGTCAATTGCCCACGTTTGTGTAGGTCTATTTCTGGAGTCTCTGTTCTCTTGTATTGATCTAGGTGTTCTTCTCTTCACTGGTACCACACTCTCTTGATTACTGTAGCTTTATACTAAGTCCTAAAATCAGGTAGTGTGGTTCTTCAAACTTTATTCTTATTTTTAAATTTTGCATTAGCTATTTTAGTTCCTTTGCCTCTCCACATCACTTTTTTTTAATGTATAAAGAAAAGAGATTTGTTTGGCTTATAATAAACTGTAAACTGTACAAAACCTTTGGTTCTGTAGGCTGTACAAAACGTGTGGTGCCAGCATATGCTTCTAACGAGCCCTCAATAAACCTTTAATTATTCAGTCCTCCTAGGCCTTTGGAGGAGAGGGGCCATGTCTCCAAGATTTGTGAAATGCCCTCTAAGGGCTTTTTCCCATTATCTTGAATATTAGTACCAGGCTCCCTTTTAATCCTACTAATCTCTCTAGCAAGTGGTTGCTCTACAGACTGCATTGATTCTTTTCCTGAAAGTACTCTTTCCTTCTCTACCACATGGCCAGGCTGCAAATTTTCTAAATTGTTACTCTCTGCTTCCCTTTTAATTATAAGTTCCAACTTTAAGTCATTCCTTTGCTCCCATATCTGATCATAAGTTGTTAGAAGCAGCCAGGTCACCTCTTGAACACTTTACTCTTAGAAATTTCTTTTGCCAGATACCCTAAGTTATCACTCTTAAGTTCAGCCTTCCACAAAGCCCTAGGACATGGAAACAATGCAGTCAAGTTCTTTGCTCCAGTTCCCAAAAGTTCCTCATTTCCATCTGAGACCTCCACAGCATGGCCTTCACTGCCCATATTTCCATCAACACTTTGGTCATGACCACTTAATCAGTGTCTAAGAAGTTCCAGACTTTCCTGTCTTCTTCTGAGCTCTCCAGACTCTTCCAGTGTCTGCCCATTACCCACTTCTTCCAAAGCCATTTCCACATTTTCAGGTATCTTTATAGCAACCCTCTACTCCTCAGTACCAATTTTCTTTTAGTTCATTTTGTGTTGCTCAAACAATTCTCCCACCACAACCTCCCAAGTACGGGGACCACAAGCATGTGCCACTATGCCCACTAAATCATTTTTTTGTAGAGATGGGGTCTCACTAGGTGGCCCAGCCTGGTCTCAAACTCATGGACTCAGGCAATCCTCCTGCCTCGGCTTCTCAAAGTGCTAGAATTACAGGTGTGAGCCACTGCACCTGGCCTAAAATAACATTTTATATATACATTTTAACTCTTCGATTTTAAATTCATAGATGATTAAGGTAATATCTTTCTTATCCGTAACTCTGTGCTGCACATAGCAAACATCCAGCTAAGATTTTTGCACATCTGGACGCTATCCCGTTACTAACAATATCTGCATGCTTAGCTCTAAATAAGGACTTGCAGAGATTGTTGGATGAGGCTGGCAAAAGGGAGACATGAAATGTCCTGCTGATGAGTTGTCCTTTGTTTTTGACTCTGAAGGAGACTCATTTGTTCCCCCATTTAGTTTACTCTTGATAGCTCACCTACTTCCGAAACTGACCATGAGGCAGCTAAAGGGTAACTAGGACAAAATATAAAAGCGTATCTTTAGGATATCTTCCCTGAGACAACAAACATATTTTTTTTTTAAATTAAAGAACTAAGAGATATCTTGCTACTATGCTTTTTTGCTATTATTTTTTTTTAAATGGAGACTATAGTCTGTCCACTGAGCAACCCTGTGCTTCTATTTGTCTTGAGTTACTTTAACTTGTTTTTCTTCATTCTATGTTATTGCTTTAGGGACAAGTAATAAATACTGCGCTCAACGTTTATTTTGAATGAAGAATTGCTGCTGCTTTAACCTGCATTGTCTGTATTTTTTTTTTCCCTTTCTCTAGGATCAGAATTCAGGCTATAAATGAAATTGGAGCTGGACCATTTAGTCAGTTCATTAAAGCAAAAACTCGGCCATTACCACCCTTGCCTCCTAGGCTAGAATGTACTGCTGCTGGTCCTCAGAGCCTGAAGCTAAAATGGGGAGACAGTAACTCCAAGACACATGCTGCTGATGACATGGTGTACACACTACAGCTGGAGGACAGAAACAAGAGGTGAGGTGGGGGTGAGGATGCTCCTGAAGCTTCTGTAGCTTTGGCTTGCGGGATGAAATCTCAATTGTACATTTTTATTTGCTTGCACTAAGACCCTCTTCCTTCTTGTTCAGAGGCTTCCTTTGACTTGAGCCCTGCGTTTTATACCCAGAGTTGTTCCCTTTATTCTCCATTTGGAATTTCTAAACAGTCTAAAGATCCTGATTTCCTTACATAGAATAATATGCCCTTTTTTTTCCCTTTCATCAAGCCAGATAATGGAGAGAAATTATCTAAAGAAAATTGTCAAATTCAAGTTCACACTATGTAATAGCATTATATTAGTCATGAGTGCAGAGGGAAATAAGAGCCAGGAAGAGATGTTACCTCTTTAAATATTCAGTAACCATCAGGACAAACATGTTTACCAATGTGAAATAGCTGTGGGTGATGTACAGATGGGGATTGTACTCTGTAACTATGGGCAATGCAATATCAAATTAACCAGAGCAAATAGGAGATTCTTCATAAGACTCCATACCGAGGAAACACTCTTGGCTCTCGAAATCAAATGTAGCCTTTCACGTAGTATTTGTTTAACCTAACTTCATTTCCTCTGAAAATGTCCGATCAGAAGACAGCCAAACTGTATTTAGAAATAATCCAATGTCAAGCAAAAGTTAATGGTGACAGAATGTTCTGTTACCAAAAGTCCTAATCAGAGAATCAGGTAAAGGGAATGGGAGATCACCATAAAACCAAGACAACCAAAATGCTGCTACTTCCCTGCTTACCTACTGACACACAAAACCAGTGTCAGTATAGAAGCATTTCTGTTATTTCCTTTTATGCATGATACTATTCTGTTCCTTCACATATGGAACCCGTTCTAGTTACACAGAAAACCCTGTCCCAGTCTCCACCCCCTACTCTGCACTCAAGCACTTTGATGGATTTCAGTACAGTGGAGCCCTGTGGGCCTTCAGTGGAGACCAAGATGAGAAATCACATAAGACCCTACCTCTAGGAGCATAATATCCATTTTTAAAATGGCCATGGAACATTTAGTGTCAGAGGAAAAAAGTGCTTTGGGAGTTTGAAGGAGGCAGAGACCATCTGGTTTAAAAGATCAGGAAAGATTTCTTGAAAGAGGTGACATTTGAGCTTGACTTTGGAGGACCTGGCAAACCTGGTAATTTTTATGACAGAACAAAAAGTGATTATCCTCTTGGAAATTAGTTCTAGTGAAGAGAACACAGAGAAGGTAAAGCTTCTTTTGATAGGTTCATGAAAGATTAGATTCATATTCACTGATACACAGATCATTCATCTTACTGTGCTATATGTGCCTTCGGATGTGTTTTCATGGGCTTGTTATTTTACTGGCCAGGGACGACTCAATGGGAGAGGGCTGGCAAGAACAGCAATTCTGAACTAACAGAAATCACAATCCATGTATAAAACTAGCATTGGGGGAAATTTTTAAATGTCTTTTCATTTTTTCCCAGGCCTGTGGCTTCCATTGGTGGTAAATCCTTAGAAAATAGCTTCTAGTTGTGCTGTTTTAGAAAAAAGTGAAGCACAGAAAAGTTGTTGAAAGTGGTAGCTAGCCGAGTTGGGATAAAGGCCAGTGCCTCCCAATTCCCCGTGCCCTGCCTCCACTGCTGTCTTAGAAATATGGGAAGTGAAGGCTCTGCCCCAAGAAGGGCACCCCCTCTTGCTGCAGTCCTGCCCTGTGTGGGGCAGCAGCCCACTAGTGCCTCATAGGGATACCTATACAAACGTGTAGTCTGATCCAAGGTTTTCCATGACACAGTGGCTCCTGGGCACAGAACAAAAGCTCCCCAAGCACTTTTCCAAATGCGGTTGCTGGCATGAGGCATTTGAATATGCCAGACAAAAAACAGTGCAGAATCTAGTAATCAATACATGTTGTTTCTTCCCCCCTCAAAAAGCCCAAGGCTTGCCTAATCAAATAAATGACTTGCCTAAATTTAAATGGCAGTTTAAGAAAACTTCGCATTAGGAACAGTATTTTTCTTAATTATAGGAGCTAGAGTCTAAATTTATCTTTTTAAATTAGATTTGTCAGTGCTCTCAGAAAGTTATTAAAGTGATGGGAATATGAGCATAATAAATTCTCATTCTATTTGTGAATAATTTTCCTGAGATTTAATAGAATGAAAACAGCCTAATTTTAGTTTGAAGATGACCTTCCTCAGTGTCTTGAAGCTGAACTCTTGTAGTGAGTGGCCTTTTGAATTCAAGCCTTTAACTTTGGATCTTGGCACATGGGTATCAAGGAGAAGCAATTTGAGTTGGATACATCGTAATACTTTTTATTAGAATAGCCTTTGTCAATCTAGTCTCCTCAAGGTTCTTTAGGACCTGGCTTCTGCAGTTGAAAAGAACAGTGTCTTCCTCCCAAGGGGCAGCTGTCTTTTTCATTGAACTTGTTGCTAGAGGAGCTTCTAGTTGTAAAGCACATACTCTTTAGCGTATTTGTTAATTTCATTAACCACCAGTAAGTTCTTACGCACGTGGCCAAAATAATGATATATCCCACTTGTGGCCAAGGTGAGAACCATAGATAGGCTTGTTATTTTACTTTACTTTCTTACCTCCAGGCTCTCAAAAATATTTTTCCCCTTAAGTTTGAGCATATTTCATGTAAATAAAAGGGATCCCAAAGAGCATCTTGCGTGAACCTTTGGCTCAAGACAACTCAACCTAAAATTCATCTAGATCACCTGGACTTGCTATGTTGAAAGGATTTTTCCTCCAGAATCGGACATTTGTTTCCCATCTATTCTGGCTTACGATACTGAAGAGTCCCAGTCCATATTTATGAAGGAAGCAGCCTTAAAGTGTTACCATGAACACTTTATAAACAGGCGTTGTGGGCCTTTGAAAAGAAAGCTGCTGATGTCTGAGTTGTATGGGAGTCCTAGCCAGCTGTTTAAGTGTTCTTCTTAACACTTAAGTATATTTTGTAACAGAAGAAAAATGAAAATTAATATATCTGTGCTTCATAATTGTCATATTAAAGAGTTGAGTCGATTTTAGCAACTAAACTATTGCTCTCCAAATTTCCTTAATTCATTAAATAAAGGGGTTAAACTAGAAGACGATCTCTGATATCCTTTCACCTTTTCACCTTAAGGCAACAAATCTTTGTAGAGTATTTGTGAATTAAATCCTTTATGAAAAGGTGTCCCTTGTAAATGATTGGGGCATGTTGCCTCTTTTCCTTCATATTTTTAGCTTCTGCTATTCATAAGAAAATAAGAAAAATACTAACTTCCCTTAAGAATAACTATTTAATGTCCAAAAACCCCTCAGGTTCTGCAGCTATGATGCACTGATTTATGATGTTTATTTATATACCTCTTACTCAGAAAATTTGGAATGACCAAGAGATTTACAAATGCAATGTTTAGCCAAAAATGTTTTTAACATTCTAAAGGATACTTATATTTTTATTGTTGTTGTTTTGTTATTGTTGTTGTTGTTTTTACAGCCTCCCTCCCAGGAAACTTGGATTTATTGCATGCCTACAGAGCGTTAAGCATTGAGAGCTTTGTCTACTTTATTTAGTTCTTGAGTAAAAAGGGAAATATTTTCTAGAAAGTAGGGTTTGTACCAAAGCCTTCTACCATTTAGGTGAAAAAAAAAATACATTGTTTCTGATAAGTTGAATTGATTTCAACTTACAGTTATTGGAGTTTTATACATCAAATAGAGGCACTGCTTAAGTATTAGATGGACAAAGATGACTAAGATCCCTGCCCTTAAGGAGCTCACAGTCTGGTGGGTAATGGTAGGACACAGATGCTTTAAAGCAAATTATGATGTGGAAGGCCTAAAGATTGACACATGCACAAGGTATAGAGGGAAAATTGAAGAATGGCACCTAAGGTAGGCTTAAAATCAAATGAACACTTCTTAGAAAAGATGACAGGTTGAGTGAGTCTTAAAAGGATGCCAGTCTTGTAACCTCATGCCTGGGGAGCATTGGGATGGAGACTAGTGATGAAGACTTGGGACAGGATGGAGATTACAGGCAAAACCTCCAAAGTACAGAAAGGTGCCCTGAGTCTTTCTCCAAGTAACTGTCTCTATTTTGTTATTTTCAGACCTGGTGCTTTCTTTCCCCTTAAGTTTGGGCATGTTTCATGTAAATAAAAGGGATCCCAAAGAGCATCTTGCCCAAACCCTTGGCTCAAGGCAAATCAACCTAGAATTCATCTAGATCACCTGGACTTGCTATGTTGAAAGGATTCTACCCCCTGGGATAGGACGTTTGTTTCCCATTTATTCTGGCTTATGATACTGAAGATTCTGCGTCCATATTTATGCAGGAAGCAAGCCTTAAAGCAGTGCTTCATATTTATAGAACTAAGTTCATTTCAATGATAAGATTATGATCATTCAATCATCGATTTTTTTTTCTTGAATTACTACTATGTGCTGGGCCTTATGAGGTATGTGGACTATCTATGAGAGCTTATCTTGCTGAGGGAGATAAATTAACATTAAACAATAAGCAGACAGTAAAACAGACAGCAGACAGCAAAACAAAAATTAAATTAGTTTGGCCTTAGAGTGATTAAGTCTATTATTCTTAACAGATCCAGCACAGAAGATATGAATGTCTTTGGTTCCCATGTTATACAAGAAAAATATATCTCCAAAGTCGACATTTCCATAAAGCTACATTAACCTCATACAGGCGCTAGAATAACAGGATCAGCTTGTGCATTTTAAGATTGTAGCACTGTGCTGATGACTTTGAAGATGCGTTTATCTGTGTTAAATGAAATGTTATGCTGCCCTAACAGAATCGGAGTTGATGCTGCTCCCTGTCCTGACCCTTGTGGGTCTATGTTCCCTGATAATTTTACACAGCACTGAGGCGGGAAGAACGTAAATTCCAGGAATGCATTTATGGTTAATCTGTTATTGAGGTTTAGTCAGAGAGCCAGTGTTTTTTAAACCAAGGCTCCCATGAAATTGGGCTGGAGGAAGAGGGATCTAATAGAGCAGATAATTACCACTTGCTCTCCATTAACTCAGCCCTTGTGCCCAGGATGCTTTTCCTTTTGGCCAGCAAAATTGGAGTGGCTTTGTCATGTTTACAGGGAGCCTGCCTGTTGGCTATTAGAGAGGGACAGAAAGAATCTGCATATAGAAACCCTGAAAGAATACACACTAGGCAACTAGTGCTAGGTCGGGAACCTGAGCAGCATAGTGAGACCCTTTCTCTAAAACAATTTTTAAAAACTTAGCCAGGCATGGAGGCACACACTAGGTCCCAGCTACACCGGAGGCTGAAGTGGGAGGATCCCTTGAACCTAGGAGTTTGAGGTTGCAGTGAGCTGTGATTGCACCACTACACTCCAGCTTGGGCAACAGAGTGAGACCCAGACTCTAAAAAAAAAAAAAAAAATAGTCTGGAATATATGGGCACTGAGGAGGTGTGAGCTTTCTCAGTGTATGCCTATTATAGAACAAACTCCTGCTTACATTTGTCAGACCATGTTGCCAAATTAAATGAAACAGACGTGAGGCAGCCAGCTCAGGGCCAGGCCCTTAAGAAACCCTCAGCATTTGTTTCCAGTGCTTCTTTGACTAGTCCCCGATCCATATAATCATCATTGTTTGATAAATGACATTTTCATATTACATCCACCAGCAGGCTATCATGATTCTCGACATGGGTATCAAATCTCTGTTGAAATCTCAGATCTGTTGCTGGGTTTCTAGGTGACTAGAGGCATATCCCTTCACTTCTTTTTGCCTTAATTTCCCCTACTACAAAATGCAAATAATGATAGTTGTCTTCAGTCCTTAATTGTTGGGGGAAAAAAGATTTTAGAAACATTTTTGGCCAGATGCGGTGGCTCATGCCTGTAATCCCAACACTTTGGGAGGCTAAGGCAGATGGATTACCTGAGGTCAGGAGTTCAAGACCAGCCTGGCCAACATGGCGAAAACCCGTCTCTACTAAAAATACAAAAATTAGCCGGGCATGGTAGTACATGCCTATAGTCCCAGCTACTCGGGAGCCTGAGGCAGGAGAATTGCTTGAACCTGGGAGGCAGAGGTTGCAGTAAGCCGAGATCGCGCCACTGTTCTCCAGCCTGGGCAACAGAGCAAGACTCCATCTCAAAAAAAGAAAATAACATTTTTATTTCTTAGAAAAGGAGCGTAACAATTTAGCCTTTGAAACAGAGTAACTTAGTCAATCTTAGGCTAAAATATCCAGGCACAGACAGAGGTGAGAGGTGGCAAATGAACTATTTGAGATCTTAATTGGACCAGAAATAGAAGTCAGATTACAGTTTTACCTCTCATTTACTAAAAACAAAAGTAACAGAATGGAATTAGATAGCATTTTTTTCAGGTTGTGACAAGACCACTGAAACATTAGTAGGCAAATAGAAATTTGGAAAACTCTGGGAAGAGTATCCTTGAAGATTTCACTGCATATACTTGAAAGCAAAGTAGGAGAGTGGGAGATTGCAAGCTTTTCAGGTGGTCTTTAGAAATTCTAGTCATCCTTTTTTTAAATATAAATAAATCTCCATTTTAATATATTAATGTCTAAAATATACAAAAAAAAAGATGTTTTTTGTTTTATTCCTTTATTCTTTGTAAAGAATTCCCACCCTCAGTAGGTATAGTGAAATTTTATCTCTTAGAAAAGGAGCATAAAAAAATTCCACCCATTAGTGAAATAGTATTACAGCCTGATCACTCACAAGCCAAAAAAGGTCCATATACAGCCAGGGACAGAGGGTTAGGAAATTAACCTCTTTTCTCAATAGCTGTTGGCACGTTCATGCTCAGTCGGTAAACGGGGACTCTTGCCAACATCAAAATCAGTTTAGGTATTACACCTTCCCTGCCTCAGGTGTCCCCACATGATGCCATCTGCTTCTCCATAGACATGGTCGGACTCTGTGTTCTTGGCAGAGTGAGGGTGAATACTATCCATTTCTATTTTGAGCACCGTTCGTTCCCAAATGCCATCTGAGTAACATACGAAATTCTCTCTCTCTTTCTCTCTCTCTCTCTCATTCATACACATACACACAATCCGTGGAGCCCAGGGAAATTAAGAAAAAAAAAAAAGACATGTCATTTTTAATGAATATTGCTGAGCTGTTGATTTGTGATACTGTGAAACATGTTTTGAAAGGTACCATTTGCAGCCTTTAGCAGACTACAGGTTATTTTAGGTCAGCAGGTTACAGCATTTTGAGGAGTTAATATTAATGGGTTGCTGTGAGCCTGTAGTTGGCCTAGGGATTATAAGATAACAAGGTAGTAAATGTAGAAACGTTAGCGTTATCTCTTATTTTCCATCATAAATTTAAGTTGTAGGCCAGTTAGAGCATTCTTGGATGTTTTTTTCAAAATGAAACTGTTTTAAGGAAACATTCTAAAGCTAAATTCTTCATGTGTATTACATTTCCCCCTATAGTGATTTAAAATAAAGGAACATTTAAAGATTTAACATGATGGAACTTCTTCCTTCAGTTGCACTTGAATGCAAAAAGTCAACTTTCACAATGTTAAAGCCTAAAATACTGAAATTAAAAGTATAGCCTTCCCCAAGAATTTCTGGAAAATGCCCAGAATCTGTTGTCTGCCTTTCTAGTGCATATTCAATAAGGAGTCATAGAATTTACTTTGATCTCATAAAAGTTCCTGCCAAGTGAACAAGACAGCTGTTGTCTGGCAGTTGAGCTGTAGAGAGTTATGTGACTTGTTCAAGTTTACAGTGAAGGTAATAATCTCTGCATTCTGGCTAAGGTCTGTGTATATCTTTTTGCTCTTGAAACCTTGCTCTGTCCTGCCATGGAGTACTCTGACTGGCAAGCAGAATAAAATAAGCAAAGTCATTCGGTATTCACAGACACGTAGAACTTTGTTTTTCATTTTTAAATATCTTTATTTTTTTAGAGCAGTTTTAGGTTCACAGCAAAATTAAGCTGAAGGTACAAAGATACCCCTTATCCCACCTACCCCAACACATGCACAGCCTTTTCTATTATCAGCATCGTCCACCACAGTGGGACATTTGTTACAGCTGATGAACAGACATTGGCACATCATTATTACCCAAATTCCATAATTTACATTAGGGTTTACTCTTGGTGTTGTTCACTGTATGGATTTGGACAAATGTATGATGACGTGTTTCCACCATTATAGTATCACACAGAGTTGTTTCCTCAGTATCTATGGGTGATTGGCTTCAGGGCAACACTCTCCCCCCCTGCCCCCCCACAAATCCATGGAAGCTCCAGTCCCTTATATAAAATGGCATAGTATTTGCATATAACCTATGCACATCCTCCTGTATACTTTAAATCATCTCTAGTTCACTTATGATACCTAATATACTGCCATTGCTATGTAAATAGTTGTTATACTTTAGGGAATAACAAGAACAAAAAAGGCAGAACATGTTCAGTATAGATGCAAGCATCCTTTTTTTCCCCCATTATTTTCTATCTGCAGTTGGTTGATCCACAGATATGGAACCTAGGGATATGGAGGGCTGACTGTGCAGAATGTTTTTTTAATCATTGGTAAATCACCAACATTAAAACTCATGCGTGCTTATTGCCATCTGAGTGTCTTGTTTCAAGAAGATATTACAGTCAAAGCTCAAACAAGTTATGGGCAGAGCCATCAAGAATTCATTTAGACTGTAAACTTTTAATGACCCACCCAACCTTCTAACCAGTTTATTTCCCCTTTCCAAGTAAATATTCTTAGTGTAGGAGAGCATTTCTCCCCATCTTTCTTCTCTCTAAGTAAAAATGCCCAACGCTATGGGCAGTGCCTAGATTGGGTGCATTGCCCCATCTTGGTGTTTGCAGCAACAGTTCTTAGCCTGGACTCGCCAGGACAGGGTGACCTTGGTCATATGCCCAACTCCTCTCTCCAACTCAAGAAAACCTCATGGAATGAAAGTGAGAGGGATGCCATTCTGAGGACTCCTTCAGCTTTTCCAACCTTGTAAAACAGACTCATGAGCATTGGTGCTTTGTTAATAATACTCGTGTTAGAAACAATAATATTTACATAGTATTAAAAACAGTAGTATTTATGGAACATTTAATAAGTGCTAGGCATTGTCTAGTGGGTTTTCCTTCATCATCCCTTTTAATTCTCTCAATAATGCTACAAGGTAGTTACTCTTATCGTACCCACTTTACAGAGGAGGAAACAACTTACCTGGTTGTAGAACGCACCATTACCAGACTGTTGAGCCTGAACTCAGACCCAAGCCAGCTTACTGCAGAGCTTATATCATCACCCAGTGTGTTGTATCCGAACTCACTGCACAGTGGAGCCCCACAGGTGTTACTGTGCTTGTCCTCTTCTTGGTCGTCACTGGAGCCTGGGTCATGGGGCTGATGCCTCTGAAGCTTCATGGGCACAGGCAGCAGGGGATGGAGGTAGAGTAGAAGACCCCTCAGAGATATTGCCAGCATGGGCTGGGGCTCCTGTGGTACCATAAGGGTTGCCTGTAGCTACATATGCCTCAGCCTGAACTCATGCTAAAATGACTCAGTGACTTTATTGAGCATATAGTGTGTTCCAGGAATCGCTATATATACATTATTCCTTGTTGCTTTTGTCAGCAAGAGTGCTCATGTCATGAAAATAACAAAGTGAGCATTTTATTTGTACTCCTTGGCCACCACATTAGATGAGTGATTTATGTTGGGGGAGCTAAATGTCTGGCATAGGCTGTAACAGAACATCACAAATTTAGATTGACATGTTCCTGCTGGGTCAAAAGCTGTGAATGACCCCAGTAACCTGGGGAGAGGCCTGTATAGCAGGAACTGGGAGCCAGAGGTCCTCAGGGTACAAGTCAGATCCCCAAAAGGTGACCTGTGGCCTTCCTGGTGCAGAGTTTGGGGCCATTGGATAATGCCATATGCTAGGCTCTTACTGTGTCCTGGGCTCAGTGCTAAGGTTTTACCCACATAAATATTGCATTGACTCTTAAAACAATCTACGAGGTAGATGCTGTGCCCATTTTACAAATGGGAGGAACTGACACTTAGCAGGGGTGAATGATGTGGCAGTAAAGCGCAGAGCTGGTTAGAGCACAGGTCTTCCTGGGTCCAAGTCCCTGTGCTCCACCTCCTCCACCGATAGTGTCGGAGTTACAGAGGGGAGTGAAGGATGGTCCAGTCCTTCTCAGCAGCCTAGAGCAGGGGAGCAGCCCAGGGTTAAGCAGGTGTGACTCCTCGTGGAGTGCATCCCTGTTTCCTGAGCCCCACTCGCTGTTAGAAACCAAGGTATTGAGGACTTAGTGAGAGTTTTTCACCATTTCCTGCTGCTTTAGGTCCTCCCATTTCCAGTTGACTTCTTCCTACTCCAGGGATCTCCTCCCTTCCCCAGGGTTGAAGCAATGCACACTGAAGTATTAATAGTAGTGATCAGCACCTTCAAGACAGCAGGACCCTTCCGTTGCCTTCTGGCCACGGTGTGATGTCCTAGGGCCTGTGATGCATAAGCAGGTGGAATCTAAGCACTGACCCTGGTCATTCTACATATAAGAGGAAGAGGACTAGGAAAGCTCGACAGATGCTATTCTCCTCTTCACGGCAAAGCCTTGCTCTTTGGAATCCTTATCTGCATTTAAAATGTGTAGTCTTCAATCATTGTGTCTTGGGATGCTTGGTATATTTTGTTCCATCACAAAAGGCCTCTGGCTTACTTATTAATGAATTTTGAAGTTAAGTTGGTCTTTTAAAAAAGATATAGGAGCAAGAAAAAAATTAACTTAGTCTTTGTAAAACAAATATTTGATGAATATTTGTAATCTCTCCCTGAGTGGTTCTAGCCACAGGGGTGTTAACCTACAGAGCTTCCTAGAAAGAGCACCATACAAATGCCATAAATCATTGGCCCCGAAGAAGGAAGATTCTCTCTTCTTTTGCCTCCTGGAATGATGGGAAATAATTATAGAACTGGGATGAAAGAGGAATTATATTATTCTTGTGTTGGCATATGTGCTTTTTATTATGTTTTGGTAGGTCTTTATTGTCTGATATTGGAGGAGCAATGGGAACCAGACATTACTGTCAGCATGTACATTTCATGCTAGGGTTTACCAGAAAGAAATTTAGGATCAGCGATTATCTGAGGCCTGCTGTGTCAGAGCTTAGGGCTTTTAT
Organism: Pongo abelii; assembly: GCF_028885655.2. Taxonomy (NCBI): domain Eukaryota; kingdom Metazoa; phylum Chordata; class Mammalia; order Primates; family Hominidae; genus Pongo; species Pongo abelii. The sequence continues at coordinate 182,305,167 of NC_085928.1, forward strand.
GTGAGCCGTCAAATTCAGACCTCACCAGTGTGTTGCGAGGAAGCGTCTCTGCCTGTACTTCACTGGCAGGACCCGCCTGAGGGAGAGTAAACAGCTTCACAGATGTAGTCCCACAGCTCATGTCTGAGGCCAACATGGCAGCCTGCTCTGCAGGGTTGCCTCTTACCATGTGGCTGACTTTCCACCGAGAAAAAATAACTTCTGTGTTAGCAGACAGTGATGTACGTGGTCTCTTAGAACACACGGGGAGTTCTTTCTAAAAATTCTGTCTTCACAGCATTAAGATGATTATAACTAACACATATTGAGTTAGTATATATCAGGATTAGCCTAAGCACTTTGATTTTATTTATTTATTTATTTTATTTATTTTTTTGAGACAGAGTCTCGCTCTGTCGCCCAGGCCGGAGTACAGTGGCAGTCTTGGCTCACTGCAACCTCTGCCTACCGGGTTCAAGCGATTCTCCTGCCTCAGCCTCCTGAGTAGCTGGGACGACAGGCACGCACCACCACGCCTGGCTAATTTTTGTGTTTTTAGTAGAGATGGGGTTTCACCATGCTGGCCAGGCTGGTCTCAAAATCCTAACCTTGTGATCTGCCCGCCTCGGCCTCCCAAAGTGCTAGAATTACAGGCCTGAGCCACTGTGCCCGGCCAGCACTTTTCTTTTATTAACCCATTTAAACCTCACAATATCTCTGAGGTTGGTTCCATCATTTCACTGATTGTACAGATGAGAAAACTGAGGCATGAAGAGGCTAAACTACTTGCTGGTGTCTCATAGTCTACAGAGCCAATTCCAGTCTCAGAAATTGCATTTACTGAGAGCCTACCAAGTACCCAGATCTTCAGGGGGTATAGAAGAAGTTTAACTAGAATCTATTTGCTTGTGTATTTAATGAATTTTTTTGTTGTAGAGAGAGTAAAATGACATGAAATTGGAAATGATTGTGATAAATGATTTTCATAGTATAAAAAATTGGTACCAAGTCTTTCTCATCCCTTTCATGCCATGGTTTCATTCTTGCAGTTCTCTTTCTATTCTTACCTCTTTTATTTCCTTAAGAAGACGAAAGGGTAGGGAAAATCTTTAAAGTGAGGAAAGTGTCAGCTTTTTAATAATGTGCCAACTTGCTACCTCTGTCTTTAACGTCTCCCTGTGGCTCTTGGTCACACTTCAGAGTGAGGTGATTGGAGAAAGTCTTCAGAAGGCATTAGCTATGATCATCTTGCATCATTGCTCAGCCCTTCTGACCTTGGGCCTGTGTGTTCCTCTTAGGGCACAGGCCCCAAAAGGACAGGGTACATCAGTGTTTCTAGATGGCCCGATTGACACTTGATGCTTTCCTGCCTTGGGCTGTTTCACCCAAAGCTCTTAGGAATCCTTATGTCTCTCCCCTTCCCACCTTATACTTGTTTCACCCAGGAGAGAGCCTCTGTCATGCCCATCGCCTCCTTCCCTCCTGAAGGCTCAATATCTGGTTAATTACATGACATAGGAATTACTTACCATCTATTTTGGCTATTTCCATACACATTCCGAGAACAAAATAAAAGAGCTCTTCTCCATGCTCCTCTCATCATTTCTTCCCATGCCCTTTTTTGGGGAAGGCAGGCCAGTCAAAGCAGTGATGGCTTTGATCAGAGCAACGAGCAGATCATGATTTATTATTGCCAGAGTGGACAGTGGGCTACATTAGAGGACTGCTTAGACGCATGCTTATTCTAGAAAAGGCTGAAGGAAGAAAGAACCACCCCTTTCCCTCCTCTTCTCAGCTCCCTTCTGCTGGGAGCACCAGGCTGCCAGTTGCCAAGTTCCTCTCCACGGGGAATTGCAGCTCCAAGGTGGCTTCCTGGAGCTGCCTAACTCCGCCTTCACTGAAAATAAGGTGATTGAACTGTAAAGCTGAAATCCTCTGTAGTCATGTCTCCTCCAGAGTCTTCAAGGTCACTCCCACTTTTTTCTAGACACAAATGGGGTCATTTTTGTATTTCTAATTAACACTGTCTCCAGACATAAATAAAATTTTAAATTTCTCATTACTATCAGCTGTTTCCACTATGTTTTTCATAAATTGGAATGCAATTTTAAACAGTTAATAAAATGCTCCAGTACAAGAGCAAAACAAAAAGTTAAAGGAACACAATAGTCTAGAAACAGAAGATTTTGATGTATTTGAAAACTGATACGTATGTTATCTGTTCTATTTAGATTACAAACTTAGAGTAATGAATTTGCTTCAGTAAATTTCTTTGTGACTGTGAGTGCTATTGCTTACATTATAATTGGGTCTGGGTTCAAATATATATTGAACTTATTTTCCAAAAGAAATACTCTCCTTAGAGTGTGGCATGGCAGGAAAGCATACTGTTCCTAGTAGTCCTCTCCAAACTCCTTTAAAAACTGAGCTTTATGGCAAATTTGTAATGAAGATGTAACACTTTCACTTCTTAAAGCATGACTTCAATTTGTGATATAATTAAGGGCAATTACTCCTGTTAGAGATTGTAGACTAGGTTAGGCTGAGTTAATAAATAGCTGTTTGGCTCTGGCATCAGCAAGGATGTCTTCATTAGGGTAGTAATATGTCAAGAGTGCTAAATAGGTTGCCATGGTATTTGTGGGTTTCAGCCTGGACTCTGGCTTTCCCTGAAATTAAAAATGTTCAGCCTTTAATAAAAGGCACTTCCTTACACAGCAAAGCAGACAGCACACAAATAGGTGAAATGACCAGGGCTCAGGAACTTGATTGCAGAGGCTGATGAATACACACGTGGATATTTTAAAGTAAGCATTAACTCTGGCAGGCTTTGTTAAAAAAAGAAAAAAAGAAAGAAAAGAAAATGTTTTAGATCTGTATCTCTTCATTTTTCCATCCATTCATCCATCCAGAGGGACTGTTCTCCAGCATGTGGAAAAGCTGCTGCTCTGCTTCAGAAAACCTTGCCCGCACTCAGGACCAGCTAACGCACAGGGATTAGGTCTTATTCATCTTTCAAATCCACAGAGCCTAGCACACAGCAGATGTTCAAGAAGTGTTTGCTAAATGAATACATAAATTCTGCTTACCCCTAGGCCAAATTGGCCCAAGAGTTAGACATTTTGGATTATGATTTTGTTAGTGGCCGACTTCCAGTATCTGAAGACAGTGGATTGTCCTCAGATGCTGTGACGAAGCCCTGGAAATGTAGAATCCATTGGCCTGTCTGTCTAGGAACAAGGCATTGTGGTTCAATTAACTTATGTAGTAGTTCTCAGAGTGTCCACTGGACCAGCAGGATTCAAATACTGAATCTACTAAAGATCCTGGATGACTTATGGGAAGTTATGTTATTTCCAAAATTTTACAGTTAAACTATATTTTTTAAAAAGATGACAGCATACTGTAGTTCTCAAATATGTTTTTACTGTGAAAACGTTGTTTTCAAGACCCTGGGGGAAAACACCTAAAACATAAGGCCTTGTTTGCTTATCTTTGTGCCTGTTACGCTTAACGTTTCATGGAAATCTTAATTAGCAGAGAAGTGTGAAATAGTTCTGGATCTGATGGGGGAAGGAGCCAAAAGCTGCCAGTCCAAACTGTCCAGCCCACCTGTGCTGTTTGTCTGTGATTTTGATGAACCTGATGGATGATTCTGAACACAGCATTTTTTTTTTTCTTTTTACATGTTTTCCCAACGAATCATAATCCTAAATGTCTCCTTAGCAGTTGAGGAATGGGGCTTTGAAAGCTCTTGGTAAGATCGATAAAAGTTAAAATTAAAAGCATTTCTGGCCAAACCTCAGTTATTTGCAAAATTTGGCTAAAGAGGACATCTTATTTCTCAGGTGTCCTGTTAACATTAACTTCATTGCCTAGTACATAGTAGAAGATTAGTTTACACTACCAGACTATAGATATTAGCATTATGAAAAATTTGAAAATTCTGTTTTTTATTAGTAAATAAAACATGAGCAACTGATGTTTCTAGAATCTAGATCCTAATTAAAGGAGTCTCATTCCAGTCTTTATATGTGCTTAAGTTTATGTTTTTCTTTTATAAAAACATACATTTAGACATTAAGCTTAACCCTAATGTAGCAACTGGCTGATTATTAATTCAGAATGTATGGAAAGCGTTTACCAAGCTGGCCTAATCTACTCCACTAGTTTGCATCATAATTAATTTCTTATCATTAGTAGAAGTTCAGATGGCTAATTGATTCTGCTCCTTCTTCTAGGTTTATTTCAATCTATAGAGGACCCAGCCACACCTACAAGGTCCAGAGACTGACAGAATTCACATGCTACTCCTTCAGAATCCAGGCAGCAAGCGAGGCTGGAGAAGGGCCCTTCTCAGAAACCTATACCTTCAGCACAACCAAAAGTGTCCCCCCCACCATCAAAGGTGTGTAGACTATGTATTCTTTCATGCTCTCTTGTGAGAGTAAGGAACTGTTGGGACTTATAGAAAGAAGCTCTTTTCTGATGTTAAATATAATGTCAGCAAGATAGAATCAAAAGAACATTCTAAAGAAGATTGAGCAATGGGTTGTCTGGGGGAAATGAGAGACCTTGAAAGGAAAGGGCCTACTAATGACTTTTCTCTGTATGTATGCATGTTTATCAAAAATAATGGTTAGAAATAAGGGTTAAATTCCTGGTGCTGCAGCCCTTAAGACAGTTTACCAAGGAAGGCGTCAGACTCCCCTTTCCTAGACGTTCAGAGAAGCAGAGGTTGGCATTCATCTTTCAGTGACTTTGGTGCCTAGAGACTGACTTAGGCAACTTCAGCAGCCTTTCTCTTTTGGCGCACAGCTCTTGGTGTGGAGCGCTGCCTTTGGAAAACTGTAGCAGTGATCTGCTCTAATCTCCTGGGGTACTTATCTTGAAGTTTCTTCAAGGATGACTACTTTCCTACTCTGGCCCCTTAATGGGATCAGGTACTGCAGAAGTTGTGAGAGCCCCACGTATCCAGATCTTCCCCATATCTCTCGAGGCTAGTGAAGAAAAGACACTCTGCCTGGACCCTCCTTCCACCAGGTCTGCTGAGCCCTCAGCCTCTTATCTAGCCACAGAGCTATGCCTGACTGCGGCTGACTTGCAAGGCAGGAAATAGCAATAGGAGCCATAGCATGCTCAGCCTGTCCACCCAGCCACTCATGGACTCCTTAGGCCCTGCCTCATCTCCTGCAAATACTGTGGTTCTTGTGGAGGTCCCCGCAGCTTGTCTTTTAGGGGACAAACAGCACAAGTGGCTTATCCAGCTATTGCTCAAAATAACCCTAAGGCTGACAGATAGCGGGGTAAGTACAACCTGCACAAAAGATCCTTGCATATGTGTTTGACTCTCTACTGCCACATGAAGGAGGTGTGTCAGCTACAACCAGGGCACAAAGTCAATTATAGGAACTTTCCAGGACCTGGGTCAGGATTTGGCTTGGATTCTATGAACCTCATAGCTCCTTTCAGGATTAGTTTAGGATAAATACCTTCCTCCTGCTTCCCTGCCCTGCAGACTCTTTGGCAGACCCTTCTTTATGTGACTAAGACATGAGTATGAATGTGCATACACATGCACAGCCTTGCCAGGTCACTTTGGCAGTAAATGCCCTGGCCCTTTGGTGCAGCTTTGCCTTTCAGTTATAACACAAAAAATGTCTGAGCACACTGTGGCTGCTTTGGTTTATTAGTACCAAGGAAGGGTGGCCACATTTATCAATTATCTCACTTCAGGGGTCTTTCTAGTATGAAGGAGTACTATCTTTGCCTCTCAAAGTGATTCTTGGTGGGGATTCATTTTACAAAAAATACAATGGCACATTGATAGTGCTTGCATCTCCCGGCCTTTCTACTTCAGAAGGTCAGTTTTCCTACTCTGACACATGATCAGGTTGTCTTCCTCTCACTCTTAGATTCAGGAAATTACTGTCTTAGCTGGAGGACAGTTTAATCTGATAGGCTTCCTTATTTAGTTTTTTCATAAAATGCTTGGAATTTTGGCCAAGTATTTCCAGCATAGGCTCCTTTTCTTCTTCTTCTTTTTTTTTTTTTTTTAAGGAAAGCATTGTTTTTCTGAAACAATATCACACAGAATTGCAAGTAGAAACAACTGTCTCTAAAGAATTAGTTGCATGTAATTAGGGATTAAAGTATAAGGGGGTTCAGACAGGAGATATACATTCTAGTTACAAAATAGGAAAGTGTCATATTGAATCAAGCTGTAGAGATAGAAGTTATGAAAATATTTTTTAAATCTAGAATATTTTAAGTGCCTTACTACAGACTAATATAATTTAGCTTTAAATGAGAATGAGGAGTTCAGGAGGTGAACAATAAAATATATATAAATATAATTTAATTTTTAAAGGCTTTCAATGCTGCCCATTCCCCAGGATTGTTCTCACATGTCACCTGCTCCTCAAACTTTCCTTAGACCTTCACCCAATATGCTCTTTTCCTCCCCTGGAAATTCCCAACGTTTTGTTTGTACCTCTCATTTTTATTCTCTGATGTTTCTTTTTGTATGCATCTCATACCTTGCTCTCCCCTTCCTTCAACTAAATCTTAAGTTTCTTGAAAACAGGGTTTACCTTGCCTGTTTTTGCATCTTCCAGAATACCTAGGACAGGGCCTAAGCCATATAGGATGCTCAATTGCCATGGGAGAAAAAAAGATGTGATCCACATCAAGCTGTTATTAATGGGATAATGGGCAAAGGATTTTTCATCGATGGCTTTTTAGTCATGGAGTAACTTCTCCGTGCCTAAAGGGCACCCTGCTGGTTTTATGAGAGGCTGGGCAAATAAACTCCTGTCTCAGGGCAAACACAGGCACAATCTTGCTGTCTCTGGGTTCTCACTAATAGTGCCAAAGTGTTGACTATTAACATGATACTTTGAATTTTGAGCTTGGATGTGTGGATTTGTATTTCAGCACCTCGAGTAACACAGTTAGAAGGAAATTCATGTGAAATTTTATGGGAGACGGTACCATCAATGAAAGGTGACCCTGTTAACTACATATTGCAGGTATTGGTTGGAAGAGAATCTGAGTACAAACAGGTAAGAACCAGTGTGCATGGCACATGTGCAACTGAGAGTATGGCTGGCTCCATGCCTCTGTGAATGACTCAGTGAACTATGTTTTTCTTAAAATCAGTGAAAGAAACTGCCTAACTTGTACTTATTACATAATTCTTCAGAGTGGGTGAAGCCTAGTTTGTATTTCATTTTATATATGGTGGTATTCATCTTCAGTTTTCAGTTCTGAAGCGTATGCTTGTCTTAAAGAGTTGTAAATTGTTTATTTGTATTTGACATTGATGGTGAGGTTTGCAAGTATCAAAGTCAGTATGTAATTGAAAACTAAAGTGCCTGTGATTTTACTATAGAGGGGAAGTAGTTAAAAAAAAACTTTTTTTATTGTTGTTAGTATTGATCTTTTTTTTTTTTATTATTATACTTTAAGTTCTGGGATACATGTGTAGAATATGCAGATTTGTTACACAGGTATACATGTGCCATGGTAGTTTGCTGCGCCCATCAACCTGTCATCTACATTAGGTATTTCTCCTAATGCTATCCCTCCTCTTGCCCCCCACCCCGACAGGCCCCAGCGTGTGATATTCCCCTCCCTGTGCCCATATGTTCTCATTGTCCAACTCCCACTTATGAGTGAGAGCATGAGGTGTTTGGTTTTCTGTTCCTGTGTCAGTTTGCCAAGAATGATGGTTTCCAGCTTCATCCATGTCCCTGCAAAGGACATGAACTCATTCTTTTTTATGGCTGCATAGTATTCCATGGTCTATATGTGCCACATTTTCTTTATCCAGTCTAATATTGATGGGCATTTGGGTTGGTTCCAAGTCTTTGCTATTGTGAATAGTGCTGCAATAAACATACATGTGCATGTGTCTTTATAGTAGAAGAATTTATAATCCTTTGGGTATATACCCAGTAATGGGATTGCTGGGTCAAATGGTGTTTCTGGTTTTAGATCCTTGAGGAATTGCCACACTGTCTTCCACAATGGTTGAACTAATTTACACTCCCACCAACAGTGTAAAAATGTTCCTATTTCTCCACATCCTCTCCAGCATCTGTTGTTTCCTGACTTTTTAATGATTGCCATTCTAACTGGTATGAGATGATATCTCATAGTGGTTTTGATTTGCATTTCTCTAATGAGAAGTGATGATGAGCTTTTTTTCATATGTTTGTGGGCCGCATAAATGTCTTCTTTTGAGAAGTGTCTGTTCATATCCTTCGTCCACTTTTTGATGGGGTTGTTTTTTTCTTGTAAATTTGTGTAAGGTCCTTGTAGGTGCTAGATATTAGCTCTTTGTCAGATGGATAGATTGCAAAATTTTTCTCCCATTCTGAAGGTTGCCTGTTCACTCTGATGATAGTTTCTTTTGCTGTGCAGAAGCTCTTTAGTTTAATTAGATTGCATTTGTCAATTTTGGCTTTTGTTGCCATTGCTTTTGGTGTTTTAGTCATGAAGTCTTTACCCATGCCTATGTTCTGAATGGTATTGCCTAGGTTTTCTTCTACGGTTTTTATGGTTTTAGGTCTTACGTTTAAATCTTTAATCCTCTTGAGTTAATTTTTGTATAAGGGGTAAGGAAGGGGTCCACTTTCAGTTTTCCGCATATAGCTAGCCAGTTTTTCCAACAACATTTATTAAATAGGGAATCCTTTCCCCATTTCTTGTTTTTGTCAGGTGTGTCAAAGATCAGATAGTTGTAGATGTGTGGTGGTATTTCTGAGCCCTCTGTTATGTTCCATTGGTCTATATATCTGTTTTGGTACCAGTACTATGCTGTTTTGGTTACTGTAGCCTTGTAATATAGTTTGAAGTCAGGTAGCATGATGCCTCCAGCTTTGTTCTTTTGGCTTAGGATTGTCTTGGCTATACCTGCTCTTTTTTGGTTCCATATGAAACTTAAAGTAGTTTTTTTCTAATTCTGTGAAGAAAGTCAGTGGTAACTTGATGGGAATAGCATTGAATCTATAAATTACTTTGGGCAGTATGGCCATTTTCATGATATTGATTCTTCCTATCCATGAGCATGGAATGTTTTTCCATTTGTTTGTGTCCTCTCTTATTTCCTTGAGCAGTGGTTGTAGTTCTCCCTGAAGAGGTCCTTCACAGCCCTTGTAAGTTGTATTCCTAGGTATTTTATTCTCTTTGTAGCAATTGTGAATGGGAGTTTGCTGATGATTTGGCCGTTTGTCTATTATTGGTGTATAGGAATGCTTGTGATTTTTGCACATCGATTTGGTATCCTGAGACTTTGCTGAAGTTGCTTATCAAGTTAAGGAGTTTTTGGGCTGAGATGATGGGGTTTTCTAAATATATAATCATGTCATCGAGGAGAGGTAGTCTTAACCTAACTACTGAAGCCTACATTCTGTCTACCTTTTTTGTAGAAGTAATGGAAGGTTAAGGGAGATGATGCATAGGCCCTGGAGGCCTGTGATTCAGAAGCTCTAAGTCATGCATGTCACCTTTTAATGTCAAAGGAATCACCCGGGAATCTGTTAAAATGCAGATTCTGACCTGGTAGGTCTTGGGTGGAGATTCACCCTCCCAGGTGACACTGACATTGCTGGTCCATGGACCATAATTTGAGTAGCAAGGCTCTGTAAATCACATAATAAACCCACATAAGAGAGAATGCATTTGGAATATAGCCAGATAAGAAATTAGTTTTATCGTGTTTCATAGCCCTTGTTGATTAATTCTTCCAAAGAAGAATCAGATCAATGACTCTGAAGGATTTAGATACTCTATAGGCTTTCATAATAGTCACTAGAACTTATTTTTGTCAAATCAGGATATAATATTATGTATTCCATTAGGAAAGCTGAGGTGCATTCTTCATCAGCACTTTTAATAGGGGCATTCATTTATATCAAACATAAAGATGAAAATAAATGCCACCTGTTCTCTGAAACACTAGCATAATTTATAAAAAACTTCATTCAGTTCCAAATACACAAGTAGAAAATCATTTGATTCAGAGTTTCTGTTAAATTTCTCATTGGTGTTTGCTATATGATAATAAAGAATATTGGCAAAAAAATGTGTTTTTAAAAAAAGGTAATTTTGGACATTTTGCTGTACTTTGTTAATATATCAGATAAAAGATTTAATTGTTTTAAACAAAAAACTTTATCCTAAATATGACATCTACCAGTGTTGATTAACATCAGCAGATGACATCACCAAAGTTTCCATCATTCCTCTTAAATAAGAACAAAGACATTATGGTTCCTTTTATTTTTGAATCTCATTTTATACGATATATTCCATTTCAGAGTAAATAACTTACATGCGTAATTGTTTCATTTTACCAGAAAGATATGATTGGTTTCGGGGTCTTAGCTCAAATAGAGAGCAGAGAATTTATTCTGTTCCATAGCAATGTGAAAATGGTTAAAATATGAGGTGTTAAGAAATTTTACAACATATCATTTGACACTTAACAATAATTCATTTCCCAGCAGTACATTGATCACACATTTGTCATGGTATTGTAAAAATCTTTTATTTTACGTGCCGTGCTTTTCCACCTGCCCTTGGAAAAATGTTCTGCTTCCCAAAGCACAGTGACTGCTGTTTCCTATTGAAAAAGGCAGCATTATTTGCTTGATACCTATACACATCAGGCATTGCCAAACTATAGGTGAATCTATTCAGTAATTTAGATTTTATTGGCAGATGATCTGTTTTGAATCTGTTGTCTGTTTAATGTTATATATTTAGACCCATGGCCATATAAATGCTAATATACTAATGCATAATCATATGTATGCCACAGCCTATTTTTCTTATTATAAACAGTTATAAACAGTGTTTCTTGTTGTAAACAGGTGAAAACACACAGTACTGCATGGCAGGTTCAGTAGATGAGGCTTAGCATTCTCCACATGCCCATTTGCTTCCTGCATTTACCAAGAAATGATTAAGGAGAGTAGTGGTACATGAAAAGCCACAGTTGAGTCAGGGACAGTTTGTACTGGTTTCTTTTTTTTTTTTTTGGCTTCTCGCTATTCAGCAAACATTAACTTAAACATGATGTTTTAGTACTTCATTCATTTTTCTGGACGTGAGCTAGGGAATGAAACATATTTATGTGTGCAGAACAATTGTTGAAATAATTATAGTTCAAGGATAACAGGCACTGGCTTTGAATTCATAGAGGCAAAGCAAAAGAAAATGAGAGGTAATTACTGCTGTACATCCACCACAGCGGAGCTACAGGCTCACTGTGTATACCTCAATTATAGCACTAATCAGAGAGGACCCACTAATACATGGGCTTGTGTTATTCATTTTTATTTTTCCAGTACTGGCACGTAGTTTGACACTCAGTAAATGTTTCCTGCATGCGTGAAATACACAGCTTCAAAGCACCAGGGTTATTTATACCTGCAGTGGTGACAAGAGTAAACTTCAGCATAGAAAGAAAAAAATCACCCCTAATAGGATAATATCCTTTTCCCCCAAGCTCTTTTTTCTTTTTTTGGACAGAGTCTCACTCTGTCGCCCAGGCTGGAGCACAGTGGCGTGATCTCGGCTCACTGCAAGGTCTGCTTCCCGGGTTCATGCCATTCTCCTGCCTCAGCCTCCCAAGTAGCTGGGACTACAGGCACCCGCCACCACACCTGGCTAATTTTTTGTATTTTGGGTAAAGACGGGGTTTCACCGTGTTAGCCAGGATGGTCTCAATCTCCTGACCTGGTGATCCACCCACCTCGGCCTCCCAAAGTGCTGGGATTACAGGCGTGAGCCACCACGCCCAGCCCTTCCCCCAAGCTCATTTTTATAGGCAACATATGACAAGTGCCATGGCCTTTTCTGATGTTTTGCTTGAAGCGTCAACTCTAACTTTGCCTTGGTTCTAGGTGATTCGCTTTCTGTTGTTCAGGTGTCACGATGTGGGGCAAGCAGCTGATTTTAATTATTAAACAATCTATTAACTTGAAGTATTAAATTATTATTCACAATTTTACTCTTCATTAGATTGCATGCACATTTGGTTTGCCTTTTGCCATTTAATAAATATTCGAAGCACAGCTTTTTTTCCAGGAAGCTTAAAACTTCTTTTCAAATAGGCTTAACTGTAAAGTATTCTTTAAAAGAATGAAAATTATGTCTATATACATGTGACTTCTTATTTTGTACAAGATATAGCATAGACAGTTTCATGCATAATAAGAAGTAAAGCAAAACAATTCATATTCATATTCCTGTTCAGGCAGCCATAACTTTTCTAAGAAGTATTTAATATAAGCATTGAAGACAAGGAAAGGATCAACAAATTGTGAGAAATTATTACCTATTGGCAGTCAAAATTTATGAAAAATTACTGAAATTCTTGGTGCTCAGATTTGTTGCATAAAGAAAACCTCTGGGCTGTGCACGGTGGCTCACGCCTGTAATCCCAGCACTTTGGGAGGCCGAGACGGGCGGATCACGAGGTCAGGAGATCGAGACCATCCTGGCTAACACGGTGAAACCCTGTCTCTACTAAAAATACAAAAAATTAGCCAGGCGTGTTGGCGGGCACCTGTAGTCCCAGCTACTTGGGAGGCTGAGGCAGAATGGCGTGAACCCAGAAGCAGAGCTTGAAGTGAGCTGAGATCGTGCCACTGCACTCCAGCCTGGGGGACAGAGCGAGACTCTGTCTCAAAAAAAGGAAAAAAAAAAAAAAAAAAAAGAAAAAGGAAAACCTCTGAAGTGTCTAGAGGTCTATAAAGCTCCACATTTAATTTCATGGTATTTCTGTATCAATATATGTTTATCTTGTATCATTTTTAGAATATAGTATCAAGGCATGCATTGATTCTACATGGTATCACAAAGAGTACCACAAGGAAAGATCTTCTCTTGACCAAACTATTTTAAAGTCTTGGAGCCTGCAACACATCCTGGCTGGAGCCTCTTTTTTTTTGAGATGGAGTCTCGCTCTGTCGCCCAGGCTGGAGTACAGTGGCATGATCTCAGCTCACTGCGACCTCTACCTCCCGGGTTCAAGTGATTCTCTTGTCTCAGCTTCCCAAGTAGATGGGATTAAAGGCGCCTGCCACCATGCCAGGCTAATTTTTGTATTTTTAGTACAGATGGGATTTCACCATGTTAGCCAGGCTGGTCTTGAACTCCTGACCTCAAGTGATCCACCTGCTTCAGCCTCCCAAAATGCTAGGATTACAGGCATTAGCCACCACACCCAGGGGCTAATTTATTTTTGTATTTTTAGTGGAGATGGGTTTTCACCATGTTGGCCAGGCTGGTCTCAAACTCCTGACCTCAAGTGATCCACCCACCTCAACCTCCCAAAGTGCAGGGATTACAGGCGTGAGCCACCATGCCTGTCCCCTTCATCATGTTTTTTTAAATGACTTTCAACTCATTTCTCTAATACAGAAATTAAACAATGAGGCTATGACTGTCTCATAGGACAGTTGTTTTATTTCTGCATGAAGAAAGGGTCAAATTTAGAACAAAGTAAAAATAGATCAAGACAGACCTCTTTAAAAACCATCATTTATTTTACTGATTCTTAGGGTTTTTTTTAGTTTTATAGGTTCATTTAAGTATCTGAAGGCCATGACCCCTTATATCAGAAAAATTCCCATACATGTACCCATACCTCTACTAAAAATTTCATGTAAAATGAACTGATAGTCACTTTCATGGAGTCCAGGTAGAGGACCCCTGGTTTATTGAGAAACTGTCAGGTGTTTTACATTGTGAGGGATTCCTGGCATAGTCAGTACTCTTAAGAGTTTATAGACCCATTGGATGAAAACCCCCAGGAAGCAGTTCAGTAACAGTACCCTTGCCTGTCATCTTTGGCTCAAGGACAAAGTTATCTGCCCAACATTATGCCCTCAATAGAGGAGGCCTGCAGGTTAGCACATTTCCCCTTGAGCCTGGTAGGCATAGTAGGGGAGACACGGGGACAAGTCTCCCTCCCATAGTCATGTAATTCTGAAGGAATTAATTCACCTAGCTGAGTCTTGACTTTCTCATTGTAACTCTAACTCAGGTGGTTACTGTGAGCATTAGATCATTCAGTCGTGAGAAGGAGCTGTACAGATGATAACATGGTGCAATTATATCTCCCCTTCAGTTCTTGGGAGGGGTGACATTAGTAAAGAGATGAAGGTAAGCCTCCAGCAGCCGAGCACACACTGTTCTCACCACCCTTCCCAAAAAGCTCCCTGTTATTTACAGGATTTCAACTATGCAGCATGTTATTTTGAATTAAGGGTTATGGATTCTTCATTTCAGTTGTCTGGGTATTACTTTAAATCCTCTCATTTGGAATAAACATGTCAAGATTATTTTAAAATATATCGTTCATCAAATCAAGAACAGAAATAGTCTTTGTAAAAATAATAATGTTTCTATACTTATTACAATATTATGATTGGTTACTTCAATAAAAAAAATCTCAAATGGAGCCGTGCCGTTTAAATTGGATTGAGTCAAGAGGAAAAGCCCATAATGGTGCCTTTGTCAAAATGAATGAAAACAAAGGGACACAAGGCGTGGCCTGCTGCCCTGATGTGCAGAGCTGCACAATCCTGGGGGAGCCACAGCTGTATGGCAGGCCTGGCGACATGGTGATTTTTGTGACATCATTAGTTCCTAAGTACTGTGGGTTGTAAGTGTCCGTGGCCATGTCTGGACACCAAGCCAGCATCATGGGGCTCCCCTTCCGTTGATTTCTGCAAGTCCTATATTTGTAGGCCCCAAGGGTCCCTGGCACCAAGCATTTGTCCTGGAGTGTTGCACATGATTTCTGCAAGGGGGGCAGGGAAAGTATAGTCAAGTAGCAATATAATATATCATGTTGACATTCCTTAGATGCCTACCGCATGCCAAGCCCCATCCTAGACGGTTGCTACATGTTATCCCACTTAATCAGTAATCCCATAATCACACGAGACTGTTATCTTCATGTGGGGGGTGGGGGATGTTTCTCTTCTACAGAAGGATGTCACCTTCAAGGGACAGGTATTACAAAGATGTTGAATTAATTTTCAATTATTTGGGCTTCTTAATTGTATCTGGGCTTTTGGATCTCATATTTTAGTTTTAAAACCCCATCAGTTTATAGTTAATAACATAGGTTTACAAGTGTAATAACTCAAAAATTTATTTCATTTAGTTGTATAAAATATGATTGGCTTATTCCACATGCAACCGTTTAGTTAAAGAAATTGAGACATTACATTTCATTTTAAAGCTCATCTTTGTTACTTTCTTTGAACCTGAAAATCCTTAATCTGTTACTCTAAAAAAATCTTCACTGAGATATGACTGGCCTAACCACACTGGTCTATGTGAATTTGCTGACTTTTAAGGACATTATAGTCAGAGCCAAGGTAGACAAGCTGTGAAGTATGTGTGCTCTCACATTTACATATTTATACAACTAGAAGAGTATTTGCAAAGTTTTAATATTTGGATCACTTCAAAAACTGTTAGAACGTATTAGAAAACGATTAAAACATATTAGAAAAACATTCACGTGTGGGGGGTGGCTCACGCCTGTAGTAATCCCAGCACTGGGAGGCTGAGGCGGGTGGATCACAAGGTCAGGAGATTGAGACCATCCTGGCTAACACAGTGAAACCCCGTCTCTACTAAAAATACAAAAAAAAAAAATAGCTGGGCATAGTGGCGGGCGCCTGTAGTCCCAGCTACTCGGGAGGCTGAGGCAGGAGAATGGCGTGAACCCGGGAGGTGGAGCTTGCAGTGAGCCAAGATCACACCACTGCACTGCAGCCTGGGTGAGAGCGAGACTCGGTCTCAAAACAAAAAGGAAAAACTATTCACGTGCATAAAATATACTAGAAACTACATATTTTCTACCAATAGACTCCATTTTTTGCTGCACCTATACCAAACTGTCTCTTGCCCCTGTGGTCTGTGTGTGCATCTTAATGCTTACTGTTCACATTTACTTGTTAGTTTCTCTTTTCAAACACTGTGGTATCAGAATATCTACTCTTTGAGTAATTGAGGGTTCTAATTAGAGAACATTCGCTGAGCATCTACTTTGTTCAAGCCATTGTGCTGGTTGCTGTGGAGATATGGAAATAATAGAACACTGTCTCACTCAATGTATTTATCTTAAATGTAAAAAAGATAATGTTAACATTGTGTTGGCAAGGCTTGTGAAAGAGGGAAGCTGTTCCAATTAAAATAACAAGAATAGCTAAAAGAGATTAGACGTTCGTTAAGAAAGTTCCCTTCAGTTAACTATTTATATTATTTTACTATGCTTTTTGCCTAATGGTACAAGAAAAATAGGACTCCTTTATTTTTAAAATACATTTTCAGATATCTTCCACTCTACAAAGTTAAAATTGGGAAGTTTTGTTAAAATTAATATATGAAGTCTTTGTTCAAGAGTCTCTAAACTGGGTTTCTGGGAAATTAAATATACGTTTGGGCCCACTGTTTTTTTTTTTTAAATTTTACCAGGGTTTGTCTTGAACTCCTAACCTCAAATGATCCTCCCGCTGAGCCCACTTTTTAAAAGGGATGTAGCCATGCAAATTCTGGAAACTGTAGAAATAATTAAAATAGATATAAATATACATTTATATTCACTTTCCAGAAGTCTTTAAAACATTTGTGGGGATAGGTTGTTAAGTGGTTTTCTACAGTGATGTCATTGTTTTATGGCAGAAATTAAGAGGCCACATCACAAAAATACTGTCCAGGTCTTTGCTTGGCACAAACTGAGCAGGGAGCTGCTTTCAATAACATCATAAAAGATAGTGTTTTCCTTTATGGAGCAGCAGGAGCCATGGTGGGATGATTTAGAAGGTGTTTCATGGAAATACCAGAGAGTTAGCAGCGAGATATGGGAAGACAAAGTCAGAGGCCATGAAACCTGGACCCAGTGTCACACTGTAGTCATTAGAAGAGGAGTAAAGTGGAGGACAGTAATGGAACAGGCAGAGCTGGGGCAATTTCAGTGGTGAGGGTCGGTGTTTGATTTGGAAGTGGAGTCTCATCTGGGATCCACCACTCCCTTTATTTGCTAAGAGACTTTAAGAAATTAACAGCCTCTCCGAGCCTTAGTTTCTTCATATCTAAAATGAAAGTAATGGTATTCACCTGACAGCATAATTAAGACAATTAAACTCAATAAAGTAGACATACCCTCCAGCATATTCCTTTTGCAAAGCATTTTCCACATCCATTTTCTCGACTGATCCTCAACCTCCTTTGGAGTAGTGTTGCTATTAGGTACTGGTTCTAGCTCCATGTTAAAGATGAGAAAACTAAGGCACAAAACTGTTACTTCCCTGAGATCACAGACCTAGTAAGTGGCAGAGCAAGGACTTAGACTGAAATCCTGATTCCAGTTTCTGTGCTTGAGAAAAGTCTGCTTAATGCTTCCTAGTGCCAAGTCACACCAGCCAGGCCCAGCTCCCAGGATTGCACAGAGAAAAAGAACTCTTAATGACTACATTATTTGACCCTTTGATAAGGGTAAACAAATATTTCAATAGGTGTCACCTGCAAAAGAATCAATGAAAGAGGTATATCAGAAAACCTTGCTTAGATGTCAGCTTTTCTCCAACTTGATAAACATCCCAACATTAACTTATCACCACCATAGAGTGTCAGAATAAATTGTATACCTGTGACTTTGAAGATAGGGAAACCAAAGCCCAGATGGCAAATGTGAAAGGACTTGCTTTATCAAACTGGTGTAGTCCCAGAAGTTGCAAATCATCCCCTTCATGAACGGTTTCCAAGAAAAGCATTCTATACTTAAGAAATCATCGTCTTCAAGAACAGTTTCCAGGAAAAGCATTCTATACTTAAGAAATTAAATCTAAATTAAGAAAATAAAGAACACTCACAACTAAAAGCTATCTTTAAAGGAAAAAAAATGGCTATTGTTTTCCTGAGACCTCTTACATGTTGGGAAATAACTTACAGGGAGGCAGTTTCCTTGTGGTGTAGTCTGAACTCTTGAATAGCTGGCTGTGTATGGATTGGGGCAGTCACCGTAACAGTGGGCTCATCTTAAAACGTTCATTTAGATTCATTATTGGAACTGTGAGCAGTGAGAAAGGAATGGTCTCTCAGGACCTCAAGGGGTTTGCTTACAGCTCTTCTTAGTTGCTCCAGCCTAGCTATTTGTAACTCAAACAGCTAAGACACATGCCACAATTTTAAGAAACAAGATAACTCACCAGGAGGAATGTGCTTAAAGTCTTATAAAAAGAATAACAAAAGCAAGATAAATCTGGAAAAGTATAAGTAGTAAACAGAATTGGTTGTCTGGAGTTTAGTCACTAAGCAAAAATATAATAAGATGCTTGAAGTAAAGTTTGAAAATGAGGGAGGAATCTCTTTAAAAGGGCAACTACCAGGTGAACATTGGAAGCCTGGCCTCTGTTCCAAACCATAAGATCCTTTTTTTGTCTTTCAACTTGGAGCCAACACTAAATTCATGTCCAGTGCACTTGTATTCACTAATGGAATGTCCTGTTTCTTGGTGGAAGTTTACACACTGGGCTTTAGAAACACATAGAGACATTTGTAGATTCCCGCTAACTGAATAGGTGGCAAGTGTTTTAGGCAAAGTTGAGTTTGTTGGAAATTCACTTCTAGGGTATTTGTATTAATGGATAGAATTATTAGGATTGAATTTGCCAATAAAAAGACAAAGTAACTGAATGAATTTTTTCTTTTTTTTTTTTTTTTCAGACAGAGTGTCGCTCTGTCACCCGGGCTGGAGTGCAATGGCACAATCTCGGCTCACTACAACCTCCACCTCCCATATCCAAGCAGTTCTCCTGCCTGTATCCTGTATCTGGGATTACAGGCATATGCCACCCCACCCAGCTAATTTTTGTATTTTTAGTAGAGATGAGGTTTCACCATGTTGGTCAGGCTGGTCTTGAACTCCTGACCTCAGGTGATCCACCCATCTTGGCCTCCCAAAGTGCTGGGATTACAGGCATGAGCCACCATACCCAGCCATGAATTTTTTTTTAAGACCCAACAGTACGCTGCCTACAAGAGTCACCTCACTTTTAAGGACACCCATAGACTGAAAGTGAAAGGTTGGAAAAAGATACTCCATGCAAATAGAAACCAAAAGAAAGCAGGGATAGCTAAACTTACATCAGACAAAATAGACTTTAAGTCAGATACTGTAAAAAGAGACATTATATGATGATAAGAGCATCAGTTCATCAAGAGGATATAACAGTTATATATTCACCCAACATTGAGACACCTAAATACATAAAATATTGAAGGATCTGAAGGGAGGGATAAATTGCAATACAATAATAGTAGGAGACTTTAATACTCTACAGATAATCCAGACAGAAAATTAATAAACATTGGACTTGAACAATATTGTAGACCAAATAGACCTACCTGACGTTTCATCCAACAGCAACTGTATACACATCCTTCTCAAGCATACATGGAACATTCTCCAGGATAGATCAAATGTTAGGGCACAACACAAGCCTCAGCAAATTTTAGAAGCCTGAAATTATATCAAGTATCTTTTCAGACCACAGTGTTAAGAAACTAGAAATCAATGCCAGAAGGAATTTTGGAAAATTCACAAATACATGGAAATAAAAAACGTACTTCTGAACAACAAATGGGTCAATGAAGAAATTAAATGGAAATTAAAAAATATTTTGAGGCAAATGGAAACACAGCTTATTAAAATGTATGGGATACGGCCAGGCGCAGTGGCTCACACCTGTAATCCCAGCACTTTGGGAGGCTGAGGCAAGCAGATCATGAGGTCAAGAGATCGAGACCATCCTGGCTAACAGGGTGAAACCCCTTCTCTACTAAAAATACAAAAAATTAGCCGGGTGTCGTGGCGGGTGCCTGTAGTCCCAGCTACTCGGGAGACTGAGGCAGGAGAACGACGTGAACCCAGGAGGCAGAGCTTGTAGTGAGCCAAGATCATGCCACTGCAGTCCAGCCTGGGTGACAGTGACACTCCGTCTAAAAAAAAAAAAGATACAGTACAAGCAGTTCTAAAAGCAAAGTTTAAAGCAATAAACACCTACGTCAGAAAGGAACAGAGATCCCAACCTAACATTATACCTCACGGAACTTGGGGGAGGGAGAAACTAAGCCCAAAGTTAGCAGAAGGAAGGAAATAAGATGAAAACAGAAATAATGAAGGAGACTAGAAAAACAGTACAAAGATCAACAAAAGTAAGAGTTGTTTTTCTGAAAAGATGAAATCAACAAATCTTTAGCTAAACCAAGAAGACGCAAAATCAGAAAAAAAGATTACAGCAGATACCCCAGAAATAAACAGGAACATTTGAGACTATTAGGAACAAATATATGCCAACAAATTGGATAACCTAGAAGAAATGGATAAATTTCTAGATATATGCAACTTATCAAGACTGAAGAAATAGAAAATCTAACAGACCAATGGGTAAGGAGATGAAATCAATAAGTTTTCCATCAAAGAAAACCCTAGGACCTGATGGCTTCATGACTGAACTCTACCAAATATTTAAAGAACTAATACCAATCCTTCTCAGATTCTTTCAAAAAAGTAAATGAGGAGGGAATACTTCCAGACTCTTTTTTGCAAAGCCAGCATTATCCTCATATCAAAGGCAGGCAAGGCCGTTACAAAAAATAATAATAATAAATTACAGGCCAATATCCTTTATGAACATAGATGTAAAAATCCCCAGTATAATGCTAGCAGACCCAATTCAACAACACATTAAAGGATCATCCACCATGATCAAGTAGGATTTATCCCTGGGACGCAAGGATGATTCAGCATACCCAAATCGACAAATGTGATCAAATGTGATACATCATTAACAGAATGAAGACCAAAAACCATATCATTATCTCATTAGATGCAAAGGAAGTGTTTGACAAAATTGACAAGTTTATTGCTGGGTTATTTTTCAGTTCTAAATAGCAATAGTAATAATAGCTAACTCCTACTGTGCACTAACTTCATACCAGGTGTGTTTTAAGCACTTCACAGGTAATTAACTCAGTACTACTCAGGTAGAGTTCCGTTAATTTTATTTTCTTTTTTAATTATCAGCCAAATCTCTTATTGATTTGGTTTCATTTCTGCTGTTTTTTTCTGTCTGTCCATTGACTCTAAGCCATACATTTTTATGCAATTTTAATCTGATTATCATTTCCTCTTAAGTTTTTTGAGGATTGGTTTCATTTTGCTAGAAGAACCTTGTGAGACCTTCTTCCTCCATTCCCCTTCAAAGACTCTTGTTAGTTTCAGTCAAGCAAAATGTGATAATGTCTAAGTAAACTGGTCATTTTCAAGTTTCTGTAACAGTAAGCCTCTTGATGATTATATTAATGTTAACAAATAGGAAGAAAACATCCCAGATTCTTAATAGAAGAAATCAGGTTTGTCATACAGAGATGAAAACTCAAGACAGACCACCAAATTATTTAAATGTTAATTTGTGATAAAGTGGGCTACATCCAAAAAAAATTCCTCAAGAAAACAAGTAGGCATGCCACAAAACTGGGAGAAAATATTCTCAACACATATATCTGGCTAAGGACTTAGATCCAGATCACATAACAAGGCCCTGCAAATTAATAAAAGTCAAGCAAATTGCAAATTAAAGATAGGCAAAAGACTTGTACATACTATTCACAGAAGAAGGTACATGAACAACCAGTAAGCACGTGAAAAGATGCACAGCATCTTTAAGCATCACAGAAATGCAGTCACGGTACCATTTGCACCCTCTAAGATAGCTAAAATAGAAAAGACTGACGATCAGTGTTGAAGAGGATGTGGTGCAACTCAGACTCTCATGCTATTAATGGGAGTGCAAAGGGATACAATCTCTTGAGAAAACTGTTTCTTGTGAAGTTAACTACAGAACTGCTCTGTGACCCAGCACTTCCTTGTATTTACCCAGAAAAATAAGTTCTCAAAATTTGAACAAAAACATTCATAACATTCTTATTAATAGCATTTTTATTATATGAAACCTCCAAACTGGAAATAACCCGAATGTCCATCGAAAAGAAAATGGAGGAATTGAGGTATAGTTATAAGGAACTACTACTGAATAGCTCGATAACATGAGTGAATCTCATAGGCGCAAGGGAGTGTGTTCTGCGTGATTCCATTCATATGAACTCCTAGTACAAGCAAAATTAATTACAGAATTAGAAGTCATTATAGTGTCTACCTCTTGGGGTGGAGGTGGGATATCTTGAGGGGATGCGTTTGTAGTGTATCCAATTGTCAAAAATTCATCCTGTTGGAAAATTTACATTTTGTTTGCTCAGTTTTTAATTGTTTCCATTTTAAAATGTTAACTTTGTTCTTGGGACCAAAAACATAGACCTATTTCTATTATGACATCTTCTGATTTATAGTCTAAATCAGGGGTCCCCAACCCCCGGGCCGGGTACCAGTACTGGAGAGTGGCCTGTTAGGAACCAGGCCGCACAGCAGGAAGTGATTGGCAAGCAGGAACATTACTGCCTGAGCTCTGCCTCCTGTCAGAGTAAGGTGTTAGATTCCCACAGAAGCATGAACCCTATTGTGAACTGTGTATACAAGGGATCTAGGTTGTGCGCTCCTTATGCAGATCTAACACCTGATGACCTGAGGTGGAACAATTTCATTTCGAAACTACCCCTGTCCGTGGAAAACTTGTCCTCCACAAAACCAGTCCCTGGTGCCCAGGAGGTTGGGGACCACTGACCTAAATTATTAAAATTTAGCGAGATGCATCTTTACTACTTAAAATGTCAGCTGCATTTCTAGTCAGTGCCTTATCTCCTGTCAAAGTTCGAGTCATTGGATTTTATATTGTTTCATTCAAAGTGTGTTGGAATACCCTTTTTATGGTTGGAATACAGATTGAGAGAAATACATTTTTATATCATTTTTGTTATAAGAGTGAATGTGAATATAAACCAAAAGTGAATGGACTGAATCTAAACCAAGATTATTCTAGAGACAACAGTGTTGCTATAAATTAATTCACTAGGACTCTTTATTTTCCTGAAGGTGTACAAGGGAGAAGAAGCCACATTCCAAATCTCAGGCCTCCAGACCAACACAGACTACAGGTTCCGCGTATGTGCGTGTCGTCGCTGTTTAGACACCTCTCAGGAGCTAAGCGGAGCCTTCAGCCCCTCTGCGGCTTTTGTATTACAACGAAGTGAGGTCATGCTTACAGGGGACATGGGGAGCTTAGATGATCCCAAAATGAAGAGCATGATGCCTACTGATGAACAGTTTGCAGCCATCATTGTGCTTGGCTTTGCAACTTTGTCCATTTTATTTGCCTTTATATTACAGTACTTCTTAATGAAGTAAACCCAACAAAACTAGAGGTATGAATTAATGCTACACATTTTAATACACACATTTATTCAGATACTCCCCTTTTTAAAGCCCTTTTGTTTTTTGATTTATGTACTCTGTTTTACAGATTTAGCTAGAAAAAAAATGTCAGTGTTTTGGTGCACCTTTTTGAAATGCAAAACTAGGAAGAGGTTAAACTGGATTTTTTTTTTTTTTTAAAGAAAAAAAAAAAAGAAGAAAAGCATACCAGATACCAAAAGCTAGCTTTCTTATGTTTTCCTTTAAATTTTCAGATTTATCTTCATTCTGTTTTCACTGATGTCTTTGCAAGCCTTTAATTTTTTTTTTGTTACAGTTTAGTAATTTATATTCACCAGTCACTTCTTATGTCTTGAACATCTGTATCTGTAAACATGAATCACCGTGTGTGTACTTACAGGGCTAGGATTTCAGTGTTGTCAGAGTATTACCACATAGCAACAGCAACATACAGAAGATATGTTCACTCAGATAAGACTGCCCTAAACAACCATTTTGTCACTCAGTTATTTAACTGTGTTTAGCTCATTTAAATCAAAATGTGTACTTTAATCTAAAATGTTTTAATAATCTGTATTTCTTATAATTTTAACACTATGAGCTGCCTGTATAAGAAATCAAGTAACCAGAATGCACCTATAAATTATGGAGCATTGTAGATTTTACCACATCAATTCATAGCAGTAACTTTAAGAGGGCATTGTGCAATAGTTAGTTGTTTTCTTGTTCAGCTGTTTTAAAGGCTGCTTTAACTTGTTTGTTTGTCTTTGTATATAACTACTTCTAATCTAATCACTAGAGTTATTATATTCTGTTATGTTTGACCAGAATTACATGACAAGAACTGGTGACAGTTTAGTGCCTCTGCCCATTGTCCATGATTTACACTAATTGTGAGCAGTCTTCTTATGTGTCAGCTCATTATTTTTGAAACATTTGCCTTTAGGCTGTTCTTTGAGGTATCAATGAAGTGATTGAATTTCAATACCTTAATTCAGTGCACACAATGCTAATGTAACAGCAGATGAAAATTGATAAAAACCAAAAGAGAGTCATCTAAATTTGTAGTTCCTATTTCTGTGGGTTTGCCTGGCCATGGTTGGAGAGGGAATGGTGTTTGATGGTAAACACAGGGTGTTTGGGGATCAAGGAGCCTAGATTCTCTCCCTGGATCTGTCACTAACTTGCTGCGTGACCTGAACACGTCACTTTACCTCTCTGTGCCTCAGTTTTCCCATGCATGAAAAATAAAATAAAATAAAATGGGGATTCTAATGTTTGTAAGTGCTTTGAGATCTTTGACCAACAGGTGCTATTGGAGTGCAAAGTGTTACTCTTACGTGTTTATTTTGAGTCATGAGATAATCAATTTTAACCCAAAGTCATTGGATTATTTATATGAAGTCCATAATGTTCGAGTACCTCAGGGACATTTAAGAGTTGGAGGTGCAAATATATTCCAAAAGGGTGCAACAGACACAGTGTATCCCCCTGCTTCTGTTTTTGTATATTTTTGCTACTTGGTTTTTCTTGATCATAGCTATTTTGTGCTTGATCTTTATTGTCTAAGATGCAGTATCCTGTACTAGCTTATAATATTCCCATACCAAAGTCATGGGGAAACCAACATTATTTTGTTTTTGGTTTATTTATACTATATTCTGCATACAGTACTTTAAATGCCAATTACAGTGCAATCTTTATTTATTGTAAAATTTTTTAAATGTACTTATGTACTAATTTTCCCTTGTAGCATGTTATATTTTTGTGTTTTATACTTTTGTAATTTTAGGTCAGTCTTGTTCCTTGGCAACATCTGTAGTATTATTAATCTTTTGACATTTTCTTATGTTTTTAAAAAGATGCTCTAGTGCATTAAATGCCAAAAAAAAAAAAAATCCATTATCAGTGATTGAAACGTTTACATGTACCCAAAAACCATAATCATCTCTTGGAAGAAAATGCTGAGATCAATGAATTATTCTGTGTGCCTATATTGATGTAGTGAGTACTAGAGAGTTCTGTATTTTATTATTGACTATAATAATTAGTTTAATTAGCTTTGCAAACTGATGGCATCAAGGTAAATATATTTTTGCCAAAGTTCTGGCCTTCCAAAACTCACCCCCCTATTTAAATGTGTGCTATGACCCACTATGACGCAGCATCTGCATTTTCTAAAAAATTCCATGCAGGTGTTTTGGGGAGAGGTATTTTTTAAGCAATGAAAATTCAACTGAGTACAAAGCCCCCCTCTGCGGGGGTTGGGGAAGTCTCTTTTTTGAAACACTTCAGAACTGCTGCTATAAAGAAATTCTCTGAATTGGTTGAATTTTTTTTAAGTAAATAGTACTTTAGGCCAAAATTTATATGAATATTTGATCTTCTTGAGATTTTCATACTATCATTTAACCACCAGGAAGCTGAAGTGTGTGAAATACAAAGCTGACAGCACTTTATTTTATTGCTCTCCATTATTTGGTATTCATTATATTCCTTCAGTCAGAAAATTATTACTCTCTATGGCACTGTTTTCTATCACAAATATGTATATGTGATATTGATATATAACTCTATATATTGCCATTACACACGAACAATAAAATAAAGTGTTCTGTTAACCTGATCTCTTTGCCCTTTTGCAATGTGAGGAGTGAATGAGTGGCCTTCTGATGCTCTGACTCTTCTCTGTATGTCAAACTCATCCCTGGCACAAGAAATTCCAGTCATGTGAAGCAAACTGCCCTTTGTCCTCAAAGAAATTGTTGAAAAAGAAAACTTTTTAAAGAGATTTTTTGCATATTCTCTGCCTTGTTCTTATCAACTTGAAATGCTGGCATTTTCTAACCTTGTTTTGTTGGCTACAATAATTCAGTATTCATGTCAAAATTGAGAAGTGCCCTAATTGAATGTGTTTGAATGTTATCCTTGCACAATTCTTTAAATTGAAAGATAAAATGTTTTACCTCACTGTTGGACATACATTCCAAGCTTTTCAACTCTAGGAGAAAAAGAAAATCATGTTTTCCTGTATTGTAAATTTTAGACTATTTCATATACATTGTATTAAAACTGCCATATCAATTTTAATGTATAGATTTTGCAAATACTATGCTATATGTAATACCTAACTGTATCTGTAGTGTATATGTAATATATTTATGCCCAATAAATGTTTTAATTCTTTCTGACTTAAGTAGGGTTTTTCTGCCATGACTAGGATTGCTTTTGTTGTTGTTGTTTCTTTTTTTTTTTTTTTTTTTTTTGAGACGGAGTCTTGCTCTGTCGCCAGGCTGGAGTGCAGTGGCGCGATCTCAGCTCACTGCAACCTCCACCTCCCAGGTTCAAGTGATTCCCCTGCCTCAGCCTCCCAAGTAGCTGGGGATTACAGGCACTCACCACCATGCCCGGCTAATTTTTTTAATTTTAGTAGAGACGGGGTTTCACCATGTTGGCCAAGATGGTCTCAACCTGACCTCGTGATCTGCTCGCCTCAGCCTCCCAAAGTGCTGGGATTACAGGTGTGAACCACTGCACCCAGCCTTATTCTTCCCTTTTAAATACTTAAAGCACGTTCAGACAAGTTGAAAATTCACGTATTTTTGGAGGCCAGGCAGGTGGCCTTCCGCAGAGGCAGCTCAGCTCTTGTGACCAAGGCCTTGGAGCACTGTGAGCCACAATCACATATGTCCATGTTTCAAAAGAAGCTAAAAATCCAGATTTCCTCCATGGGCCAACTAAAAGGTGATTGTGGACTATACTGGCTGCCAGTTTAATCCTTTATCAGAGTCTCTGTGGATAATGTACCTTGCTGCCTAATACTTCATCTGTCTACCAAAACTCAGAAGTCCAGATCTCCCTCTGTTCACCTGGCACACTGGGTGCTTCCTCTCCCCTGACAAACTCTAGAGTGTTCATGTTCTTTCCTGCAGGTCTCATTCAACAACAACAACAACAGCAATAAAACACAGTGTTCCTGCTATGGCCATGGTTTTGTGATTTTAGATTGTCTTAGTAGGAATTCCCACTATCTCTTTTATTTTTCAGGAAAATGGGTAAAAAAACTATAACTTTATTGAACCTCACTTATATGAAGCATGGTAATTATTCTGGGCAAAGATGACAGATTGAGCACATCAAATTTTGAATGCTCCTGACACCACTAAAAATAAAGGATTTTTTATTTTTTTGAGTCACAACTCAACCCTCAAGACTAGGAAGAAAGAGGAGTTACTGGCACCAGAATTTTGGAAATATGATCAACAAAACAATTCTAATTTGGCAGAGGAGAAAATGAGCATCAATGTTTTTATTCTCAATGCAGGATACCCTAAAGGCTCAAAAATTGACAGCAACATATCCCTTTGAAGTGATAGTGAAGAGAGAGAGGAGGCTAAAATGGTATTGGTTGGAAGCTGTTTAAAATGCAGTTAGATCAATAAAATCCCTCCCCCTTTTTTTTTCAGCTGGACAAAAATGTCCCTCCTCCCCACCCACCTTCATCACTCTTGCAGAAGCCTAGAGGTTTATCCTCAGGAGAAGGTTCAAATAGAAAGTCCCTGGACTGGGAGACTATCCACAGTTGAGAATGAAGGCACCATATCAAAAACAAATTAGTGAACATAGGCATATGGAAGAACATTACAAAGAGCCTCATGGGCTGGGAACAACAACAACAACAAAAATCTAAAAATCTAAAAATCTTCAATGAAATGGTTCAGCCAGAGCACTCTTGGGTAGTACTTTTCAACCTGTACATGAGTATCACCTAGGGAGCTTTTCAAAATTCTCATACCCTACACCAATAAAATGAGTATTACAGAGGCATCAGTATTTTTTAATGCTCCCCAGGTGATTTCACTGTGTATAGGAAATTGAGAACCTTTGCTGAAAAGTGAAACTCTCAGTCAGCAATCCCCTATGAGCTTTTTAATCTTTCATCTTAACTAAGGATAACCTGATATCTGATGAAAGGGTCTAACATGGATGAAAAGCCCAAACCCAACAACTTGGAAGAATCAGAGACTACACAGAGAAGAAGCTTCAAAAACCTGTCATATCTCCAGAGAGACGAGAAACAAAAGGGCATCTGTAGAATAAAGATAGACTACTATAGAAAAGGAACTGTTAACAAGAAAATGTTCTTGGAAATTAAACATTCAGTAGCGTGGTTGGAAGCTGAAATTTAGCAAATAACCTGAAAAATTGAGAAAAAAAGAAAGGAAAAGATTAGGATCAGACCAGGACCATTCAATATCCAAGTAATAGAAACTCCAGAAAGAACAGAGAAAATGGAAGAGAGGAAATCATTAAACACCTGAGTTTCTAGAATAATAGGGTATGGGGGCACACAACACAATGGATGAAAATAGGACTTGTACTAAGGCTCGCCATCTTGAAGTTTCAAAACACTAGAGAACCTCCCCAGCCTGAAAAGCTGGTCACATAGAAGGATTGGGAATCAAGAGTGGCATTAGACATAAGCAGTTGCTTCAAGATTTTGAAAGAAATATAATAGATTTCTCGCCTGCCTACTCTCAATCAAGTGTAAGTTACCATGAAGACATTTTTAAATTGGAAACTCTCGCAAGTTTGCCTCTCATGCACCTTTTCTCAGGAAGCTACTAGAGGATAAGCTTTCCCATATAAGTGAATAAATCAAAGAACTATCTATGAGATTCTGTTTCCAGTGCTTTTTATTTAGGTCAGAAGTTGGCTCTCTGACCCTATGCCACAAAAGGATTTATGCAACTGTCACGTTCTTACCCTTTCCCCATCCCCAATTGACCTGAGTGCACACATACATTTCCCTAAACAGGAGGATTGTAAAAATGACCATTTTAAACAAATCTCTCAGGATATTTTGCCTTGAGCCAATTAAAATCAATAGTTAAATTTGTCTACAGATACCCTTTATTCAGGGTGACAACTGAAAAATAATTCCTACCCCCACTGCTAGACTGGTACCTCAAAAGCTGGGGGAAGGGAGTGTGTGCATGGGGCAGCAAGCCTCATTTTAACTTTGCAGCATCTAGCACATTTTCTGGCCCGTATTAGAAGCTAAAAAAGATGCATTGAATTGAACTCACCTAATTTGGTAACCAAAAGTTGGCAGAACAGTGATGTGACCCATAGACTTGCTGCTTCAACCCATAATCTTTCCCCTCAAGTGTGTTATTTTCAGTGCAATACTTTCTTTTTTAATAAAGTAGTTGTCAATATTTTAAAATTTGGAAATTTTACATAAAATACTGGAATTCCAGATTCTACTGAAAGTTGGAAGACCTGGCAACTCTAGGTCTTGTTCTGATATGGAGGTTATCAATGGAGATGAATATTGGCTGCCTTTACTGGTTGGGGCATTTTGTTCTGCTCTTGATCACATTTTTCACTAAATCTCTGACATGGATATGGATGTTATCTTTTCTAATATCTCCATCAAAGGTGAGTAAACATGGACAGGACATCCACAATGATGGAATGAGGACCTCCATAAATCCACTTCTTCATAAAAACAACAAAAACACTAGCAAAAAAGTACCAGAATCAACTTTTCTAGAACTTTGGAAATTAACCGCAGGTTTGCATCCATCTGAACCTCGGTAAGAACAGCTGGTTTTGTGGCATTTTAACTCAATCTGCTCCATCCTAGCTCTACAAAGCTCTACCGTAGTCTTGGAATCAGCACCCCTGCCGCCCGGAGAGGGAGCATACTCAGTTTGGAGCGCCTCAAAACGTCTCCTCCCCAGAGCGTTGTCACTATTTATCCTACCTCACAGCTACCTGGAAAAGGTGCCATTTGTAGGGTGTTATTATTTAAACTGACTGGCAGCTGCTCCATGGGAAAAGCCTAATACCCAGGGTACTTAACTGAAAAATAATCAGTGCAGTTGTTTAACCCAGTAGCTGCCTAGGCTGTAGTACCAGTTGAGATAAATAAACAGGCTAAAAACTTGAAGATCTGGGGAATGAAATGTCCATAGGAGGCTTTTAAAAGTCCCTGACATAGTCATGGGGATCTAGCAGACCATATGCATGTGCACGGCTGTGCCCAGACTCAGAAGACAGAGAACGCCCCCATCCTTCACTCCTGTCTGATGTCAAGGTCTTGGCTTAACCAGAATTGTAAACTTCCTGAGCTTTAAAGGTGTACTTCAGCATTCAGAGCCCTTGACAAAGAGTGGAAGATTTATTCGTTCCTGGTATTTAAGGAAATCTGCGAACAGTCATTAGAGGACCATTAAGCTGAACAGAGATTACAGTGGCCAGATGCAAAGGAAGAAGTCTGGAACAATATGATCCCAATTCATAACTCGGATTAACCCTAATAGGGAGTGGGGAAACGATGGTTAAAGAGTTGTTTGGTCTTAACTAATATTTTAGCCTTATAAATGAAAAATGGGCCCCAGACCTGGTGGCTCATGCCTGTAATCCCAGCACTTTGGGAAGCTGAGGCAGTTGGATCACTTGAGATCAGGAGTTCAAGACCAGCCTGGCCAACATGGTGAAACCCGGTCTCTACTAAAAATGCAAAAATTAGCCAGGCATGGTGGCAGGAGCTTCCAGCTACTCAGGAGGCTGAGGCAGGAGAATCACTTGAACCCAGGAGGCAGAGGTTGCAGCGAGCCGAGATCGTGCCACCGTGCTCCAGCCTGGGCAACAGAGCAAGACTCAGTCTCAATAAAATAAATGAAAAATGAATTATTTGTGTAATAAAAATCCATTTTTATGGCAAACAAAACCATATCAAAGAAATGAAATTTCTTCCCCCTTTTCTGAGTCAAAGGATAAATATAGTAAAGGATGGGTCTTTTTTTTTTATTAGGACTAAAGGTATGGCTTTTTATTTTCTGTCCAATCAGTTATAAGAGAAATACGTTCAATTCAGATAAAATTTTTTGCATCTATGAGCCATTGAATATCTCTGATTTTCTACTGTAACAGTGTTTCCCAAAGTAAGACGGTTATACAAGATAATTCTAAGTGGCACATGTCTAACATCTTTCAAATTATGTAGTTTTTGTCATCTGTACCAAGGAGGTATACCAAAGAAAAACAGGTCAGATTAAAGTGGATATTTAAGTTGATAAAAGAAATATGATAAGTAACTCATAGTGCAAGGGCTACTCAGATATGGCAGAAATCAAAGGAATGATAAGCAGATGACCAAAGTTTGAGAATGATGCACCATGGAACACTGCCTCCTGAGATACAAGTGGATCTATGGAACAGAACACATTTGTATGCTAGCACTTGCACATACATTTTTTTTTTCTGCAGGTGAAGAGTTCTGTTGAAGGAGGAGAGAGAGAAGAAAAACCTTGATCCACATAGAACTGGAAATTGAACTGGTCTAGAAAGTTTGTGCAGCTGATCCCCACCAGCCTCAATAACTGGCTTAGAATTTCCTGTTTTACTGTGCATTTTTCCCTGTTCAGTACTTCTGAATAGTCACATGAGTGAAAATTGGCATTTGGAAAGTAAAAGTTCTTTAGCACAAACCCTGAAGTTTATATATATATCATTATTTTGCAGAGCCTGAGATAAGAAAATAGA
This sequence comes from Pongo abelii, assembly GCF_028885655.2. Taxonomy (NCBI): domain Eukaryota; kingdom Metazoa; phylum Chordata; class Mammalia; order Primates; family Hominidae; genus Pongo; species Pongo abelii. The sequence goes on from NC_085928.1 coordinate 182,337,127, forward strand.
TGTTGGTTTTAAACTAGGCCTGGGGGAGAGAGCAAGGGTACAATGGGCCTCTTGTTTTGTCTGACAGTCTTTCCTATGAGCAGCGAGCCAGGGACACTCTCTTTCACCCCAGATTTATCCATTTGGTTCTCTAGAAGTTGTGTTCTCCCAAGACCCCTTGCACAGACTAAGATGCATTATTCAAGAATTAGGTCCCTAGCCTGCACTTGGACCCATCCCTGGATGTGGGATTAAGACTCCAATTGGTCTTGCTCCGATGGCTGAAGCTATAAGATGAAAAGCTTGAAAATTCGGGGCAGCTGGTTTTCTTGATGTAGAGAAAGCCAGTGTTCAGTGAGGGGAAGCAAAGAAGCTAGCAGGAAAAGAGAAAAGAAGAGGATTAAGGAAAAATTTCTTATTAATAATCTAATCTATTCCTATTAGATTATTAGATACTACTTTAAGCTATTAAGGAATAGATTCCTTACAGGGACCCTAGTTAAGGCCCAGTTCATCCTGTTTTTCAGTTTGCTGAGACCCACTTCCCTGTTTTCCTTATGATAAATTTCCCTTTATGTTTAAGTTAATTGGACTTGAGTTTCTAAGACCAAACCCAAAAATTTCCCACCTACGACAGAAAGCATTTAACACCTGATTTCCTATTGCAAAGGAGGCTTATTTAAAGTAGGGTGTACTGTGTGCAAAAGACACAGCCTCAAAGTTTTTTTTATGCTGGGAATTTATTCAAATTTGGCCTCTTTGTGTTTTTGTTTTATTTTTCACCCTTCAAGCAATATAGACTGAATCTAGGAAAGCTTTAATTTTTTAAATTAAAACCAAAATAAAATTGTGCTGAATTAGAGCACTTATTTGTGAGCTCATGTTAAGCACTTGACATACATTATCTCATTTAGGCCTCATATCAACAGTTTGAGGTGAGTATATCCATGCTCTTGAAGGATAAGGTGCTTAAGTAACCTGGGCAAAGCATCTAAGTAAAGTGTTGATGGAAGATTCAACCCCGGCTCTCATTAATTTCTGAGACTGGTGTACCTTACCCCTATGCTGTGCTACCTGTCAAAAAGCCCTTCAGAATTTATTCTGTTATTGTATTTTAACTGATGTGAACAACAATGGTATCAGCATTGGATTTTATCTCCTAAGTATTGTGATGTTAAAATAAGCATCCTAAAATACAAATGGGTATGCAACATAACACGTTTGTAAATTAATCAAAGGTTTGTTGAATTGAACTCAATTAATTTGGTAACTAAAATTTGACAACAGTGATGTGACCCATAGACTTTTGCTGCTTCAACCCATAGTCTTCTATTCAATATTGTACTGAAAGTTGTAGCTAAAGTAAAAGTTAAAATAAGGTTTAAGCACATATTAAAGGACCAGCAGCTATAGTCTGGACCTTCAGGCTTGAGTTTATCCTTTCACTGCCATTCTCACTCTTTCTGATTAAAGAAAAGGCACAAGTGTACTCATCTGAAAGTCAGATGTTTGAGGAAGGGACTATCATCTCTATAGAAAATGGACTGAGTTTCGCAGAAGACAAGGAGTGATAAGTCTCAGTTCTGAGCCTTGGGTTCCTCCAGTGAAGGCAAATTGAACGACACCGTCTAACGTCTTTATGATTCTATGAAGACTAGACTCTAAGGTAGGTGGGCTTCAGTCCAAACTATAGTTCCTTGATAGAAATAATCAGAGGACAGCCTGCAAGATCCTCCACGTACGTGCAGCCTCCACAATTCTTTGGTTGAAAAAATTAGCACCACGTGCTGTAAACATTGAAATCTGTATTGCAAAACTGCCATTCAGGAGAGTTGTCCAGTCAACTCTGGTACCTCTGCTCAGGGAACACACCACACTTCTACACAGCTGATTTCAGTGCTACCACAAAGGGGCTAGGAAATAAAAAATGCTACAGAAAAGAGTAAACATATGATACCAAGTAGATAAAAAGAAAGGAAGTGCAGGAGTGGGTTCTGAAGACATGAATGTTGAAAGGCCAAAGGAGTTTGCTGAACTCTTGGTTTCCCCAGGAGAGCCCTGATCTCCAGGAAATAGACCTGTTTGCCCATGTGCCCACCCTTGCTGAGGCCCTCCACCTTGCAACAGTATCCAGCCCTTCAGAGCCAAGCCCTGAGATTTTCTTTCCCTCTGTCATCTAAGCAAATTTCTCACAAGTGCTTGTAAGTATATTTCTGGATTGCTTTATTCAGCTTGCTCATTGGGAAGGGATTTGTAGTAATTTCTTACAGCAGCAGTAAAAAATGAATACAGATTTTTAAAATACAGAATATTTGTGTGACATTATGTAGGATAGGTGAGGTGTTAAATAGAAATCTAAAAGCCTAAAAGGAGAAGAGTGACACATTTAACTTATTAAAAATAGAGAAAATATTTGTGAAACAACATTGGCAGAGGGTTAATATTCCTCATATGCAAAAGCTCCTATATATTAATAAGAACAGAAACAAACTTTTTTTTTCTTTCTAAAAAATAGGCAAAGTAGCCAGGCATGGTGGCTCACACCTGTAATCTCAGCACTTTGGGAGGCTGAGGCAGGAGGATCACATGAGCCCAGGAGTTTGAGACCAGCTTGGGCAACATTGTGAGACCCAGTCTCTACCAAAAAAAAAAAAAAAAGAAAAAAATAGCTGGGTGTGGTGGCTCATGCCTGTAGTCCCAGCTACTCAGGATGCTGAAGTGGGAGGATAAATTGAGCCTGGGATGTCAAGGCTACAATGAGCCATGATCGCTCCACTGCACTCCAGCCTGGGTGACAGAGTGAGATCCTGTCTCAAAAACAAACAAACAAAAAAAAGCAAAGCAAGTAAATAGAAGAAATATTTGATAATTTGTTACAGCAGCAATGGAATATGAATACAGATTTTTAAATACCAAAGCAGTTTATAAAAGAAATATAAATTACAAAAATCATAGAGAACAATGTTCAACCTTGGTACATGTTAGGAAAATTAAAATTCAACTAATGGGAGATATTTAGCCCTCAAGCAAAAAAAAAAAAAAGATCAATATCCTGGCCAAGTGTGGTGGCTCACGCCTGTAATCCCAGCACTTAGAAGGCCAGGCAGGCGGATCACCTGAGGTCAGGAGTTTGAGACCAGCCTGACAGACATGCTGAAACCCTGTCTCTATTAAAAATACAAAAATTAGCCAGGTGTGGTGGTGAGCGCCTGTAATCCCATCTACTCTGGAGGCTGAGGCAGGAGAATCACTTGAACTGGGGAGGCGGAGGTTGCAGTGAGCTGAGATCACACCACTGCACTCCAGCCTGGGCAACAAGAGCAAAACTCCATCTTAAATAAATAAATAAATAAATAAATAATCAATATAACATTGGAAAAAGTATGGGGAAATCACCTATCTATCTCTCTAGGAAGATGTCAGTTACTATAGCATTTTTGAAGGTAATCTGGAAATACTGCATTTTAAAATGGAACATATACTTTAATCAAGCAATCTTAAAAGTCTAAAGAAAAAATGAATTTGTATGTAAGGGTGTACATGCAAGGGTATTTATTTCAGCACTGCTTATTAAAGAAAAACAATTTAAATATTTATTGATAGAGCAATGCATTCAAATTATTAACTATTTTAGATCTATTAAAAATGAATTCACATCACAAGAAAACAACAGATCTGAATCTAGGAAAGCTTTAATTTTTAAATTAAAACCAAAATAAATACAGATGCAAAAATCTTCAACAAAATACTGGCAAATAGAATCCAGCAACATATAAAAAGGATTAAAAACCATGACAAATTTACCTCAGGAATGGAAGATTGGTTCAACATATAACTAACTAATGTAATTCTCCATATTTATAAAATAAAGGACAAAAACAATATAATCATCTCAACAGACATATAAAAAGCATTTGACAAAATCTAACGGTCTTTCATGATTATATATATATATATACACACACATACACCAAACTAGGAATAGACAGGACCTTCCTCAACTTGATAAACAGCATCTATGAAAACCTGCAACAAACATACTAAACAGCGAAAGACTGAACACTTTCCTGCTAAGATCAGGAACAAGTCAGGGAGGCTTACTCTTGCTACTTCTATTCAATATTGTTCTGAAAGTTGCAGCTAGAGTAACTTGGAAATAAAATTAAGTAAAAGGATCCTCATGCTTTAGAGAGCAGTCAGGAGCCCTGCTCCACAAGAAAACTTGTTCATAAAGGATCTTTGGGATGTTGATTTTCTGGCTGGAAACCTATGTGACCAACAGCGCCTTTGCCCAAGTTCTTGGCCAAGAAGAATGAGGTACGCAGACAAGTGAAGGGTGAACAGATGAGCTTTAAATGTTAGAACAGCTCAAAGGAGTCCTGCAGTGGGTAGCTCCTCTCTATAGGCAGGTCACCCTCAAGTGTTCGGCTCTCAGCAGAGAGGAGGTCCTGGAGAAGGTTACTCCTCTCTGCAGCTGATAGTCCCAACGTCTTTGCAGGTCTCTGAAGCTCTCAGCAGAGAGGGTAGCTCCTCTCTGCAGCTGGTCTTCCAGACCATAGTCTCTCCCTTCTCGTGTTCTCTGCCCTCCTTTGGCTGAGCCTGGGGCTTTTATGGACCTCAGAAGGAAGGAAGTGCATGCTCATTGGTCCATGGGCAGCCATGAGTGGGCCTGGAAGAGGCGTCACAAATCCTCACTCAGGTCTCAGGACTGGCAGCCTGGCCCCTAGTCTTCAAGTCCTCCCTGGCCTGAAGGTAAGGCCTTACTGGGGATCTGCCTGCTTCTGCCCAGGAGCCTGTCTGCCTCCCTCAGCCATCCATGGCACCCAGGCTGCTGGCACCAAAGGACACCTGCAAGCCAGCACTCAGCTGCCCTCATCTTATCCCCCAGAGAGGGCTGAGCCAGCAAGGAGCTGGCAAGTCACCACTGCCCCAAGCATGCGCCCACCTGGTCAGGCTGTGACAGCCCCCAGGCTTGGCCCTAACCCTGCTCCAAGATTGTAACAGGTACGGGAGCAGGAAGACATGAGGCAGCAGGAGCAGGCAACTCCGAGCCTGCAAGGGCAGGGGGGCCTTCCCAGGCCCCCCAAGCTGCAGGGATGCCTGCATCTGTAGCCACAGTTTGGTTGGCTACAACTGCGCCTCGCCTGGGGAGCAGGACTCCTGCCAGCTCTCTAAAGCAGGAGGCCTGGATCCACAGCCACAACTTGGGTGGCTGAAGCCCTGCCCAGGAGGGCAGGGCTCCTGTGCATGCCCAAGTCCCAAAAGCATGGGGTGCCCAGATTGCAAATGCCACTTAGGTGGCTGCAGTTGCACCTGGGGAGGTCCCGCCCCACCAACTGGGAAGGGGCAGGGCTCCTGCTTGTACCTGGCTCCCACCAGCTCCATGGAGCATGGCACACGGCTGTGCCTCCTTGCAGCCTGGGGGTTGGGGGTTGCTCTGGGTCCTCACTGGGCCTGGGTGGGCATCTGGGGCACAGGTGATGAGGCCAGGAGCTCCCCCTGTGGCTCCAGTGCTCAAGGGTGGCCTGGAGCTCCCCTTCACCCAGCCCACGACCTGGCCCCATTGTGGTGGCCCCTAGGGTGGTGGGCTGCGGGAGGCGGGGGCAGGCTGTCTGCCACCTCCCCTTGGCCACACCAGATGGCCCACCACTGCCATCAAATGTTCATAGCAGCGTTATTCACAATGGCCAAATGTTTATCATGTGATGAATGAATAACCAAAATGTAATAGATCCATACAATGAAATATTATTTGACCATAAGAAGGAACAAAGTACTGATACATGCAATAACATGGATGAACCTTGAAAACATGCTAAGTAAAAATTCAGACACAAAAGCCCATATATTTTATAATTCCATTTATATGAAATGCCTAGAATGAGATAATCTATACAGACAAAAAAGTTAGTAGTTGCCAGTAACTGGGGGAAAGACAATTTGAGAGTGACTGGTAATAGACACAGGGTTTCTATTTGGGATGATAAACATGTTCTGGAATTAGATAAAGTAGATGGTTGCACACCTCATGAATATACTAAAAACTGCTGAGTTATAAACTTTAAAAGAGTAAATAAATTTCATGTTATGTCAATTATATCTCAATAAAAATGGGAAAATGAATTAAACCATCTTTACTGACCTGGAAATATATCCCTGACTTACTGTAAGATGAAAGAAATACCAGCACAGAAAAGTATGGAAGGATTACCAAGCCGTTAATATTGATTACCTCAGTAAAATCAAGTACAAAAGGAAAGTAAGAAATAATGTTTTCTTACTGGGCATGGTAGCTCAAGTGTGTAATGCCAACAGTTTGGAAGACTGAGGTGAGAGGATTGCTTGAGCCCAGGAGTTTGAGACCAACCAGGGCAACATGGCTCATAAGGTTAGGCTTTGTGTTCCCACTCAAATCTCATCTTGAATTGTGATCCCCAGGTGTTTAGGGAGATACCTGATGGGAAGTGGTTGAATTATTGGGATGGTTTCCCCCATGTTGTTCTTGTGTTAGCAAGTGAATTCTCACGAGATCTGATGGTTTTATAAATGGTAGTTTTTCCTGCGCTGACACATCCTCTCTCTCTCACCTGCCACCATGTAAGACATGTCTGCTTCCCCTTCTGCCATGACTGTAAGTTTCCTGAGGCTTCCCCAGCTGTGTGGAACTGTGAGTCAATTAAACCTCTTCCCTTTATAAATTACCCAGTCTCAGGAAGTTCTTTATAGTAATGTGAAAATGGACTAATACAATGGGAAAACGCATCTCTACAAAAAAATTTTAAAAATTAGCATGGTGGCATGCACCTGTGGTCATAGCTACTTAGGAGGCTCAAGAGCAAAGATTGCCTGAGCCCTGGAGGTCAAGGCTACAGTGAGACATGATTGCACCACTGCACTCCAGCCTGGGTGGCAGAGTGAGACCCTGTCTCAAAAAAAGAAAAAAAAGTTTTCTTATAGACTTCAATATTGCTCAACTTGCTATGAACAGGCATTTAATGGTTTACAAGAACAAGTAAAAGCACACACACACACACTATTAAAAAGTGAGTATAAAATCGTGGCATTTAGCAAGTTTGAAACATTAAGCAAATCACTTGGCTACTCCAGGCTTCAGTTTTCTTCTGCAAAAAAATGATTGGTTGGACTGGATGGCAACAAGGATGCTGAGAGAGACTTCAAACAACCCCAACTACCAGGGAGCGAATAAAAAACAGCTGGGAGAAAGGAGAAGCTAGGAGTGTATGTTTTGAAAAACTCTCCACAGGATTGATTCTCTTTTAATATCCTGCCCCCCCATCCCCTCTGCCTATAATAATCCCTGATACGAACCCTTATGGTTTTAAAAAAAACTCTTCTAAATATTCTCTATGACTTCACTTGAAAGTCAAAGGTCCTATAATAATGCATTAGCCTTATTTTCTAATATCTGATGAAGCAGAAAGACAGTAGGCTTTGCAATCATCACAAGCATCAAGATCCTGGTTTGACCACTGTGTTATTCAGCTATTACTGTATAACAAGCCACCTCAAAACTCGTTGCTTAAGACAATCTGAGGGCCCCAGGAGTCCTTTGTAAGAATAGTTTCCAGAAAGACAAGGTAGGAGACAGATTACAGAGTGAAAAATGAATAGTGATGAGGACTTGTAGTCAGTGGGGTCTGGGGTGAAGGAAAGAAGAGAACAGTAGCTGGTCAGAGAAACAAAGTTAAAGGAAGGATGCACGTGGTTGGTTAGCTTTTACTTGTAAATGAGGAGAGACTTAGGTATTTGGTAGATCCAAGAGACAGTTCTAATCTAGAAGTAGCAATTGAAGGTACAGGAGAAGGTATAATCAGTGTAACACTGTTGTGTAGAAGATGACATAAATGAGAACTGAAAGCACAACTAAAGGATTTAACCTTAGAAACTAGTAGAAATATGTCTTCAGTTGAGATAAAAGGTGAGAAAAATACAATGAATGCATGTAAGGCTAAGTGTAGGAATGGAGAAGAGGGTCACGAGAAAACTCATGTTTGGAAGGGCCTCTGTTCTTTCAGAAAGAGAAGGAATGAATAGTCTTCAGAGAGTGAAAGGCCAGAAGGAGGCAGGATGGTTTGGAACTGGAGGAGAGGAGGACAGGGTTTAGAACAGGAAAGATGCCTTAAGAAGCCTTCGTGGAGATGCCCATCAACAGTAAGCAGTTTCCATTAGCAAAGATGGGACACAAGGAGCAGTGTCAAGAAAATGAATGACAAGGACTTAATCAGGATTTCAATATCATCACAGTAGGTCAGACCCCAAGGAGGAGAGAAGAATCTTCTAAAAGATATGCAACAGGGGAGTTAGAGGCACTTATAACTTGAGAATTACGAAGAAATGTGGCATGGCTTTGTATCCTAGGCCTATAAAATGGGAGCTAGAATAAGCAGCACAAGGCCTGGGACTCTGTGTTGATAACAAACATTTATTAAGCACTTGCTGGATTCCCCCGCATGAAGCTAAGCCTCTGATAAGCATTATTTCATTTTGTTATCATAGTAATACTTTATAAGATATTGTTATTCTTGGCCAGGTGCGGTGGCTCACGCCTGTAATCCCAGCACTTTGGGAGGCCGAGGGGGGCGGATCATGAGGTCAGGAGATCGAGACCATCCTGGCTAACAAGGTGAAACCCCGTCTCTACTAAAAATACAAAAATTAGCTGGGCGTGGTAGCAGGCGCCTGTAGTCTGAGCTACTCGGGAGGCTGAGGCAGGAGAATGGCGTGAACCCAGGAGGCAGAGCTTGCAGTGAGCCAAGATTGCACCACTGCACTCCAGCCTGGGCAGCAGAGCAAGACTCCATCTCAACAACAAAAAAAATTGTTATTCTCATTTTACCAATAGGGAAACTGAGCTTTAAAGAGACTATTTTCTCAAGGTCACTGTGGCAGATATTTTCTGAAGATGACTGCAATCATTTCTCTCATCTTCTACTATGTGGCCCTACAAGTCCGTCTCAAAGAGTACAGTTTAATTCCCTATCCTTGAATCTGGATGGGGTTGTCAATGCGTTGACCAAGAGAATGTGACCAAAAATATCTCTATGTGGCTGCCAAGGCTTTGTCATAGAGTTCTGCGCATCTACCTGGTTCTGTTGGAACTCTACCTCTGGCAGAAGACCACCATGTAAAAATTTTGACAGTCCAAAGGCTACAATGCCGGAACATCACCTGAACATGGCTGAGCTCCCAGCCAACAGCCAGCATCAACTGCCATCCACGTAAGTAAGCCAGCTTGGTCTCACATCTGGCTCAATCTAGTCAAGATTTCAGATGACTGAAGCCCAACCCGACATCTGGCTGTAACCACATGAGACACTGCCCAGCTCAGCCCTTCCTGAAATTCTGACCCACAAAATCGTGAGCAGAATGAAATGATTGTTGCTTTACAACAAGTTTTGGGGTAATGTGTTATGCAGCAATTGTAATCAAAATAGCCTCACAACATCACAGAACAACAGAGCAAGGATTCAAATGCAAGCTTGCCTGACTCTGGAGCCCATATTTCTCTTTGTAGATTATTGTTCACATTTCTCTTCGTAAATCTCCTGCGTCTAGCCCAGTTTTTACCTCGGAGCATATGCTGAACAAACATGTTACTTCTTATGTAGATGTCTTCTTCTCACCTCTCATTATTCTGTTCCCTAGAAAATTTACATGGCATAATGGATCATTGTCCAAAATTGGGAAAACATAGCATTGGTTATTAAAACTGTTATCATGTCATTGCCAAATAAATCTTCATGCAATCACTCACTCACATCCTATTCTTTTATGTGTTGGCAACTCAAAAAACCTTAAATTCCTGAGACTTTGAAGAAAATACTGTGTCTTCATTATATAGATGTTAACCAGAAATTACTTGAGTCTTCATATTTCTTTCTTGGATTTTTTGCTAGGCATATTAAATTTAAGGAGGCCAAAATCACAATAGACACTGAAAGCATGACCTCTTATGATTAGAAGAATCATAACTAGTGTTGAAAGGTTGAATTTGCACAGAACCTAGACTTTTCAAAAATTATTTTATGAGTACATGTGCAGGCTTGTTAATATTGTGTGATGCTGAGGTTTGGGGTATAAATAATCCTGCCACTCAGGTAGTGAGCATAGTACCCAACAGGTAATATTTCTTTTTCTCTTTCCTTTTTGTGGGTACATAATAGGTGTATATGTTTATGTAGTACATGAGGTATTTTGAGACAAGCATGCAATGCATAATAATCACATCAGAGTAAATGGAGTATCCATCACCTTAAGCATTTATCCTTTGTGTTACAAACAATCCAATTATACTCTTTTAGTTACTTTAAACTGTACAATTAAATTATTGACTATAGTCACCCTTTTGTGCTATGAAATACTAGTTCTTACTCTCTCTACGTTTTTGTACCCATTAGGCATCCCCATTTCCTCCCCCCACCCCACAGTCCTTCCCAGCCTCCAGTATCAATTCTTGTACTATCTCCATGAGTTCATTGTTTTAATGTTTAGCTCCCACAAATAGGTGAGAACATATGAAGTTTATATTTCTGTTCCTGGCTTATTTCACGTAACACAATGATCTCCAGTTCCAATCATGTTGTGGAAAATGACAAGATCTCTTTCTTTTTTTATGGCTGAATAATACTGTTTATATTTACTACATTTTATTTTCCATTCATCTGTTGATGGACACTTAGGTTGCTTCCAAATTTTGGCTATTATGAGTAGTGCTGCAATAAACAAGGGAGTGCAGAGATCTCTGATATACTGATTTCCTTTCTTGTGAGTATACACCTAGCAGTGGGATTTCTAAATCATATGGTAGCTCTACTTTTAGTTTTTTGAGGAGCCTCCAAAGTGTTTTTCCTGTTGGTTGTACTAATTTACATTCCCACTAACAGTGTATGAGGGTTCCCTTTTCTCCAGATCCTTGCCAGCATTTGTTATTGCTTGTTTTTTGGATAAAAGCCCTTTTAATTGCAGTGAGATAATATCTCATTGTAGTTCTGATTTGGATTTCTCTGATGATCAATAATGTTGAACACCTTTTCGTATACCTGTTTGCCATTTGTACGTCTTCTTTTGAGAAATGTCTATTCAAATCTTTCACCCGTTTTTAATCAGATTATTAGAATTTTTTTTTTTTTTTTTTTAGACGGAGTCTCACTCTGTCGCCCAGGCTGAAGTGCAGTGGTGCGATCTCAGCTCACTGCAAGCTCCGCCTCCCGGGTTCAAGCCATTCTCTTGCCTCAGCCTCCTGAGTAGCTGGGACTTCAGGCACCCGCCACCATGCTTGGCTAATTTTTTGTATTTTTAGTAGAGACAGGGTTTCACCGTGTTAGCCAGGATGGTCTTGATCTCCTGACCTCGTGATCTGCGCACCTCGGCCTCCCAAAGTGCTGGGATTACAGGCATGAGCCACCGCGCCTGGCCATTAGATTTTTTTGGCCATTAGATTTTTTTTCTGAGAGTTGTTTGAACTCCTTATATATTCTGGTTATTAATACTTTGTCAGATTAGTAGCTTGAAAACACTTCCTCCCATTCTATGGGTTGTCTCTTCACTTCGTTGATTGTTTCCATTGGTGCGCAGAAGCTTTTTAACTTGATATGATCCCATTTGTTCATTTTTGACATTGTCTATGTTGCCTGTGCTTGGGGGGACTTACTCAAGAAATCCTTACCTACTCTAAAGTCCTGGCAAGTTTCCCCAATGTTTTCTTTTAATAGTTTCATAGTTTGAGGTCTACATTCAAGTTCTTAATCCTCTTTGATTTGATGTTTTTATATGGTGAGAGATGAGGTCTAGTTTCATTCTTCTGTATATGGATATCCAGTTTTTCCAGCATCATATATTGAAGAGACTGTCTTTTCCCCAGTGTATGTTCTTGACAGCTTTATTAAAAATGAGTTCACTCCCGGGAGGCAGAGCTTGCAGTGAGCCGAGATCACGCCACTGCACTCCAGCCTGGGCGACAGAGTGAGACTCTGTCTCAAAAAAAAAAAAAAAAAATGAGTTCACTCTAGGTGTGTGGATTTGTTTCTGGGTTCTCTATTCTGTTCCATTGGTCTATGTGTCTGTTTTTGTGCCAGTACCATGCTGTTTCGGTTACTATAGCTCTATCTGTAGTATAAAGTCAGGTAATATGACTTCTCCAGCTTGTTCTTTTGCTCAGGATAGTTTGACTATTCTGGGTCTTTTGTGATTCTATATAAATTTTAGAATTGTTTTATTTATGTCTGTGTTGAATGTAATTGGTATTTTGATAGGGATTGCACTGAATCTGTACAGTGCTTTGGGTAGTATGAACATTTTAATAATATTGATTCTTCCAATCCATGAACATGGACTATCTTTCCATTTCTTGGTGTCCCTTCAGTTTCTTTCATCAGTGTTTTATAGTTTTCATTGTAGAGAACTTTTACTTCTTTGCTTCAGTTAATTCCTAGGTATTTTATTTTATTTTGTAACTATTGTAAATGAGATTACTTTATTGATTTGTTTTTCAGATTTTTTGCTGTTGGTTTATATAAATGCTACTGATTTTTGTAAGTTGATCTTGTATCCTGCAACTTCGCTGAATTTGTTTAATCAGATCTAATAATTTTTTGGTGAAGTCTTTAGGTTTTTCCAAATATAAGATCATTTCATCTGCAAGCAAGGATAATTTGACATTTTCCTTTCCAATTTCGAAACACTTTATATCTTTTTCTTGTCTGGTTGCTGTGGTGAGGACTTCCACTACTATGTTGAATAACAGTGGCAAAAGTGGGCATCCTTGTTGTGTTCCAGATATAAGAGGAAAGGCTTTCAGTTCTTCCCCATTCAGTATGATACTAGCTGTAGATCTATCATATATGGCTTTTATTATGTTAAGGTATATTCCTTCTATACCCAGTTTTTTTGAGGGTTTTTACCATGAAGGGATGTCAAATTTTATCAAATGCTTTTTCAGCATCAGCTGAAATAATCATATGATTTTTGTCCTTCATTCTTTTATATGATTTACTACATTTATTGATTTGCATATGTTGAACCATCCTTGCATCTCTGGAATAAGTCCCTGGAATGCATCCCTGGAATAAATAAGTTCATGATGAATGAACTTTTTAATGTGTTGTTGAATTAAGTTTGCTAGTATTTTGTTGAGGGTTTTTGCATCAATGATTATCAGGGATATTGGCCTGTAGTTTTATTTTTATGATGTGTATTTGGGTGGTTTTGATATCAGGGTATTACTGGCCTCATAGAATGCCAACAGGTAGTTTTTCAACACTTTATCCCTCTCTCTCTCGCTCCCCACTCTAGTAATCCTTAGTATCTGTTTTCTCATCTTTGTGTCCATGTGTACTTAAGGAGTTTAGCTCCCACTTATGAGTGAGAACATGCAGCACTTGGTTTTCTGTTCCTGCACTAATTCACTTAGGATAATGGCCTCCACCTATATCCATGTTGCTGCAAAGGCCAGAATTTCATTCCTTTTTATGGCAGCATAGAATTCCAGGGTATATATGTACCAAATTTGCTTTGTCCAGTCCACCACTGATGGCTATCTAGGTTGATTTGATGTGTTTGATATTGTGAATAGTGCTGTGAGGAACCCATGCATACATGTGACTTTTTGGTAGAATAAATTATATTCCTTTGGGAATATACCCAGTAAAGGGATTGCTTGGTTGAATGGTAGTTCTAAGTTCTTTGAAAAGGCACAAATTGCTTTCCACAGAACATAGATCTTACACTTTTTCCTCCCAGTGCTTTCCTCTCAGTATTATCACCTCTTTTAACAATACAACACCTTTTGGATGTTCTATCCATCTTGAAAACACCTGCATCAGCAGACAGCAGAATATGCTAGGTATCATGAAGCAAACTAAATGTCAAGCAGAAATGAGTCAATGTGCCCTGTGTTTCATTAACACCACCCAGTGAAGTTACAAATTCTGCCTGAATTGAAATGTAAGCCACATCAAGATCAGGGGGCCTGTGCTTGGATCTGTTTTCCTCCTGAGTTATGAAAGGCTGAGTTGTTACTATTGAACTAAAAAAACAAGGCTATCCTTGAGCCACCAGTGTCATTTTCAATCTTATCTGGCCAGTAACTTCTCTGTTTCTTCTGTTGCTCCCTTGTCACTAGTGTCCAAAGTGGGTAGCCTGTTTTTGTACTGAAAGAGAGCAGTATCTTTCTGCTCAAACACTCTACCCACCTCATTACTATTTCATTACTGGATGTCTTTTCTAATATTCCTAAACTATACCCCTAATCTTGACATGAGCGATTAGTACAATTTTTATAAAAATCATCTTCCACAAGATCATCCAAGGGTAGGTGATGCCTAAAGATGATGATGCATTTTCTTTCATGCACTAATTACTGCAAAAAAAGCAGAAGCCCATGTGAGTCACCTGAGACCAGGGTGATGATTTTACAGTTAGCAGCAGCATCCAGCTTCCCCTCATCTCTTTTCCAAATCCTACTATTTTTTTCCCCTTCTTCTCCAATTTGCTGTCTACTTTTCTGTGCCTGCAAGGTAACAGTAGATTTAAAAATTGGCTGTTAGAGTAATGAGATATTATTGTGAAACAGCAAACATACATCATTTGATAATCATAAGCAGAAGAGGTCTTGGGGAACAGTCATGATTACAAGCCTTATATTTCACAAGCTGAAGATTTGAGGACAGAATATCACAAACAATGTGAGCTCTGGAGTTTAGTTCTGATGTATCTATTTTGCTTATGACAAGGTTAGTCTTTATTTGCTTCCAGTTCTCCAAAGGTGTCCGTGGCTCCTGGATACCAGATTTTCTATTTTATTTCTTAAATTTTAGGTTTGAGGTGAATGGCATTGTGGCTAAGAGCAAGCACCTGGAATCCTACTGAGGATTTGTGCCCTCTCTTTTTATCCTAATCGGTATGACTAGAAACTTTTCAACTTTTTGGATTTCCTCAAGGAATTATAGTTTCACTGAGTTTCTCTGTTTTTTTTCTATTGTTATTTAATTCCTGTTTTGATCTTTACTATTTCATTTATTCCACTAACTTTAAGTTTAATTTGCCCTTTTCTCTAGTTTCCTAGGTAGAAGCTGAGATCATAATTTAGACCTTTCTTTGGTCAAGTATAGGTATTTTAGGCTATACATCTTCCTCTATATACTGCTTCAGTGGCATCCCACAAATTTTGAAATGTGCTTACCTTTTTATTTACTTTAAAATACTTTGTAATTTCTCTTTGAATTTCTTCTTTAATCTATGGGTTATTTGGATGTATGTTATCTAATTTCCAAATATATTGGGATTTTCCACAGATTTTTCTGTTGTTGATTTCTTATTCAACTCTGTTGTGTTTAGAGAACCTGCTGTGTATAACTTCAATTCTTTCCTATGTTGAATTTTTATTTTTATTCATTTCAAAGTATTTTTAAATTTCCCTGTGATTTCTTTTTGACCCACTGTTTTATTTAAGAATGTGTTTAATTTCTACATATTTGTGAACTTCTCAAATTTCCTTATGTTATTGATTTCTGATTTCTTATTAATTTCATCATGGTCAGAGAATATACTTTGTGTTATTTTGATCCAGCCTTATCCTTTCTTCATGAAATCTCTGTTGAAATCTTTTGGATATTCGAAGAAAACTTTTGACTGATTACTGAGCTGTAAATATTTCCATATTCTAGATATTATTTTATTTATAAATATCTATATTTTGTCTATAGTATTTAAATAATTCAATCACTTTATTTTTCTATGTGTTGTGAGACAAGTGTCAAGGTTTTTTGTTTGATTTTTGTTTTTCATATCGAAGTCCAATTATTCCAGCACCATTTGATGAAAACATTATTTATTTTTATTTTTATTTTTATTTGTTTTTTGAGATGGAGTCTCACTCTGTCGCCCAGGCTGGAGTACAGTGGCGCAATCTCGGCTCACTGCAAGCTCCGCCTCCCACGTAAACGCCATTCTCCTGCCTCAGCCTCCCAAGTAGCTGGGACTACAGGCGCCCACCACGACGCTCAGCTAATTTTTTGTATTTTTAGTAGAGACGGGGTTTCACCATGTAGTCTCACTCTGTCGCCCAGACTGAAGTGCAGTGACATGCTCCCAGCTCACTGCAGCCTCTGCCTCCCAAGTTCAAGCAATTCCCCTGCCTTAGCCTACGAATAGCTATAACTGGGATTAGAGGCACCGCCACCACGCTCAGCTAATGTTTGTATTTTCAGTAGAGACGGGGTTTTTCCATGTTGGCCAGGCTGGTCTCGGACTCCTCACCTCAAGTGATCCACCCGCCTCAGCCTCCCAAAGTGCTGGGATTATAGGAGTGAGCCACTGCACCTGGCCGAAAAGATTATTCTTTATTCGTCAAAATTGCCTTGGCATCTTTGTTCAAAATCATTCATGTATGTGTGGATCTATTTTTGAATTCCGTATTCTGTACCATTGTTCTACATGTCCATTTTTATGCCGACAGGATGTTGTCTTGATTAATGTCAATTTAGTGTAAGTCATAAAATCAGATAATGTGATTTTTAAAATTCTATTTTTTTCAATTTTTTTTGGATATTCTAAAAAATTTACATCTCTATATAAATTGTACAACCTGCTTGTTAATTTCTACAAAAAAAAACCACTGCAGATATTTAGACTGAGATTGCATTGTATCTATAGATCACTTAAGGGAGAATTTACATCTTAACAATATTAAATCTTCTGACCCATGATCATGGTATGTCCCTCCACTTAACTGAATTTGCTTTAATTTTTCCCATTATTGTTTTATAGTTTTCTGGATAGAAATCCTTCACACATTTTGTTAAATTTTTCCCTAAGTATTTAATGTATTTTTATGTTAAATTATACTTGTGTTCTTCCATTATGTAATTGTTCATTGTCGGTATAGAGAAATACATTTAATTTTTGGATATTGGCCTTGTATCCTACAACCTTGATAACCTCACTTATTAATTTTCTTATCTTTTTTCTGGTAAATTCTTTGAGATTTTCTGCATAGAAGATCATGCCATCTGGGAATAAACAGTTTTACTTCTTTTTTTCCAATCTGCCTGCCGCATATATTTTTTCTTGCCTTGGTGCACAGGCTAAAATGCCCAATATAATACTGACTAAAAGTGGTGAGATAAGACATCCTCACCTCATTCCCAATCTTAGAGGGGAAAGTATTACTCTTTTACCATTAAGTATGAAGTTATCTGTATGTTTACCATTAAGCATGACACAGATGTCCTTTACCGAGTTAAGGAACATCCCTTTTATTCCTAGAGTGCAGAGAATTTTTGTCATGAATAGATGTTAATTTCTGTCAAATGCTTTTACTGTATGTATTAAGGTAATTATATTTTTAGTGATTTTTTAACATATGTAGAAATCATGTTTTTACAGCAGGTACAGACACCTTAAATTGCTTTATATATTTAATTGCTGATCTGTCTTCTTCAATAAAAAGAAAACCACAAGTACACAAACTTTGTCTTTTCACCACCATATCCCTAGTACCTAGAACATTCCTGGAACATTGTGGGTTCTCAGTAAATACTTATTGAATAAGTAAATTTATATAGGAATAATGCTTGCCATATGATATTCTTTTGTGCATCTAATTATCCACCATCTTCATTAAATATTGAGGCCCTAGATGGCAAAGAATGCCCCACTCATCTTTTTGTTTCCCACAACACTTAACATAAGGTTTTAGATTGAGGTATCCATAAACATTTATGAATTTGAATACATTTGAACTGAAACTCATCATTACATAATTGAAACATCTTTTCATTCCATTCTGGTGGGTAGCAAAGGGGTAAGAGAGAATCAAGAGAAAATGATGGCATGGCAGAGTTACATCAGCTCTCTCCACTTGCCCCTGGCTCTTTTCTCCTCAGATTCTGCCCTGTAAGGTGGAACTCAGGCATTTTTCTCCCTGAGTATCCAGCTTAGCATTTGAAGTCAATAAAACTGATCCCTAGATTATGAGCATCTTTTGTTACAACCAAGCTCTAATCTCAGATTCTAATCCTGACCTGTATAACTGTCAGCAAGTCACATCACCTTACAGAGCTGTGCTGGGTTTTACTTTCATTATAAGGAAGGATTCTACTTCTCAAGGTCATTGTAGAATAGTTAAGAGAGAAAGTGTCAAAGTGCTGTGAAAAGGATGATATCGGTAGCAATGCTCAATTTTTAATTAAGAGATGAAACTAGAGACTCTTTTCTCTATGAGATTTAGGGTATACTAGTCATGAAAAGACATTACAAGTCAGTTGTATTTTTGTAAGATTGCACCATACGGAGATTCTTCTAGTATTGTTACACAATTTAAATATCCTGATTACATTGGCCTATGTTTCCTCAATCATTTCACAAATATATATGGAGCGCTTCTCTGTGGCAAGCACTGTTCTAACTACAAAGGAAAATTAGGGAGGAAAACCCCTGATCACTGGGTTTACATTCTGGTGGTGAAGCCAGACATACTAATCAGTTAAATACCTCTGCATGATAAATGCAATGGGAATGATCTAGGTGTTTGTATCATTGTATCCTAGAGAAAGGGTCCCTCACCAGAGTTGGGAAGGTGATGTTGGTTGATGAATTTTAGGAAGCAGTTCTTGAGATATGTCTTAAAGAATAAGTAAACACTCAGCAAATATGGAATAAGTGTTGCTTATCCCATTCTGCTTGGATTAAAGTTCATGGAAGGCAGAGCCCAGCGAGGGGATGAAGAAAGGAAGGAGATGTTCCACGGAGGAATTACCAGTATTCAACTTAGAGGATGACAAATAGAAGGCTGAAGAAGGAGGAAATGCAGTAGAAGAATTGATTCAAGGGACTTCAGGTCATGGGAGGCCACATGTGCTTCACTGAGGAGTTCAGACATGATCCTGAAGGAGTCAGAAGAAAAGAACTGACCTGGGCATACCTTAGTTGAGATGGATCACACTGAGTGACACATTTTTCCTTGAAGTCTTTGAAATAACTGCAGACAATCTTAAGATGTCCATGCTTCACTCCCACTCTCCATGGTTCTCTGGGAATGATAATCCAAGATTAGTCCACAACACAGGAGATTTTGTTTGATCTTGGTTTTTATCTGTATGGACCCAGGACTGGGCCTCTAGTTACGATCTGCTTTTCTCCCAGAGTTACTTTCGTGCTAATTAAGTAGACTTCTCTCTTGTTCTCTTGTTTTCTTTGCTTGTTCATAACTTCTGGTCCTTTAAAACTTGGCTTGTACATGGCTTAAATTTTTTTAACTTCAGCCCTGACTCCACGTGATTTCAAAAGTAGAATGCTCAATACCAGCGCACCTTGGTTTCTGAGTATATTAGTTCAAAACATCAAGAGATAATTGGCCCAAGTCATTTGCCTGTGAATGACTATCCCTGGTTCAACCACGTGCAGCTAGAAAGAACAGATTTTCATAGTACAAAATGGCTGCTAGGGTCAGTTGTTTTGACAATGGCCTTTGGTGGGAGCAGTCCTCCTCTGCTCATGGCACAGACAGATGCCCTAAGACACATCATCTACACAGACTTAATTCTAATCATCATTTTGTGTATTGAGAATTTTGAAATTGTTCCCAGGAAAAGTATGAAGTATTGGTCAGCTTGCTTGCTTTCTCCTTCCTTCCTTCCTTCCTTCCTTCCTTCTTTCCTTCCTTCCTTCCTTCCTTCTTTCCTTCCTTCCTTCCTTCCTTCCTTCTTTCCCTCTTTCTTCCCTCCTTCCTTCCTTCCTACCTTCCTTGCTTCCTTTCTTTCTTCCTTCTTTCTTTCTTTTGCCTTTTTTATTGATGTTAAATTCCTACAACACAAAATTAAAGTGTATAATTCAATGCCATTTAGTACACTCACAGTGTTGTGGGGTAAGCCTTTTGTAACCATGTAGCATCCAGATTTTCCAATTCTTGAATTTTATTTCTTTCCTAAAAAATTAGTAAATGACATTCTCAGAATATGAATCACAATCAAGATTGAGGACTCTTACTGTGTTACTGGCATGTAACTTGAAAGAAGTTCATGGAGGGAGCTCAGTTGAGAGAATTCAGTTACTGACAATATTTGCAATTTATCTGGAGTTTAGAGGTTCTTAATCCTGGCTGCATATGGGAACCACTCTGAATGTTCAAATTATTTATGCCTGGACACTCTCTTTAGAAACTTTAATTGGTTTGGTGACCCTAGCATCAGTGTTTTTTTTACAATCTCCCCAGGCAATTCTAATGTGAACCCAATGGCGGGTGATAAAGATATCATTGTAAATGACTGTATTTGTGGCGAGCACATAGGAGCAAAACCCTGATTCAGAGATAGAAACCCAGAGAATCATTTAAATAGGAAGAGCAAATGAAATGAAAGAGATGAAGCAATCCAGGGAATAATGGGGAAGGAAGAAACAAAGTAGAGCCCAAGAGAGGCAAAGCAGCTGGAGTTGAGGAATCTTCCTAAAATTTTAGCCATGTAGGAACTTCTGGATTCTTGCGATTCCAAAAGTGATCCGTACACTGGCAGCATTGAGTAACACATGGGATCTTGTTAGAAATACAGCATCTCCCACCCACCCCAGACCCTCCGAATGAGACTCTGCATTTAACAAAATCCCCAGGTGACCCATATGCACATCAAAGATTGTTGAGTACTGTCTAGATTCTAAGGGGAAGACAGCAAAGCATTAATTGAAGGAGATAAATTTCTTCCTTTTCAAAACAATGTGTTTAAGGCAGAAAAAAACCTTGACTAAGAGTCAAAAGCTCTGCTGTCTAGTCTCAGCTCCTCCACAATCAGCTCAGTGGCCTTTCACATTTTCCTTCAAAATTTTTCAGTCTGGAATGCCCTTTCATTCATCAGTAGACAGTCATATGGCTTGAACACTCAGTTCCTTCAGGTCTGTACTTTGAAAGAAACTAAAACAAGATGAGGGGACAAGGAAGGCACTATATTACACAGGCTGCTTATGGAAGGCTTCTCTCTTTTTGAAATTGGATAGTGACAAGTTATAATTGTATGTATTTATGGGGTACAAAATGATATATGTATACCATGTGGAATTACTGACTCAAACTCATTGAAATATCTATCAATCACCTCAAATACTTATCACTTACTCCTCAGGTCTAACTGAACATTGTGTTTTTTGACCAACATATCCCATTCCTCCCACTCCCCAGACTCAAGTAAGCAGCATTCTGTACTCAACTTCTATGTATTCAATTTTTCAGCTTCCACATGTAAGTGAGATCATGCAGTATTTCCTTTTTGTGCCTGGCTCATTTCATTTAGCACAATGTACTCCAGGTTCATCCATGTTGTCACAAAGGACATAATTTCCCCTTTTCAAGGCTGAGTAATATTCCACCATGTGTTTATAACACATTTTTTTAATCCATTCATCTGTTGATGGATACTTAATTTGATTCCATAACTGGGCTATTGTGAATAATGCTGCAATAAACATGGGAGTGCAGATATTTCTTTAACATACTGATTTCAAATCCTTTGGCTATATACCCAGAAGTGGGATTGCTGGATCATATGATAATTCTATTTGTAGTTTTTGAGAAACTCCATACTGTTTTCCATAGTAGCAGTGGTAATTCACATTTCCACCAACAGGGTGCAAGCGTTCCTTTTTCTGCACATTCTTACCAACACTTGTTAAATTTCATCTTTTTGTTAATAGCCATTCTGACACGTATGAGATAATATCTCATTGTGGTTTTAATTTGCATTTCTTTAATGATTAGGGATGTTGAGCATTTTTAATGTATCTGTTGACCACTTGTATATCTTCTTTTGAGAAATGTCTATTCAGGTCTTTTGACCATTCTTAAGTTGGGTTGTTTTATTGCTATTGGGTTATTTGAGTTCCTTATATATTTGGGATATTAACCCTTTGCCAGATACATGGTGATATGGTTTGGCTGTGTCCCCACCCAAATCTCATCTTTAATTGTAGTTCCCATAATCCCCACATGTTGTGGGAGGGACTTGATGGGAGTTAATTAAATCATAGGGGCAGTTACCCCCACGCTGTTCTCATGATAGTGAGTTCTCACGAGATCTGGCAGTTTTATAAAGGACTTTTCCCCCTTTGCTTGGCACTTCTCCTTCCTGCTACTAGGAAGGTGAAGGACATGTTTTCTTCCCCTTCTGTCATGATTGTAAGTTTCCTGAGGCATCCCCAGCCCTGCAAACCTGTGAGTCAATTAAACCTCTTTCCTTTATAAATTACCCAGTCTTGAGTATTTCTTTATAGCAGCGTGAGAATGGACTAATACATATGGCTTGCAAATATTTTCTACCATTCCATAAGTTGTCTTTTCATTCTGATAATTGTTTCTTTGCTGTGCAGAAGAATTTTCATTTGATGTAATCATATTTGTCTTTTGTTGTTGTTGTTGTCTGAGCATTTGGCATCAAATCTAAAAAATCATTGCCTAGACCAATGTCATACGGTTTTAGCAAAGGTTTTTCTTATATTTGAGCAAATAGCTGAAGCAAATGAGGATTTAGGTTATATGAATATCTGTTAATGAATGAAAAGGAATTTCAAGCTGAAAAATAGAGAAGGAAAAAAATAACATGAAGACCTATCAGAGAGGGTTAAGTAAATTATAGCCTATACATTTAAGAGAAAACTATGCAGACATTAAGAAGGTTGATCTATATTAATACTCAGTAGCATAGAAAGATTTCTTTAATAATTTCTTGAGTTGAAAACAAGCAAGTGTACAATTTTATTCTATTTATATAAAAGTGTGTGTGTGTGTGTGTGTGTGCGTGCGCATGCCTGCATGTTCGTGTGTGTGGAGGCAATGTATACATAGAGAAGTATCTAGAAAGATGGTTACAAAATGTTCACAAAGGTGATCTATTAGACATACACAAAAATAAAGATGATTGAGTAATATTTATTGCCTGTCTCTCTCACCAGAATGTAAACTCTATGAAAACAGGAACTTAGCTTTGTTCACTGCTTCATTACTACTATCTAGATACATAATGAATGAATCAGCAAAGGAAAGAAGAAAATACAGGGCCTATACGTGGATCAAATAATAGCTCAGATTACTGGAGTTCAAAGGCCTGCAGCGGAGCAAAGGAGATAACAGTAGATGTCTGAGCAGATCTGATTGGGCAGAGCTTTGAATCCCAGCATAAACCTGGACTTCATGCTTCAGGAAATGGGTAGACATTGCTCACTGAGACGAGGAGGTGGAGGATGGATTTTCTTTCTTTTTTTTAAGTGTAAGTATGGACTTTATTTTTTTAAAAAAGTCTTCTGAGAACTACAAATTATGAAGTAAAAGCAGATCACTATGTAGAAATCTAGTAAATACATTTTGCCTGTGCATGAAAACTTTATCAAAGTTATTCCTTTAACAAATTCACCCCATTCACAATATTCAGTTATAGTATTCTTTTTAAGGTTACTACACCTTTATTTCAAATTATATGACATGTTATTCCTTCAAAATGAACTTTTAAACGACAAACTTTTGGCTCATAAGAACGGCACCTTCAAAAGGGGCGATTTCCACTCAGTCTCTGGTGGCATTATTCCAGGCTAGTTTCTTTCACCAGTTAAAAACCTTTAAAATGTTCACTTTTAACACAAAGTCTTTCCATAAAAAGTGTGGCTACATTTCCCCCCACCCCCAACCAATGACTACATACATAGATGGGTAACAGCAAGAAAAGCTGAAAATAAAAAGGCAACCATTAAAATAAATGGATCAATTGTATACAAGAAATATTTGGCTCATGGCAATTAAAAATGGCAACTAGGGTATGTTAATAGCCAGAGGCTTGAGTCATTACTGAATATGTTAAGAGAATGAAACCAGTCCAGTATGACCAAGTGGGAATATATAATTGTCGTTGCACTTCATTTGTTATAGAAAATGCTCTAAGCCAATAGGAAATCTAAGCTATATCTAGATTCCCAATTAGAACATGCTGACCTTTAACGTTTTCAACAATTTTTACTGGGTTTAGTACATCAGTCATTTTCTTTACTCAAACTCCTTTATGAGTCTTTTCCTATCAATCTAAGTGTATTCTGTGCATAAAATACCTTAAATGATAAGAATTGTCTAAGGTTCATTTGAAAATGGTTGGTTGTATAAAAAAAATACCCATTTGTTTTGCCTGGAAAGATACAAACTAAATGCAGAAGTTTCTCTAGGGGAAAAACTCATCTTTCTTCTTCCCGCCACCTCTGCCACATTTTGATTTCCTAAACTTTTCTAGTCTATTCTCCATGGCTTCTCTAAGGATAAAACCCAGAGAGCAAACAATTGAGCTTTAGGACTTCTGGAGTTAAAAAAACAAAACAAAAGTTAATGGCAAGCAATGGTCCACATACTCAAGATTCATGTTAAATGAATTCAATTATTACATATGTGTTTTTCACTGATGAGTGGGGCTCTGGGCCTGCCATATCACACAAATCATTGCCTTTGAGACTTTGGATACTTTTACAGTTTAATTTGCAAACAGAATTTTTATAATAAATTATTTTTTAACTAAATCATATCTTGAAAACTGTTTATAGAAAACCCAGGGAATAAAGTGAACTGTTCATTGTGAAAGGCCTTAAATTGTATTATTACAGTAGAAAATACAGGAGGTAGAAGATAACTGAAAAGACTAATGCAACATCAGATTCAAATCTATAGCTCCTGTAGCTACTTAAAACATGGTTTTAGAAACTAAACCCAACATTTCCAGCAACCATAGAAACAGTTCAAATAAAATTTGCTATGAAAGCCCTTATATCATGCTTGATACAGGGAGGTAGGAAGATGTAAAACCAGGACACATGAGACAGGACATTTTATCTACAACTCCTGTTTGCTTTACTGAGGGTGTAGTTTCAAAATTCAGTCACTTTCTTCAGCTTCAGATTCAGATTCTTCTTCAGCATTTTTGAGCCACTCTCCAAACTTTTTCATTTGCTCAAGGGAAACACTCTTCCCCTTTGCAACATGTGTACCTTTATACCACTTCAAAATGGGCTCTTTGCTCAGGACTATAGCTTTATAAAAAAGCACCACTATTTTCTGGAAGGCTTTCATGAAATGAATGTTGTCATAGCAATACTCCTGAATCTTCAGTAACAGTCAGCTCAGACTGACCTTGAGTAGTAAAGGCAGCAAGTATAGGGCTGTATTGCTTCAAGTGTCTGATGGCTTGCTCTGCTACAAGCTCCTCTTTTTTGTTCCATTCCACGGCGCTCATTATATTTGACCAGACTATTTGGATGACAACTGGTTCTGGGATGTTGTTTTTTTTCATCTCCTCCTTGACATATAAAATTATATCCTTAAATGGATCCCCACAGGACATCTGTTCTTGAAGTTCTTTCTGGAGCTCCTTACAAGCTCTGATGGTTTGCTGATTCCAAACATATTCTGAAAGCTCTTTCAGGCCTGCCTCAGTAAAATACTTTGTGAAGTGTTTAACGCTTTGCTTATTGGCAGGAAAAGGTTCCATCAGGCTGTTATCCATGCTGACTTTCCTTGCAGTTACTGCATTGATATCTTTTTCATTTATTCATGATTTAAAGAGCTTTACAGCAAAAGCTGCTGAAACCCCTTCTTTAACCAAATTCTTATTATAAAGGCTATTAAGAATAGATGCCATTAGCCAGAAGAACACCAGTCAACCTAGCCAGTTTGTTCCTCTCCGAGTCTGAAAAACCCTTTCAGAACAGCAGCAGCCTTTTTACTTCATCTTCACAACCTTTCTCCAGGTATTTGTAGTGCCTGATTAACTTGTTAAAAACCTGAGCAAATGCTTGCGTGGTGTCTAGGTCTTCTTGGGCTGCAAACACGCAAACATCTGTACGCATGATGTCATCTGCCAGTGTACCACCTGGGGCCAGCATTCCAGCCACCAGAATGTCAAAGAGTGTTTCTGCACATCGATGGTAATCAAGTTTTGTTCCAGAAAAGCATCAAGAAACTTAGCTACTGCTTCCAAATCAGTACCAGTTTCAGTTAAGCCTTGAATAATATAGTCCTGAAACTGAGTAGGGTCAAACCTCTCTTTTTCATCTCTTTTTCTGGTTTTAAAACACTGGGCCTGATAGCGTTGGCTTTTGCTGCTTTTGATTACTCATAAAAGACACCCGAATTTAAGGTGAAGAGGAAAGAGCCAGAAATCCGCTATGTAGTGGCAATTGCCATGGTGTCTCCTCTGCAACCAGAACTGAGGATGGATTTTCACACCACTGTCTAGCCTGATGGATCCTCTTAACCATCTCTCACTACAAAACAAACTGTCTGTGAATAAACAAGACATTCAGACGTCTTTCAGGCTCCTAACTGATAGAGAGTTTTAAGCCAGTTTAGGCTTTAGGGCTT
Source organism: Pongo abelii (assembly GCF_028885655.2). Taxonomy (NCBI): domain Eukaryota; kingdom Metazoa; phylum Chordata; class Mammalia; order Primates; family Hominidae; genus Pongo; species Pongo abelii. The sequence goes on from NC_085928.1 coordinate 182,363,492, forward strand.
AACATTCACTTGCTGGTTGATGAAGGCCCAGAAAACAAAGTGAAAATGCTTCCATTTCCCCATTTCAATCTGTGCGCCACCATCTGCTGTGCTGATTCCCATGATGGCTGCCATGGTGAAGATAGAAAAGGAATGGCCCAGGAACCAGAGTCTCATGGATGCCAACACAAGATAGACTCACAGCCCTGAGGTCAAGAAGAACTTTCTTTCTGTTACTTTGTCTTAAGCAGTGCTGGGACTTTTCACTTTTTATACTAGGGCCTTGTGTAGGCAAGCACAGGCCACTGAATTGGTTCCATGGACCAACCCTTTGATCATACCATATGTGGAAACAATACTGCACTATTTGTCTTTTCTCCCTTTGAGAAGTCCTTAATGATTATTGAGGATGTTTCCTATTATTCATCCTGTCTCCTTCAACCCAACCCCACCAGCAGACAGACTGGTCTTCCTTAAATGCAAATGCTACCCCTTCACTCACTCTCCCAGTACAACCCTTCATTGGCTGTACATTGCTCTTAGGATAATCACGTTGTCTGTCCCTGGCATAGCCTCCAAGGCCCTGTCTATCCCCAGAACAGTGTCCACCTTAGGCCACCCTCTCTCTTGCCCTCTAGGCTCCAGCACTCTGACATTCCTTCAGCTCCTCAAACATGTCATGTTCCTTCCTAACTCAGACCTTTTCCACACTGTTCTTTATGCCTGGAATCGTACTCCTCCCTTCAGCAATCTGGTCAGCTCCCACTTATCCTTTACATTATGGTATAAATGTCACTACCCCAGGGGTGCCCTCCTCAGTGTCATGCCCCAGACCAGCCTGGGTATATGTAAAAGAGCCTCCCACAGCATCTACCTAGAGCTTCTTTACCACAGCACATAACTCACCTACAGTTAAATAATTATTGGGCAATTATTTATTCAACATGAGTTTTCCCCATTGGACAAACCAAGTTGTTCCCAGCATAGTGCTGGCATGTGTGATCTTTTTAAACCTTTTTTTTTTCAGTGCTATTCTCATTGTACAATGTCAGTAGGTTAATAATGAGTGGAGTGAGAGAAAGTGGATACTGTATATTTCAACAAGTTTGGCTGTAAAGGGGAGGAGAGAGGTAGGGTAGGAGCTGGAGGGCACTGTGGAAGTGTCTTAACCAGCTCAGGCTGCCATCACAAAATACCACAGGCTGTGTGGCTTAAACAAGTGATATGCATTTCTCACAGTTCCTGGAGGCTGGAATTCCCAGCTCCAGATGCCAGCATGGTTGGCGTCTGGTGAGTGCTCTCTTTCTGGCTTGCAGACAGCTGCCTTCTCACTGTGTCCTTATTTGGTGGAGGTTGGGTGAGTTCTGGTCTCTTCCTCTTCTTTTAAGGACAGCAATCCCATTATGAGGACCCCACTCTCATGACTTCATCTAAACCTAGTTACCTGCCAAAGGTCCCGTCTCCAAATATCATCATATTAGGGTTTAGGTTTCAACATGTGAATTTAGCAGAGGGATGTCACAATTCAATCCATAGAAGGGATTAAGCAAAGTCTTTTTATGATAGGAAATCTTGAGCAGGCTTAAACACTGATGGTAGATGCCAGCAGAGAGGGGAAGGATGAAGCTTCAGGGAAGACAGGATAATCATAGGAGGTGGGAGGAGAAAAAAAGCAGTGCACTGATGGAGAAGATGTCTTTGGGAGGACAGACACTGCTCCTGCTGTGACATGAGCAGAGGAGCAAAGGGCGTGTGCAACTCCAGAGGACCTTTTCCATGTGGTGGCAATGAGCCAAGAGAATTCTCAATGAGTGGCTTCTTATTCCCTATTCGAAATAACATGTATGGGTATCTGATGAGGGGCTTCTGTGGCTTGTGTGGAGAAGGTTTGAAATAGATTCTGTGAAGAGTAAGAAACAGAGCTGCTGTGATATGAATATTTGTGCCCACCCCCATTTATGTGTTAAAGTCCTAACCCCCAAGTTGAAGGTATTAGGAGATGGAGCCTTTGGGAGGTCATTAAGCCTTGAGGGAAAAGTCCTCATGATTGGGATTAGTGTCCTTCTAAAAGAACCCAGGGAGTTAGCTTGTCTCTTCCACCATGTGAGAACACAGCAAGAAGGCACCACTTATGAGCCAAAAAGCAAGCCCTCACCGGACATTAAATTGGCCTTGATCTTGGACTTTCCAGTCTCCAGAACTGTGGGAAATTCTGTGTAGAGGGAGTAACAGCTGAGAGCCCTGGAATGACAGAAGATTGTGGTCACAGTATGGGATGTTTAAGTGCAAGATTTCAGAGGAGAAGCTCCTCGTGACACCGGATCAGTGTAAAACCTTAGGCATGTGTGGCTGAAGTGGAGAAGGGGTAAAGGGCCTGGAAATTGAGCAGACCAATACTGCAGACCCTTCCTTTCAAGTCAAGGGTCCAATGGTTAGAGTGAGCCCAGCTGGAAAGCAGTCTTCCTTACGAAACTGCATCTTAACAAGGTTTATTTCCTTCAGGAGGGTTGCTTGTGCCACAGCACTAGTTCCCCACGTAGATATTATAGGTGCCAAGGGAAATGGTCAGTCTCTCCCTCTCCTTCTCTCTTTTTACCTATAAGTGCTACACATCTTGAAGCTCTTTTGGAGCTACAGATACAGAAAAAGATAGAGGAAGCAAGACACTGGTAAAGAAGGGTCACATAGCCATTGAAAACACAGAATTCCGGTGACATTGACATTTATCTGATATCCAATTCTTGCTCTTGACTCCCAAGACTGAATGGAAATCTTTGCCTTATAACAACAGTGTTGTGGAAGACCTTTGGGAAAATCTTCCTTTAGGGCCTCCCCCTAACAACACTGCTACATAAATTCAAAACAAAGAAATATCTTTATATTGATATTCTGAATGTTTAAAAATAATATAAATAAGAAAATTATTCTCGGCATGTATTTACATACTTTAATCATAATTTATGTGGCCATATCTATCTGCAATACTGTATCACTGGTATTTCTATGATGAATGCTTTTTTGATACACTTTAATCTTCATTTTTAGTAAAATTACTTGCAACCATTTTCTATATTATATTTACAGTTAATAAATTTGAAATTCTTAACACTTTTTATTACTCCTTCTAGTAGGCTCAGAACAAATGCTGAAAAAAGGAGGATATTATTTTCTGTTTTGTAATATTGAAATGTTTAACTTCAGCTCAAATATTTTTAGAGATTCGGTCACTTTGTCCCTTTTTAGAGACTTTTATTTAACAAATATTTTTATAAGACAAAACTTGTCAAATAAGTTATCTATGATTCTTTTGAATATTTTACCACATTTAGATCTTAGAAAATAATAGGCCTTCGGCAGGGCATGGTGGCTCACACCTGTAATCCCAACACTTTGGGAGGCTGAGGAGGGAGGATCACGAGGTCAGGAGATCGAGACCATCCTGGCTAACACGGTGAAACCCCGTCTCTACTAAAAGTACAAAAACAAAATTAGCCAGGTGTGGTGGTGGGCACCTGTAGTCCAAGCTACTCAGGAGGCTGAGGCAGGAGAACGGCATGAACCCAGGAGGCGGAGCTTGCACTGAGCCGAGATCACGCCACTACACTCCAGCCTGGACTACAGAGCGAGACTCCATTCCAAAAAAAAAAAAAACCTTCTCAGCTTTATTCCACCAAAAATTTCAACCCAATTTTCAGATATATTAAATACCAATTATAGAATTTCAAAATTGAATCAGTATAGCTTTTGAGTCTTCAAATGTAATTCATTCAGTTTCTCCCTGTTTGTACAGATGTATTTTAATGTTTTCCTGTTGCAAGCTTTGTTTTTCATAAGTTTGTACATTTCTAAGAGCTTCAAATAGTAAAGGTTTTAGGTTTTAAGGATTTTATGGTACTCCATTTGTTGACTGCTCTGATAAAAGATTTCAACAGTTTTTTTTTGTTTGTTTGTTTGTTTGTTTTTGAGACGGAGTCTCGCTCTGTTGCCCAGGCTAGAGTGCAGTGAAGTGATCTCAGCTCACTGCAAGCTCTGCCTCCCGGGTTCATGCCATTCTCCTGCCTCAGCCTCCCAAGTAGCTGGAACTACAGGCGCCTGCCACCATTCCCAGCTAATTTTGTTTTTGTATTTTTAGTAGAGATGGGGTATCACCGTGTTAGCCAGGATGGTCTTGATCTCCTGACCTCATGATCCACCTGCTTCAGCCTCCCAAAGTGCTGAGATTACAGGTGTGAGCCACCACACCCGGCCTCAACTGCTTTTAAGAAAAAGACAATAAAATTAGAAAACTCACTTACAACCCATTTTAGGACACTAAGAAATTACAAAGTACTTATTTTAATAAACAAGCATTTTTGAAATCTGATTAGTGATGAGTAGCAAAAAGAAAGTGAATACTACCATTCTGAGACATTTTATTTTTTGTTTCATTTCTCTGTGCGTGTGTATGTCTCAGTACATTTTCTGTTGCCATAAGTGAATACTTGAGGCTGGAGAATTTATAAAGAAAGAAATCTGTCTAGCTATGGTATACAGTCTGGGAAGTTCAAGAGCATAGCCCTGGCTTCTGGTGAGGGTTTTCATTGCTGCATCATAACATGGTGACGAAGGCCAAAGAGGAAGCAGACACATGCAAAGAAATAGGACTTGAGGGGGCAGTCTGCCTTCTCTCCCAGGGACTAATCAATTCCTACAAGAACTGATTCAGTCTTTGTATTAGTCTGTTTTCATGCTGCTGCTGATTAAGACATACCTAAGACTGGGAAGACAAAGGGGTTTTAATGGACTTACAGTTCCACATGGCTGGAGAGGCCTCACAATCATGGCAGTAGGCAAGAAAGAGCAAGTCATGGATAGCAGCAGGCAAAGAGAATGAGCTTGTGCAGGGAAACTCCCCGTTTTTAAAACCATCAGATCTCATGGGACTTATTGACTATCATGAGAATAGCATGGGAAAGACCTGCCTCCATGATTCAGTTATATCCCATCAGGTTCCCCCCACAACATGTGGGAATAATGGGAGCTACAAGATGAGATTTGGGAAGGGACACAGAGCCAAACTGTATCATTCTGCCCTGGCCCCTCTCAAATCTCGTCTTCACATTTCAAAACCAGTCATGCCTTCCCAACAGTCCCCCAAAGCCTTAACTCATTTCAGCATTAACTCAAAAGTTCACAGTCCAAGGTCTCATCTGAGACAAGGCAAGTGCCTTCCACCTATGCACCTATGAGCCTGTAAAATCAAAAGCAAGTTAGTTACTTCCTAGATACAATGGGGGTACAGGCTTTGGGTAAATAGAGCTGCGTTCCAAATGGGAGAGATTGACCAAAACAAAGTGGCTATGGGCCCCATGCAAGTCCAAAATCCAGCAGGGCAGTAAAATTTTAAAGCTCCCACATGATCTCCTTTGATTCCATGTCTCACATCCAGGTCATCCTGATGCAAGAGGTGGGTTCCCATGGTCTTGGGAAGCCCTGCCCCTGTGGCTTTGCTGGGTACAGCCTCCCTCCTGGCTGCTTTCATGGGCTGGTGTTGAGTGTCTGCAGGTTTTCTGGGCACACAGTGCAAGCTATCAATAGACCTACCATTCGGGGGTCTGGAGGACAGTGGCCCTCTTCTCACAGCTCCACTAGACAGTGCCCTAGTAGGGACACTGTGTGGGGGCTCTGACCCCATATTTCCCTTCTGCACTGCCCTAGCAGAGGTTCTCCATGAGGGCCCCACCCTGCAGCAAACTTCTGCTTGGATATCCAGACATTTCCATACATCTTCTGAAATCTAGGCAGAGGTTCCCAAACCTTAATTCTTGACTTCTGTGCACCCACAGGCTCAACACCACATGGAGGCTTCCACACTCTGTAGCAACAGCCTGAGCTATACCTTGGCCCCTTTTAGTCATGGCTGGAGCAACTGGGATGCAGGGCGCCAACTTCCTAGACTGCACACAGCAGAGGGACCCTGGGCCTGGCCCACAAAACCATTTTTTCCTCCTAAACTTCTGGGCCTGTGATGGGAGGGGCTGTTGTGAAGACCTCTGACGTGCCCTGGAAACATGTTTCTCATTGTCTTGGGGATTAACATTCGGTTCCTTTTTACTTACGCAAATTTCTGCAGCTGGCTTGAATTTTTCCTCAGAACACAGGATTTTCTTCTCTATTGCATTGTCCGGCTAAAAATTTTTTACTTTTATGCTCTGCTTCCCTTATAAAACTGAATGCCTTTAATAACTCCCAAGTCACCTCTTGAATGCTTTGCTGCTTAGAGATTTCTTCTGCCAGATACCCTAAAATCATCTCTCTGAAGTTCAAAGTCCTGCACATCTCTAGGGCAGGGACAAAATGCTGCCAGTCTCTTTGCTAAAATGTAACAAGAGTCACTTTTGCTGTAGTTCCCAACAAAAGTTTCTCATTTCCATCTGAGATCACCTCAGTCTAAACTCTATTGTCCATATCACTATCAGCATTTTTGGCAAAGCTATTCAATGAATCTCTAGGAAATTCCAAACTTTCCCACACTTTCCTGTCTTCTTCTGAGCCCTCAAAACTGTTCCAACCTCTGCCTGTTACCCAGTTCCAAAGTCACTTCCACATTTTTGGGCATATTTTCTGCAGTGCCCCACTCTACTGGTACTAATTTACCGTATTAGTCTGTTTTCACACTGCTGATAAAGACATACCTGAGACTGGGAAGACAAAGGAGTTTTAATGGACTTGTAGTTCCACATGTCTGGGGGTCCCTCACAATCATGGTGGAAGGCAAGGAGGAACGAGTCACATCTTACATGGGTGGTGGCAGGCAAAGAGAATGAGTTTGTGCAGGGCAAGTCCCATTTTCAAAACCATCAGTTCTTATGAGACTTATTCACTATCACGAGAATAGCATGAGAAAGACCTGCCTCCATGATTCAGTTATATCCCACCAGGTTCCTCCCACAACACATGGGAATTATGGGAGCTACAAGATGAGATTTGGGTAGGGACACAGAGCCAAACTATATCAGTCTTACTACAGCAAGAACTCATTCACTACAGTAAGAATGGCATCAAGCCATTCATGAGGGATCCCACCCCATAGCCCAAACACCTCCCACTATGCCTCACCTCCCAACACTGCCACATAGGTGATCAAATTTCAACCTGAGTTTTGGTGGGGACAAACTCAAGCCATAGCTGTGTAATTTTTGTGGATTTTGACAATTCTTCTTCTTTTTCTTTTTTTAACGAAGTCTTGCTGCTGCCTAGGCTGGAGTGTGCAGTGGCATGATCTCATCTCACTGCAACCTCCACCTCCTGGGTTCAACGATTCTCCTGTCTCAGCCTACTGAGTAGCTGGGATTACAGGTGTGCACCACAACACATGGCTAATTTCTGTATTTTTAGTAGAGATGGGGTTTCACTATGTTGGCCAGGCTAGTCTCGAACTCCTGACCTCAGGTGATTAGCCTGCTTTGACCTCCCAAAGTGCTGGGATTATTCTGGCCCAATTCTTTTTTTTTTTATTGACAGTATATCACAACTTCTTTGGGTGAATTATGAGTTATACGGGTACCACAATTCCATGCTTGGATGTCTGTTTTATAGAATTCATAATTTAGTAAGAACATTGCTTTTATCATGACACTATGTCCCTCCAAAATTTTATTTGTATTGTCTCCCCAAAATAAATACATTTAACATCAATGGAGATCTTTTAAGAAAAATTTCAGTTACATTCTCAGTAATGCAAAATATTTCACTAAACAAGGATTTCCAAAAGCTTTATTTCAATTCCATCAATTGGATGAAAAACTCAATCCATTAGTGAGATTAGCTGATCTTCTATTTAAAGCATGTGATGGCATTGATAGAAAATTGGCCTCATTCAACTGTGTGCCAAGATTGTCTTCTGACAATGGAGCCAAAACAATAACAACTGTCGTGAACTTTTTGTGCGTGTGTAAGAAACTATAGACTCCAAAATGAGTACAATTAATTTGAAAGAACAGTTGTTTCATTTAAATGGAAAAACCTGCTTTGCGTACTGAAACTTAAATGTGCCTTCTGCTGTCCCATGTGTTAAATTGTTATATCTGGACATAGTTTTTATTGAAATAATTAGTAACTTCAGTAGATTTATAGCAAAATTCAAGCTTGTTACCATTTAACAAAAGTGTTTAGATTATCCTCTAGAGGAGGGCTACTCAACCTTTATTTGCTGCGCTTATTGCATATGTACATAATCTATAAGGTTTTGCTGTTGTTGTTGTTTTTGAGACGGGGTCTCGCTCTGTCATCAGGCTGGAGTGCAGTGGCGCGATCTGGGCTCACTGCAACCTCTGCCTCCCGGGTTCAAGTGATTCTCCTGCCTCAGCCTCCTGAGTATCTGGGATTACAGGTGCCCAACACCACGCCTGCCTAATTTTTGTACTTTTGGTAGAGACAAGGTTTCACTATGTTGGCCAAGCTAGTCTCGAACTCCTGACCTCAAGTGATCTGCCCACCTTGGCCTCCCAAAGTGCTGGGATTACAGGCATGAGCCACCGTGCCCAGCCTATAATATTTTTCCATTTTCCGCCGACCCTACTGACTTCACGCATCTTGAAGATTGCAGTAAGAGCCATAGCAGAACTGCAGAAGACAATAAATAGCCGCCAAATATTTCTCCCATCAATACCACCTAAGACAGAAAAATTGACATTCCCTAGCAGCGTGTGCCACCGCCCACTTTGTTTTCTTAGCAAGTGTTTTTGCATGCTTTCTTTTAAAAGCAGGCCTTAGTTAAATTGCCCCAGGGAAGTGTTGGAAATAAAGAGAAAGATTAAAGCCGGTCATCTTTCAGATTTACTGTGCGCTAAGGAGAGAACTCTGTTTACTGAACACAAACCTCACATGCTGCTAGACAAGACCATGGCAGAAGATGGAAATAACCAAATGGAGATCCAGCAAACTCACCCCAGTTTACTTTAATGCAAATATTAATGATATACCTCTTAAAAATGAAAAAATCCAGGACAAATGCAAACTAGATGGGATGCCCAACCGCAGGAATAACCAGTACTATTACAGACAAAGGGGATACATTGTTACCCTACCAAGAATCCAACAGAGCTCAGTGTCCTTGGGAGCCACTACCAATTGATAGGGGTTGACCCACTGGAGGAAACTCCCTAAATGAAATTCCTCAGACCGTAGACAGTCTCTAAAGCGTTATAGACTTGGATTCATTCTCTTTGAAGAGAACCAGTGAATCTCTATATTCTAAATGCTTTTACATAGAGATTAGAAGAGTTCTTATCTAGAATTGCTGGTATCCAATGTGCTCCATTCACTCTCTCAAGGATGGTGACTAATGTTTGGACCACACTGAATGTGCTGGGAGCTAGGAAGCCACACTGTTGTACACCTCTACACTTCTGATTTGCCAGCCAAGTTAAAAATTATGGGCTGGGCGCGGTGGCTCATGCCTGTAATCCCAGCACTTTGGGAGGCCAAGGTGGGCAGATCACCTGAGATCGGGAATTTGAGACCAGCCTGACCAACATGGAGAAACCCTGTCTCTACTAAAAATACAAAATTAGCTGGGCATGTAGTGGGGCATGCCTGTAATCCCAGCTACTCAGGAGGCTGAACCCGGAAGGCGGAGGTCGCAATGAGCTGAGATTGTGCCATTGCACTCCAGCCCTGGGCAACAGGAGCAAGATTCCATCTAAAAAAAAAAAAATTATGTACTAATTTATAGTAAACTGATGAAATGTGATTGCAAAAAAGAAAACAGCTCTTTCTCTGAAAACTACATTGAATTCCTTGGAAAGTCTTAAGAAAGGCAAGTCACTAAAATGCTCGTTAAAGTAGATATGGGTGAAACTACTGTCAAAATTGGGGTAGGAAGGAGATCCTAAAACTGTAGGATTCTGCATTCAGATTTCTTCACATGTTTTAGGTTCTCGCTCTACTTTAAAGGAACTCATCACAGATGGTAAAAAACCTAACAAATTATAGTAATAAAAAAAGGATGTGTTGGGCTCTCCCATGTACCAGACACTGTCCCTTTACATTTTCTGTGTCATGGGATCCTGTCAACAACTACACAAAGCAGGTAGTCTTATGATTCCGATTGTACTACAAAATCAGCTGAGACCTAGAGAGGTTAATGTTGAGTAATTGCCCATTGTCACATGGCTGCTCGATGGTGAAGCCAGGAGTAAATTCTATAATTGTTTGGCTGCAAAGTCTATGCATACTCTACTTCATGTGCTTTGTTCCTGGAGCATAAATCCTGAAAGAAAAAAGTCAGTTGATAAAGGTTCTGGTGATAAAGGTCCAGAGAGTGAACAAGTGACCATGAATAGAGGTATACTTTCAGGAACCCAGAAGATTCTGCCGGCTCTCCCCCTTTACCTCCTACCTACATCTTCTTCCACCTTCTGTTGACTGAGCCTGAAATTATTTTTTATTCCACAAGTAGAGGGACAAAGTCCCCCTGGGAGAGGAGCCAAGGGCTCACAAAGTATATCTGCTGCATTTCGGGAAAACCTGACAGTGCCTTGTCAGCACTACAGGCAGAGTAATTACTAAACTTTGCCAAATTTGCAGCTGCTTTTATCAGCCTCTGTAAAATTCTGTAAATGATCAACGAAGTTGCTGAAAGACCTTCCCAGTTGGGTCAGGGGAAGATAGAGAATTCTGAAGAAGTGTTCTAGGCAACACAGTACCTAGGAAAGAGGGGCACAAAATGGGGCCACTTTATACTTTGCTAAGTAACCAAAGGATCACTGTGGCCATTTAATGAGCACCTACTAAGTGTCTGGTACTTTATATGGATGGAGGTTAAGAAACTTGCCAAAGCCACATAGTTATAGCAGCAGAACTGGAATATAGGCCTGATGCTGGCTGGCTTCCCTCTCCCACCACCACCTCCCTGAAACTGTCACTGCCAGGGAAGAGCAAATGTCCTAGCGAGGACCTGCAGAGGCCTAGAGCTCAGAGTTAGGGCTGGACATGGAAGCTGTCTCCCTGAGGACCACGGTCCTCACAGAAGCCAGGCAAATCCAAGGTCCCAGACACAGTTAGAGGCTGAGAGCAGAGAGCAGGATCTGGAGCAGGGACAGGAGAGAGGCCAGTCGCTGTCTTGTAATAACTCACTCTGCCACTTTCCATTGTCGCAAGGATAATACACATTCTTTGTAGAAATGTTGGAAACCGTGGAAAATAGAAAAAAGAAAACATTTCAACCAACCAGAGAAACACTTTAATACTTTAGTATGCCATATCTTTTCAACCTCTCTGCTCTGGGAAAGTGCATTTGTTTTAAAAAAAGATGGGACAATATATGTTTTCCTTTACTAATATTGGGTAAACATTTTACCCACTTTGTTACAATTCTTTTACAATATCATTTTTAATGTTTACAATATCATTTTAATGTAAAAAATATCATTTTAATGGGTAAAATGAGGACACAAGACCCTAACTAGAATCTAAACCATTTGGGGCCAAATTTTAGCCCTACTATTTCCTATCTTATGTGACAAAACTTCTCTTGTCTCAGTGACTCCCAGCCCCCCACTCCACACACCCACAGGCATAACAACACAACCTCTTCCTAGGTATGTTGGGAAGATTGTATGAGAAAATGAACTGAAAGCATTAAGCACAATGTCATGTAAATATTAACGATTATCATTACTGTAATTTATCTAACAGATTCCCCATTCTCAGACATTTGGGCTTTTCAGGTTTCCACAATTACAAATAAGATGCAAGGAACACCATTATAGATGGTGCTTCTGCATAATCATGTCTCAATATAAAACTACTGTATCAAAGGGTAAACTTTGTAAGAATTTTATACATACTGTTAAACTATTCTTCAGAAGGTTTGTATTGATTTATAACTAATTTGATGGCCCCTTAAGGAAGTTGGTTATGAAATCAGGAACCAATGATGAACTATGAGTCCAGAGGCAAGGAGCAACCAGCCTTTGTAGATGACCCCAGAATGTGAGACCTGCTATAAAGGCCTGCTGCCTGCTCTTCCCTTGTCCTCAGAGTTGGGTCTAGGGTCTACTAAGGGGACGAGCCTGAAAAAATGGGATGGGCCCTGGCTGGCATTGAATTAAGGGAGAGGTGGATAGCAGGTGCCTAAAGATATTGGAAAAGGACTCAGTGGATCTATAAAAACCAATCCCATGATTTGCTTACTTGGATTGCTTTAATGTATTACTAATTATTGGCAAGTATTTCTCAAACATTTTAATTTAGGTGCTATTTTTAAATTGTAACTAACTCAAAACAGCATACATGTATAATTTTGTGTAATGTAGAATACATTGAATTTTTGTACTGTGACTATCCTTTTTTCCGAGATTACATCCTTTACATATTTTTTTTCTTAGTTTATGTTCTTTTAAGCTGAAATGATGGTGACACTTGGTGGTAGAGTATTTTAAAATCCGCTAGTTGGCAAATAAAATTACCCGCTTCCAATTTTAGCCTTAAATTTGATTAACCCCTGGAATCCATGTGTCTGGAAGCTAATGAACAGGTGACACACAATCCAGTCTTTAAACCTTCATTTGTCCAACATTCAGTGAGTAGCTACTGAGTCCAAGGCGAACAGACGTCCTTTCCCTGACCCAAAGAGCTCATGCATGGTCTTTGGATCAAATATTAGTGCAACACCAGGAAGGGCATATTGGCTCTGAAGTGACAGGCTGGAAGGGTCAGAGAGGTATGAGAGCATGGGATCACAGTCCATCACAGGGTCCTTTACTCTTCTTAATTCTTTTTTTTTTTTTTTTTTTTTTTTTTGAGACAGAGTCCTGCTCTGTCACCCAGGCTGGAGTGCAGTGGCACGATCTCGGCTCACTGCAACCTCCACCTCCTGGGTTCAAGTGTTTCTCCTGCCTCAGCCTCCCAAGTAGCTGGGACTACAGGAGCACACCACCACACCTGGCTAATTTTTTGTACTTTTAGTAGAGATGGAGTTTCACCATGTTAGCCAGGATGGTCTGGATCTCCTGACCTCGTGATCTGCCCACCTCGGCCTCCCACTCTTCTTAATTCTTACAGGAATTGTTTAACTCATTATTAAATATTGGAGCCTTTCGGGAAATAAAATTTACTACAACAAACACCTCCTCATAGGTGCAAAATACATATTTCTGGAATTAAAAGGACAAAATATAACTAAATCTGAGACAAGAGTAGAGGTAAAATATTCCAGACACCAAGTTTTATAACTAAGTGGAAGAAGTCAGACATATGCTTTAAAAATATGTTTATTAGGCAATTGGTTAAGAACACTCAAAGGAAGGAAAACCTATGTGTAGTTGCATATGACAGGTACATGAAAGCTATAGTAAACTCTTCATGACATTCAGAAAAATCCCTAAAGAAAAAGAATTGCAAATCAAAACATCATCAGTAACATCTATGACAAATCAACCAAGTATGAAATTCTATACGGACATGGAATACATCATATATCAGTGAAACAGGGAACTAGGCTGTTTGGACATATATATATGAACAAGTGTTTTTCTTTTTCCTTTACTTTTTTTTTTTTTTTTTTTGAGACAGAGTCTTGCTCTGTCACCCAGGCTGGAGTGCAGCGGTGTGATCTCGGCTCACTGCAAGCTCCGCCTCCTGGGTTCAAGTGATTCTCCTGCCTCAGCCTCCTGAGTAGCTGGGATTACAGGCACCTGCCACCATGCCTGGCTAATTTTTGTATTTTTTAGTAGAGACAAGTATTTTCTAGTATACTAAACCTATAGTGGTAAAAGTGAAAAAGATAAATGTTTTTGTTGTTTGAGCAGAGAAATGTTTTGGATTTAAGATGTTAAACACACAGGAAATCCTTCAAACCGTTCTTCTTCAAAGCTTTCTCTGTGGCTGGGGGAGAGAGGAATTCTGGAAAGAATAGTTGTACACATTTTGGTGGAACTTTCTGAACATTTACACAAGGCATGATTTTTTAGAGCTTTATTGGCTTGCCAGTTTTGAGTGTAGTTGGTAATTCCTTGAGCAAAGGTATATCCTGTGTCATAGCATAAAATATTAATTGGAATTCCAGCAAATATCCAGATAGTTGGGAGGGGAATAGACATGGCAGCCTTTTTTGCTTAAGGATGATGACAATTCTGTCAACAAAAAGCTAGCCTCTGGCATCCTGGAATTTGGAGTTCAAAAGAGAAAATACAAAAACAAGCCTCATCCAAACTTTCCCCCTCACCTGCTTCAAACTCAGATTCTTGTCAAGACTAACATGATTGAATTCATTTAATGTGAATAAATAAGTGATGTTAGCTTAAAACATCATCTATCACTAGCACATTCTTTTCTACTGATTTTGACCAGAAGTTCATTCTCTAGATAAAAAATATTTATGTTGTGAATTCACTGAATTAACATTGGTCACTAATCACCCAGTTAAGTTACAATCGTATATATTCTGGCTGGTGTTGCAATTTAAATTGCCAAAAAATAGGCTAATCATTAGCTAATGAACTATATAAGACATGGTTTATCTGCTAATGACATTATCTTTATCCTTTAATGACATTATTTACAAGAGATTCAGTGTTTGTGAAAGCAGAAAGCTCTATTCACTCATTGTGACAAGAAAATTTGACATGTAAATATGTATGTCATGTTTTAAAGATATACATACTGCTTTTTAAAAGACAGGAGAGTGTTTCAGGCACCAAACTTGCAAAAAATCTCACAGTTTTTTTAACAGCATAATTCAAGTATACGAATAAATAAAAAAATAGAAATAAAAGCTAAAACTGCCAACGTGGAACTAAAAATTATAGAACGCTTGTAATGATATGAGATTCTTACTAAAAGTATTGGCACGAAAAAGTGGAAATTCAAGTCAAATCTCATCACAACAAGCTGCACTGCAATACAAAGTTTACTATAAAATGTTTTTCAAGGTGTGGCCAGGCACTAGAGGTGTTTCTAAATCTCATTACAGTAAAACTTCTAATTTTGAGTAACTCATGGCAATGAATGTTTAAAGCAATCATTTAAAAATTCTTACTCATACAACAGTTACTCCCTGTAATGAAAATGATCCAATACTTGATTTTGTGCCACAGTGTAAGGTGTGGTGACAAACACTTCATTGCTCGATAACCAGGAAAATGGAAACACAGAGTAAAAAAAAGATCACTTTACTTTCCCTACGTTAATGAAGAATGTGTTGAGTGTAATTACTGCTAGCAGACACATTAACTGTGTCTACAAAATTGACCAGTTGTTGGAGGAAGAGCCCATCTTGAATTTATGTTGAGCCAAATACACAGCAACACAATGGGATGAACAGCCAGCCCCTTGATCCAGTGTCAACCGGAGATGTTTATTTCACAATTTAAAGAAGTTATCAGTTGCCTACTGCAACAAAACACACAAGTGATTGTGAGCTCCTTAAGGATAAAATCCTTGGCTTATTAATTGTTAGAGTTTAGAACATATCAGGCACATACTAAATGCTTATGAAATGATGGACTTTTACAAACAATACTCCTCAGTGTAAGTTCCTCTTTTCCCTGAGTCTTAAATGATTTAAGGAGTATGATAAAGAAGTTACAAACAATAAAAAGGCAATGGTATAAGAGGACAAATTAAAGATATCTTCCTCTAAACATATTCTCTGAGTTTCCAGATTAATACCACTGAAGGACAATGGTGGTCCCTACTACATTAACTACTCTCTGGAGGTGAATTAGGCTAAGACTAGACGTAAACCCACAAGAGAGGAGGCTAAGCAACGAATTAAAAGTTGGGATTGTTTTCCTCCAAAGCAATCAGCTGTGTGTTGGAGGTCAAGGTTTTCTTGTTTGTTTCCTCTCAAGTAAGATGTATCTGTAGACAAAAATTCTAAGGCTTCAGGAAGCTGAACTACCTCTTTTGGATTTATTGGGCCCTCTCCAGGACAATAATGCTTAATGCTCTAATTAGTATCCCATGAACTTAAATGAGTCAGTGTTTTTTTTTTAATATTGATGAACTCTTAGGAATTAACTACATAATCCGCTTGCTAGTGTTCTGTATTTAGATCACATTGGTGGTGCAGTTTTAGTGTCAGAATGAATCTCAGAAATATTTTTCTAGAGAAATAATTCTAATTATTATTGTGTTTGGATGTTTCCAAACTAAATAATCAATCAATTATTTCATCATGATTGTCTTTCTTTTTGATGAAGGAAAAAACAGTCATGGCAGGAATTTCCCTAAATGGCTCCATCCATTCCATAGTTGTGAACCAATAACTTCATGAAGGAACTGCATATAAGACTAAGTATTGCACAGGATTATGAAAAAGTTATTTTTGGGTTAATACCTTTAGTATGCAAAGAGTCGACTGTATAGGAAGCAATGTCAATATAAATGAAAATTATATACTTATAACCAAATGTATAATATTTAGTTGAAGATGTCTATTCATTCATAATTACAATTAAGAGAGGGTCTGGAAGTCCAGGTAATCATATCTATCAGATAAGCAAGGGAATATAAGCAGCAAAACTAATTTGGAGACAGGACACAGCATAGGCATTTAAAAATAAATGGCTGTAATATTTTTGAAAGTTTTTAATATCAATAAGCAGTAGCGTTTAGGGGATTCTCAGTTTTTCACATAAGCCTGCCTTCATCACTTGAAAAATTTCTATATTCATTAACTTTCTTGTAAGCTTGCCAGAGTACGTTACAAATTGTTCACTTATTCACAGATCGAAGCCTTATAATTGACTTAAAAATTTTTGTTAAGCCATATAAGGCAGTTTGTGATTAACCATAATTGTTTTAAAAAGTTTCATTTCCTGAATATTAACACATGCAACTCAACTTAATTTAAAAATGTATGTTACACATTTCATATCCATTCTCTTCTGAGCATACAGAACAGGATATTTAGGTGTGATTTTTAGTATTCATCACTCTAAAATTCTGCTGTGTGAACAGCACTATAAAAACATTTTAGGGAAACAGTATTTATTTTTAAACATTTTATATAAGGTGAATGATAATTTTGTATATACTCTAGAGCTGTACTGTTCTGAGTGGTAACCTCGAGCTACTGGATACTTGAAATGTGACTAGTGCAACTGAAGAACTGAATTTTTAACTTTAATTAATTTTAAGTTTAAAGGTTTACAGTTGTTTCAGTTACTGGAAAACTTTTAAGTGTGCTTAGACAACTTAGGTTGTTGAATCTACTTTTTATCTGTAAATTTTATGAAATCTAAATACATCAGATATTACCAATGAAAACTTAGTGTCCAAATTGAGGGATTCTGTAAGTGTAAAAAGCATGCCAGATTTCAAAGACTTAGTGTGAAAAAAAGAATGTAAATTTCTTTTTAATAATTTTTGTATTGATTGCTCATGTGCCTCATGTTATATTTCTCTTGGATAGCACTGCTCTAGAGCTTTATGAAAATTGCTAGTTTTTAAAAGTTACATTTTAAATTTTGTATTGTAATGTCATTCTTTAAACCAAATAATTTTGATCATTATGAAAAAGCAAAGCAAATTTGTATTTACCTACCAAGAAGTGCCCTAATTGCTCACTCTGCTCTTCCTCCTTTCTCTGAATTGCAAAGCCCTCACCAGCACCCGCAGCAGAATGCAAAATCATAGGCAGTGAATATGCAGAAATAGTGTATGAGAGCACTGATAAGTGTGCAATCAAATCAAACTGCTCACACCCTACAAATGATGTCTTTTTTCCCTCCCAAATGTTTCCGGATCTATGTGTTCCTAATTCCAAAATTAACCTTCAGCTTCCTCCCAAGTTCTGCTGTGCTATGTCTTCTGGTTTAGAGTAATAAGCAGTGACTGTACTCAGCAATGTGCTAGATCATGTATTAATACTAGATTCTGTCCAGGCCCGAGAACTTTCGTCTTTCAGAGTGGAGAGCTTTCTCTGGGAGAAGGGTTCGAATCCCAGAAGTCTGAACACTGCCACCCGGTACTTCTTGGACATGATGTTGTACAGAATGGGGTTGATGGCAGCGCTGAGGTAGAAGAGGACAAAGGACACGAGGTTGCAGTACTGGCTGATCTGAGCAATCTCCAAGGAGCCAGGCTCAAAGGATTTGGAAAATAAATATCGCCCTACGTGGAAGGGGAGCCAGCAGAGGATGAAGGCAAACACCACTACAGCTAAAAGGATAATGGGAGAGAGATAGTCAGCTCAAGAAATGTCATAGCAAATCACATTCTATTTTTAAGACTTTGTTTTGTTTCATGGTCTATGACCATTGACTTCAGAGAAACATTGTGTTCTGCTCTTCCTGTTCCAACATTTTAACAAAGATTCAGTCTGTCTGGACCAACAGTTCAACAATTTTTACCGAGCTTCCCAGTCATTTCTATTTAACAACTATCTGAGTGATTTTGTAGTGAGTTGACATATTGACTCAACTGACTAGACCATTTATTCACAATAGTCCAGCAGTTTTTATGTGTTAGACACAACACACACACTTATGAGGTAAAGTGGTTGTACTCAACCATAGCTGTGTATCCGAGTCTCCTGGGGCACTTTTTAAAACATTGCAGATTCCTTGGATGTAGTATAGACTCAGTCAATTTAAATCTCTAAGAGGGAGATCAAGACATATGCTTTATCTTCTCTTTTTTTTTAAGTTTCACAGAGAATTGAATATACAGTCAGGATTAAGAATCACTGAGATGAATGATTCTATGCCACTTACAATAGACATAAGTAAGGCTATTATTAAACCAACTCATATAAATTATCATCCATCCAAGTCTTCATTTTGCCTATGTAAGATAATTTTTAATGATGTCTAAATGTTTAGATTGTTTTAAATTCAGAAATCAGGGAAAAATAATAACAAATAATTTTTTATTCCTTGTAACACTTTAGTGATCCCCTTCACATTGTCAAGGAAGGAGAAAGTTAACATTGGTGTTGAGACACCAATGAAGAAATTAATGGCTTGAAAATAAAATTGGAGGAAATTATTAAACTGATCCTTAAAACTAAGTTGTATAGTAGCAACTTAACTGCCACAATAACAATGTGAATCTTATAGGTGAGAGCTTAGGATCCCTTGGAGGATACTAGCAGGTTTATAACCTATGAGTCATATCACGAGAATCACTGGTCCAGAAAATAAAATCTTTGACATTCCTTGAATAAACTCTATCACTTTAATATGGAGGATCCAGGAACTGTAAAATTGGAAATATGAAATCATCCTGGAATGACTTCTAAGAAGCCCTAAAATATGCCCTTAAGTATGAAGTCTTGACTATAATATCTAAATAATAAAATATACAGACCTTGGTTTTGAAAACACAAGTAGAGTTAATATTTTGCTGGGATGTAAACACATTTATTATTACTTCACTTGTACCAAACACATATTCTTAAAGAAGCTGAATTTGTGCAATAAACATTCAGCAAATCCAGTTATGACATTGTACCCAGATGTTCCTGAAGGGTCGTTTGGGGAAGTAGTGAATTCTGTTGGTCTTCCCAAACTCTCCTTTCCTCCTGTTGGAGCTTTGTTTACTCTAGTTTATCCTTACCTTATCCTAGTCTATCCTACCTGAAGAGGCAGGTAATCATAAAAACAAATGAGACTTCACTGATTTGTCACTGACTTCCTTACAAAGCTGTATAAACAGCAGCAGGGTAAACAGAATTGATGCAATTATCTGAAAAAATGCAGGACAGAACACAAATCACAATATTGAAAGAAAAATGAATAATCTCTAAGAGGATTATCCAAATTGATCATGTCTTTGGTTGAATTTACCGCTGAACACTTTCTAGATCCAAACCCTGCTTTTCTTAATGTAACTTAGATATTCAGAAATCCTATTTGAGGCAGGAAGTCAGTCCTCACTTTTAACGCTTAAAGACCACAATAGACTTTTATAAGACATCTCGATTTTTAAAGTGGAGTTTCTGGGCTGATATAAAATTTATTTTAGGGAAATACAAATGTGGGACATTTTTGCATGAAAGAGAGAAAGGAGAGACCAGAAGAAAGAGACACAAAGAGATAGAGACGGTAAGAACGACACTGACAAAGTAAAGGGGGAGGGGAGAGAGACAGAGACAGAGAGAGAGATTGAGAGACCAAAAACATCACTCAAGAAAGCAAGAGGAGAGAATAATTGAGAGACATGCAGAGAGACAGAGGCCCAGAGAAACTGAAGAAAGAGGTAGCGACTCAGGGGGAAATAGAGATGGGGACTCAGAGAGAAGGGAGAAGGCACAGGGAGAGGAGAGGACCCGCGAAAGAAAGCCTGAGCGCGCGCTGAGACCCACCCAGCATTTTCACGGTTTGCTTGTGGTTCTGGTCCCTGAGCGAGGCGCCCACGACAGCATCACGGCGCCTCCTCCGCCACAGCTTCCTGCCGATGAGACTGTAGAGGACCGTGAGACAGAAGACAGGAAGGAAGAAGAAGATGCTGGACACCCACACCATGACCGTGAGCAGTCCAGAGCGCACCGCGAACTCGGTGGGGCGGCACTCGTTGGTGTCCCAAGGGTCGGTGCCGTTCTCGTGCTCCACCCCGACTAGCACGAAGATGGGCCCGGCGCTGCAGAAGGCCACGGCCCAGATGACGAAGATGACCAGCTTCACCCGCCCCTTGGTGACCACCACCTTGGCCCGCAGCGGGAAGCAGATGGCGAAGTAGCGCTCGACGCTCAGCGCTGTGATGGTGAGCACCGTGGCGTAGGTGCAGCTCTCACTGACGAATTGGAAGAGTTTGCAGAGCAGGTCGCCGAAGTTCCAGGGCCGGTACTGCCAGAGGCGAACGAGGTCCAGGGGCATGCAGAGGAAGATGAGCAGATCGGAGAAGGCCATGCTGGACAGGTAGAGGTTGGTGGTGGTGCGCAGCTCGCGGAAGCGCGACACCACCAGCATGGTGAGCAGGTTGCCAGCGATGCCCACCACGAAGAGCGCCACGCAGGTGGCTGTGACGCCCGCCAGCAGCGGCGCGGGGAAGAGCTGCAGCAGCTCGTCGCCCAGCGAGTCGTTGCCGGGGGAAGCATCCCAGTCCAGGTCGGCCAGTGTGAGGTTGAACCCCGGCTCTTCGCTGTGCGTCGCGTTCCACATGCTGCCAGCTCAGCCGAACAGGCTCTGGGACGTGACTGCGCTGGGAGGCTGGACAGAGCTGGCTCCCAAGGAGGTCCGCTTAGGCGCGGGAGGGTGCGAGGGAGGAGCGGGTGCAGACGCGTAGGGAGGATGCTTGGAGAAGAAAGAGAGGGAGGTGAGAGGCAGAAGCCGAGGAAGAAGGTGAGATGGGGACAAGGAAGAGGGAGAGAGACTGGTGGTCAGTGGGTGAGAGAGTGACCCACTGCTTTCTCTGGCACCTCCCCTTTCCCCCACCAACTCCCCCAAAGTTTCTCCCAACACATCCTCCGGCCGGCGCCCACACGCATACCTGTCATCAGCCCTGCCTTGCATTTGCGTTCTCGATCCAGCTCCATCTTGCACTTCCCAAAGCGTCCCAGCGAGTGGGGACCGCAGCGACCAGGCGCCGCGAAGCGGGAGCGTGAGGAGCTCTCTCCGAAGCTCTGGGCGACGCTGGACTAGTGTGCCCCGGAAGGACAGGTCACACCCGGGGGTGGGGGTGAGGACGGTGGTGGCGGTGGGGAGGACACCTTTAGCAGCCGGGACCTGATTTCTTCCTCCACAAGGCTGCAGCTGGCTATGGCCCTGGTGGAAAGAAAAAGCGAGCTTGACCAACTCGACTTGGGAAGGGGGATAGAGAGAGAAAAGAAGGACCTTGTGTTTGTATTCATACCGGTGAGCACCAAATAATAGTCTCACGCAGTTCTAGGACCCAGGTTCAGCGATATGACTACTCTTCCAAGGTCACACAGCGAGCTGGGGACTCGGGGACCAGTGTCGGATCTCCCACCCGGTTGGGACTTCTGAGCGCACAGGGGCAAGATATGTGACTAAACCCTGTCCAGAATCCCAGTCCTTTGTATCACTTGGTGGTGATAGAGAGTCTGCTGTAGGGGATATTACTTTTGCTTGATGCAAACCTGGTGGCGGGGTGCCGAGGGTGCTCAGGGAGGGACCAGGAGAAAGGAAAAAGGCAAGGGATGGAGGTGTGTGGAGCCGGCAAGTGAAGAAGAGGCTGTGAGGCTGGCGCGTCGAGAGTGGGCAGGAAACATTTTTTGAGGCATAATTGAGAGAGATCAGCCATTTAGTAGCCGTATTCCCTTGGGCAAGGTCTTCAACCTCCTGAGCATTACGTCTTTTTCTCTGAATTGCAATGATTTGTGCGGACCACTGGGGGTGATATCAAGTGTCAGGGACCACCGGAGGCACTCAATAAATAGAAGACGCGTTGCTGTTGAGAAGTAGAAGCTGTGCCGGTGGGAACAGGTCAAAGGCCACCCCTACACTAGCAAGGTGACCCTCTGGACGCGGTCTGTGCGTCTCCTGCTAAGAGCCAGAAATCAGCACCCGAAGGCACGAGACTGCCGGTTGCCAGCGAATTCACAAATCCGACCGGCCCCTCCCGGCCCACCGACCTCGGGACCGCCCCAGGAACATATTCAGCACTGTGGCCAGCGCCACATCCATGCTGCTGCAAAGCGCCGCTGGAGGAACGGCTTCGCTGTCGCTCTCACCGTTTTCAACTTGCGCTTCTAACGCCTCAGTCCTACCCCACGGAGGAGCAGGGCAGACTCTCACGAAGCACAGGCCGGCGTTAGCCACTGCCTTGACCATACACGTCGGCGCTCATCCGATGAGATCCCACGTACTGTGTATGAGAGAGTATCCCCCTCAGTTGAATGCGTTTGTACTTGCCTTTCACAGACAGTTTGTACCACCTCTACTACCTAAATTGTTAATACTTAAAAGTCCACAAAGACCTAAGACTGAATGTGTGCACAAATGCGTGAAAGACTCCATACAGTAAATTACTACATGAGAGAAGTTTGATACAGGAAATTTAACATAGTGGTTTGGTTGCCGCTGGCGTGTTAGACATTGGACCAAACTGAGTTTTGTTTTGTTTTGTTTTGCTTGTTTTGTTTTGTTTTGTTTTGTTTTGTTTTGTTTTGTTTTGTTTTGTTTTGAGACGGAGTCTCCCTCTGTCGCCCAGGCTGGAGTGCAGTGGCCCGATCTCTGCTCACTGCAACCTCCGCCTCCCAGTGTTGGATCTCCCACCCGGTTTGGACTTCTGAGCACATAAGTCCGGGTTCAAGCAACTCTTCTGCCTCAGTCTCTCTAGTAGCTGGGACTACAGGAGTGTGCCACCACGCCTGGATAATTTTTTTGTATTTTTAGCAGAGACAGGGTTTCACCATACTAGCCAGGCTTGTATCGAACTCCTGACCTCGTGATCTGCCCGCCTCGGTCTCCCAAAGTGCTGGGATTACAGCCGTGAGCCACTGCGCCCGGCCCCAAATTGAGTTTTTTAAACATTAATTTCAGACTACTATTTTTTAAGTATTACAACTAAGTCAAACTACCAATTACTAACAAGTTTTTATTTAATCAATAACTTTGTTACTCCCTGACCTATATTATCAGTAGGTTGATGTATGTGGAAAGAAAGGGAGAGAAAATGGACTGGGATAAATCAGAATACTATGGGAAGTTATTGCCTAAGACTGAGAATCAGGAAAATATTGTGGGATATATTTCTAGTCTACTCAGTGCTAAAGCTATGGTTGATAGGTGAAAAAACTGAAAACAAAAGGCACCAAAACTATTGTGATAAAAAAAGTTTTCATATTAGCTAAAATAGCCAGCCATTTAATGGCACTCAACCAGTTTCTAAAATACAGACAAATCTGTATTGCATGACGAAGAAGAAACAGAGGCTGCTATTGTAGTTGATCTATTTATTCACAACATGTAAAATATTATGTAATACTGTATATAAAACTATCTCTAGTAAGTGGTAGGTACTAGGATAACAAAATAAATAAAACCCAGACAGATTCTATATTTATAAACTTATAGTCTAGAGAGAAAAATACAGTTAAATAAGTAATGCTAGTACAGTATTGATAGGTGCATTTAAAGAGGCATGTACAATGAGCCCTGTTGGAATTCAGAGAATGAATGAACCACGTGGAGGCTTTAGGGAAGGCCTCTCAGAGGAAGCAGCATCTGAGCTAGATCTTGGAAAAGTTCAGTTCCTTCAGAAAAAGGAAAACTTGCTCAACCATTCAGACAACGGACACAAAAGCATTTTGGAGTGACACTCAGTATGCCTTATTCTATGAATGGTGTAAAAACTATTATTATTGGCTTGTGGATTTTTATATAGTAAGTGCATACCAATCAGTTATGGCGATTGTTTTCTTTTAGACACTCAAATTGTCCCATCTTTGGCCAATGAGATCCACTTCAAGTTGGCTCCAGGGTCCTTCTGATATAACTCACTTAGATTTTTAGAGCTTCCATGCTGTGTTTTGTGGCACAATGAGATGCCTCAAGCTCACCTTGTAAATTCTCCACACTAGACCTAGGAGCAACCATTATTTCAAGAATCTCTGGTATCTGCAGTGGGAAACAGCATTTAGAGAACAACATTTGGGCAGTGGGGTTGGTTATTGTCCCTGGAGCATTATGGCCTAGGTTCTGTAGACAGAGGTAGGATATATACATATATATACACATGATATGTATATTCTATACATATGAATAAAGTTACATAGTTTCCATTATGAAGATGTACATTAGTTTCATTTAACCAATGTTTATTGATAAATATTTGCGAGTTTTTAATACTTTTATTGCCATAATATATATATTGCTATATATTCTATACATATATAGTGTGTGTATATATATAGGCTATGTACTATATATGTATATATACACATATATAGATGTGTGCGTGTATAATCGTTATCATCTCACAATATCTAGATATATATAAATAATGAGATGATAATTATGATACTGTAGATAAATCAGACAGACCCTGAGCAGATGAACAAAACTAACATCACCACTGTGATACCCTGGGAAGGACACAATGTCACTTTTATGTATTCCAGCTAGAAACGAAGAACATCAATCTAATCACAAGGAAACATCAGACAAACTCAAAACGAGGAATCATTTATTTAAAAAATTATTCCAAAAATGTCAGTGTTATATAAGACAAAGGAAGACTGAGAAAATGTTCCAGAAAAAATGACACCAAAGAGACATAACAACTAAATATAATTTCTGTTTTTAATTTCTGATCAATGTTCAGTTTATTGAAGTTGACAGCTATATGGAAGAGGATATTCTTATTCTTAGAGATGCACACTCAACTGTGATTTATGCAGCTTACTCTCAACTGTTTCAGAAAAAAATCGTGTGTGTGTGTGTGTGTGTAGATAGAGCAAATGAGAAAGCAAATGGGGCAAAATGTTAATAACAGGTAAATCTTAGGAAATGGTAAAATGATTTTCTTTGCACCATAATTGCACATTTTCTATAAGTTTAAAATTATTTTCAAATTAAAGTTCAAAACTCATACATTTGTATAGATATTTCTGATTCAATTTCCAATTATTAACTTATTTGAGTTGATATTTATACTGGACATCTTGGTTTCTAACAACATAAACATGATTATCTTATACATAAAATGATTTCAGACTAATAATGTCAGCATTACCACTAATAATAAAATTGACAAATGAAGTTTGAGATTTTCTTGCAGTTCTCTGTTGTCCTTACAGTATATCCCACTAAGTTTGTACAATTGCTGTATTTTAAAATTACTTGAAACAATGTTTTTCTATGTGTGGTTATTTACCAATTTGATACATTTGATACATTGTTAATTTGTTTCCATTACTTTTAATTTTTAAATTTTCTATTTGTTTTTAAATTTTAAATTTGCTTTTAAATTTTAGTTTTTAATATATAAAACATTTACATGATCTAACAATTAAAATGTTAAAGTATGGTTCTAAATTTAAAACTTTAAACAAAAGTATACCCAGGAAAATGTTATTTTCTTTTCCTACTTTTCAATAGATAACATTTAAAAATTTTAGCTTCTAATTTATCTGTCGTGTGTGTGTTTCTTTTTGTAAGTGTGTGTGTGTGTGTGTGTGTGTCCTACTAAAAGGTAGTATACTATACGTTCATACCAGACTGTCTTCTGTGTTGCCTTTTCAATTTAATATTATATCCTGGGATTCTCTCATAGCAATTAAAAAAATTTTTTTTAATAATTCACCTAGGGAAAGTTACATAGTTTCCATTTACGAAGATGTACCTTAGTTTCGTATAACCAATGTTTATTGATGAATATTTGTGTTTTTAATAATCTTTTATTGCTATAAATGATAATGTATTTATCATTTTATATGTGTACAGCTGTATTACAAAATAATATAAAATAATTTAATAAAAGAAGAAATGATACATGGCGGTATACAAATCATTGAATGGCACAATACAGCATGGAGAGACAGTGTATAGTGCCTGAGTGTCAAGTCTGGGCTGTGAAAACAAATATAGAGAAATTTGGTGTAAGATGATAACAGATACAACATTATATATTCTTAAAAGTGAGATTGTTGAATCAAAGGGTCAAAGTACCTGTAATTTTGTTATATATTGCCACATTCCTCTTCATGGGATTGTATCACCTTTTGTCTTCACTAGCAATGAATGAGAGTGCCTGATTTCTCCCAACCTCTACCATGGTGTTTTCAACTTTTGAATTTTTGCCAATTTAATTGTTAGGTGAGAAATGGTTTCTCATTGTATTTTTCCTTTGCATTCTTTTATTTTGAGTGAGATGAGCATATTTTCATATGTTTAAGGGCCATTTGCTTTTCTTTTCACTAGAACTGCTGGACTATGACTTTTGCCCATTTTTCTATTGGGTTGTTTTTCTGCTTTTTAAAATTGATTTCTAGGAGCTCTTTTTGTGTTGGAGAGATATTCCTTTGGAAGAACGTAAATAGAAAATATTTTTTCCCAGCTGTTCATTTGTCTTTTCAATTTTACTTATGGGTATTTTTCTTTATTTGACACACACAAGTTTTAAATTTCTGTGTCATCAAATTTGTCAGTCTTTGTTGTCATTGTTTCTGGATTTTAAGTCATAGTTATGAAGGCTTTACTCACTGCTAAGTTATAAGGAATTTGTGTTTTGTTCTATTATTTTGTGGCTTTATTTTTTAACACTTATATTTCTGAATCCATTTGCAATTTCTCTTGGAACACGAAGTGATATATGGATCCAATTTTATCCTTTTCCAAATGGTTACTCAGTTGTTTCAACATCATTTATTAAAAAGTTTCCTTTTCCTTAATAATTTAAGGTGACTCTTGTCTTGTATTAAATTTCTATATGTATTTTCAGAGCCCAGTCTTAACACTCAGGCACTATATACTGCCTCTCCATGCTGGATTTGTACCACTCAATGAATTGTACACTGCCATGTGCCATGTACTCTTTAATTATTAAAATTTCACTTGTTGATACCATATTTCATGTATTAATCACGATAAAGATTGGATACATACATCAGGAAACCTAAAAAAGAGACTGAAAAAACATAAAATCTTATGGATTCATTTTGCTTCTAAGGGAAATCGGAATATAGACTGTCCAGGGCTCGTATCAGGAACTCATACTCCTTTTGCCTCTCTGCTCCACCATCCTTTGTGAGTGGCTTCCAATATCAAGGTTGCTTCCTGGCTCAAGATCGGTGCTGGAGCTCCAGTCATCTAAATGAGTTCCAGGCAAGAAGAAACAGAAGAGGCAGGGATAAAGAGCTTTCTTAAAATTCTGACTCAAAACTCTCACATTACATTGGCCAACTCCATTTTCAAGAGAGGCTGGAAAATACACATTTATAGCAGGGCACGTTATCACTCCCAGGGTTCTAGATTTGGATAAACAATTTACAGTTTCTGCCATGTTTCCCAATGTGACTGTAAGTAATTTGAAAGCAAAGATATATTTTTCTTTAGATGACCTAGTACAGTGTCTTGTAGGTAGTAGAGCACCTAAAACAAATATTTCCTGTGTCGATTAAATTTATATTTCATTGTTATAAAAATATAGAACATATAAGAAGGCTTATAAGGAAATTTAAACACTATATTGTACTTTTCATAAAATATATCATTTATTTTAATGTTCTATTCAAGCTTTGAACACAATGTACTAATATATCTGGCTTCATCACTTATATTCTTTCTACAACATCATATAGCCTCATTTAAATAATGTCATGTACATATTTCAAAGCAAGAAGTACACATTGCTCTTTCCAGACCAGCAAGCTGTAAGAATGTATATTTAATATCAAGTATATCAACAGAGGAGTAGAAATATATATCTAAAATAATCTTCACATTCAAGTACCTTAAAAATCATCAGCAGCATTATTTTTTAAGAGACAGGATCCTGCTGTCTAGCCCAGACTGGCATGCAGTGCCACAAACACAGCTCACTGCATTCTCGAACTCCTGGGCTCAAGGGATCCTCCCACCTCAGCTTCTTAAGCAGCTGGGACTGCAGGTGCACACCACCAGGCTTGGCTAAATTTTTTTATTTTGTGTAAAGATGGAGTGTTGTCATCTTGCCCAGACTGGTCAGAAACTCCTGAGCTCAAGCGATCCCCCTGCCTTGGCCTCCCAAAGTGGTGAGATTAAAGGTGTGAGCCACCACATCCGGTAAAAATCATTTTCTAATTAGCAAATGAGACCTATTATCATAAGTAATCACTACGAAAATTAAAATAATTTTGCAGTTTAGAGATTCATTTTAAAATCTTTGTGATTTTCTGATTATAGAAGTAACATATTTCTTAAAAACTCAAACATTTAGAAAGTCTCTTATACCCATCTCTTTTTGAATTTTCCCCATAGATATTTCAGTGGGACTTCCCATATTTTTACTGATACTCATACTACTAGTTTTGCATCTGATATTAAGCATTACTACTTTTACCCAGTCCTTTAAAGCCTAGTTAATACCAGAATTTATCTGTTAATAGTTATCAAAGTTACATATAGGTTTATAATTTCAAATATTTATACAAGGCTTATTAAACTATATTGGCACTGATTTATGCATTATGCATTATTATGTATTGGTATACTGTTATGAAAGAAGCTTATTTAGTTCTTTTATACTCTCAACTCATGAATCACCCATATGTGGGTACACGCACACACATATACATACACACACACACACACACTCTCTCTCTCTCTCTCCCCTCTTTCATCTTTCAAATGTAATCATACTATAATTTTGGGATTAGATTTATCCTCAATATTCACATTTTATGCTGATGTAGATATTACTAAATCTGAACAACATAGTACACTGTGATAATATTCACCTTTCTTGAAACACCTTTTGTTTTCCTTGGTGTTATAACCACCTTATTGGATGATTTGCCTAGTTTCTGTATAACTACTACTAATCTTCCTCTCAACATTTTTTAACACGGCAGGTTATTTTATGCATTTCAACCTGTTTCTTTGGGACAGTGCTTCTGGATACCTACACTCTGCTACTCCAATCTGAACTAGTACTCTCTGGGCTTGTTACACAGGTTATTGTCCTGATTGTCCACCATCCTCTTGGGTACCTCCTTTGCCTGGCCAGGTACTGCATCTTCCTCTTTTTCGGTTTGCTTTCTGTTAAGAAGGTGCACATTCTCCAATAACTTGTTGAAAAAAGGTACACGGAAGATACATTTTTGAGGAACTTTTATATTATAACTATTTTTATTGTACCATAACAATTTATTGGGAGGTTAGTTATCCTCTTAGTCTGTACCACAGTAACAGAATATCATAGGCCAGATGGCTTATAAGCAACAGAAATTTATTTCTCACAGTTCTAGAGGGTGGGAAATCCAAAATCAAGGCAGATTTGGTGTCCAGTGATGACATCCTTTCTGATTTCCTAGACAGCCATCTTCTCACTGCATCCTCACATGGCAGAGGGGGTGAGGAAGCTTTCTGGAACCTCTTTTGTATGGTTACTATCCCATTCATGAAGGCTCCATTGTCATGACCTACTCATCCACCAAAGGTCCCACCACCACACCACCTAATACCCTTACATTTAACATTAAGATTTCGGCCGGGCGTGGTGGCTCATGCCTGTAATCCCAGCACTTTGGGGGGCCGAGGTGGGCAGATCACAAAGTCAGGAGATCGAGACCATCCTGGCTAACACGGCGAAACCCTGCCTCTACTAAAAATACAAAAATTAGCCGGGCATGGCGGTGTGCGCCTGTAGTCCCAGCTGCTGGGGAGGCTGAGGCAGGAGAATGGCATGAACCCGGGAGGCAGAGCTTGAAGTGAGCCGAGATCGCACCACTGCACTCCAGCCTGGGCAACAGAGTGAGACTCCATCTCAAAAAAAAAAAAAAAAATTAGGATTTCAATACATGAATTCGAAAGGGTGGGCACAAACATTCAGTCTATACCAGTTATGGAATTTTACTTTAGATATCACTTTCCCTAAGAATTTCAAAGGAATTGCTCCCTGGAATTTCCCAAATACGACACTATTCTAATTCCTAATCACTTATATAAAATGCAGTTTTTTTTCTCTGAAATGTTTTAAGATTCTTTAATTTATTCTACACATATTTATTGAGCACCTATTATGTGCCAGGCTCTAGTCTTACAACTGAGAATACAGAAGTAAGTGAAAGACACAAAAATTTCTATCCTCTGGGCACTTATATTCCAGCAGGGGAAATAAATAATATAAAGATAAATAAGTAAAACACATAATGGGTTAGATGGTGATAAGTGCTAAGGAAGAAAATAAAACAGTGAAAAATCAAAACAGAAATAAAATTTTAGATAGGGTAGCCAGGAAAATGACTTCTGAGTGAAGCCTTATAGGATGTGGGGACATTAGTGGGTGAAGACAATGGCATTCCAGGCAGAGGAAATAACAAAGGTTCTGAGGGAGGTATGGTGACTTTGTACTGTCTACTTAGCTAAGCTAATTTCAAGGAGTTTCCAAGTGTGGTTCTTGGCTAGGATTGGCCACAGAGTCATTTGTTCAAGTTTGGAAAGGTAAAAATGAAGCGGCAGTCATTTTTTCCTCAGAATATTAATGTAGGCCAGGTGCTGTTGTAGCTCATGCAGTTGCTGCCTTTGTTGATATGGGGCAGCAGCTGGGACCACAGCTCTTCCAGCTTCTGATGGATGTCCTCTTTAAATTTCTTCAACCACTGGGCCGTGTGCATGTTTAACTCCATGAAAAAGGGCACTAATTTCTCCAACAGAGAATTCTCCACCTGCAGCATTGGAGCTAGAGTTTGGAGGTGGTGAGAGATCACTGTGGGCTCTGAAGAGAGACGTGTGAGTTCCAGTTCATCATTGGTTCCAGCTCCTTCTCCAGGGTCTCATACTGCAGTTGATCTCCCCCACTTTCTGTCTTTTCTTCCCAAATTCCTGCCATGCTTATTTCAGACTCAGCATCATATGCAGAAGCAACAGAAATTTATAAAGTGTTTAACAAGCTACCTCAATTGCATAAGGTCAGAGCTCTAAAATTAATCCCTTATTCTATGTCATTCATAGAGGTTCTGTTTCTTCGATCTCATACAGCAAGATAAGGTCTAACTTGTGGGAGGAGCAGCAAAAAGGCCAATGTGGCTGTAGTGTGGCAAACAAATGCGAGAATGACAGGAGGTGAGTTAAAAGAGAAAATGAGACCAAATGGTGAACTTCTTAAAGTTATAGCTATGATATTTTACTCTGAGTAGATGGAAAATCACTGGAAGATTTGAGGCAGAAGAATGACATGATCTAATACTTGTAATCCAATCACTCTGACTGCTGTTTAGGAGAAAGATGAAAGGGAAGCAAGGGCAGTGGGAGGGAGGCCATTTAGGACATTATTTTAACAATCCAGGCAAGGTGTTATGGAGACAAGAGATGTTGGTGACTTAGACCAGAGAACTGACATGATAGTGGTGAGAAATAGTTGAGTTCTGGACTTCTAAAAGTTAGAATCTATATGCTATGCTTACGTAACAGGTATATATATCTATTGGCCTGCGCAACTGTAAAGTATGGAGTTGCCATTAACTGATATAGGAGAGACTGGAGGTGAAACAGATTTTGAAAGGAAGATTAAAAACTTAATGCTAGATGTATGAAATTAGAGATGCTTATTAGAAATTTTAGTAGAGAACTTAAGAAGACGGATATACTGGTATGGAGTTCAGGGCTGGAGATAAAAACTGGGGTGTGGTCAGCAATAAATAGTATTTAAAATAAGGATGCCAGTTGAGATAAGCTAGGAAATAAGCATAGCTACAAAAGAGATGTTCAAGGGCCTAGAGATTTAGAGCCTTCCCCAAACATTTAGAAATCAGAGGCATGAGAAAGAACTAGCAAAAGATACTCATAAGTGGTCAGTGGAGTAGAACTCCAGCCAAGAAACTGTGATATTCTAAAAGATAGCAAAGAAAATATATCAAGACGAGAGTGATCAATTGTATCATATACTGCCATGGGTCAAGTAAGATGAGAATGGACCATTGTATTTAGCAACATGGAGGTAATTATTAGTTAATGAACCTGGTGGCATGTTGGAGCAAGCCTAGTTGGTTCAAGTGAGCATGGGAGAAAATAATTTGGAGATATTGAGTATAGACAACTCTTCCAAAGAATTTTATTACAAAGGGAGGAAGACTAATGAGGTGGTAACTAGAGGAGATATGGGGTCAAGAGAGTTTTTGTTTTAAAGGTGTGAGAAATAATAGTGGTTTGTATGCTGTTGGGGATGATATACTATAATGGGGAAAGTTGATGGTGTGGTAGAATGGAGAATGGCTGGAGCAGTGTTCCTGTGAGGGGTTGGATCTAGTGCTCAAGAGGTAGGGTGGGCCTTAGGGGGAGAGTGCCTAATGCATGCCCCAAAAGAGGAGATAATGAAGAATACGTGGGCACAGATGTAGAAGAATGGGTAGGTGTAGAGGGCCAGGCTGCGGGAATTCTTCTTTGATGGCTTCAGTTTCCTTGGCAATATAGAAAGCGAGGGGACAGCTGAGAATGGGTGTGGGGAGATGTTGGAGGTTGGAAGAGAGGAACACAATGGGAAGTAGTTGCCTGGGAGAGGGAAGGGTACTATCATCTGATTGCTGGGAATCAGTAAGGGCCCACTTTAAGTTAATGATCATGGCTTTAAAATTACACCAGTCAGTACGACTGTTTGTTTTCCCATCTTTGTGTTCCAGCTGCACTTGGTACAGAAATGGAGTGGAGAGACATTTAACTTAACCAGGTTGTGCTTTTGCTCAGAACAGATGAGAAAGTACAAGAAGGACAGATATTAAGGTTCTATCCAAGGAATTAGTTAGAATAATTGACAACTGAGTTTAAACTGAAGGAGATGAGTGAGGACATGAGGAGGGTAAGGGACTGAGAAAGGTGGTTAATCTCAGTGAATGCTTTCTGATTCCTGTGTTTCAAAGTGTCTCGAGATGTGATATGGTATGGGTCTTTTCCCATTCATTGAGCATGATGCTCTTTTGGCTTTTCAATTTATGTCCTTCAGTTCTGGAAAATTTTTTTCTTTCTGATGCTCATTCTTATTTCATAAACGCAATATCATCTCATAGTGCTTGGAAACATTAATTATATATTTGGGGGATTTTTTTTTTTTTTGCTCCCTGCACTGTCTCTGTTTTTTCCGAAGTTCTTCTTCACCAGTACAATGAAACCCTGTGTACCCAGCCTTCAGCTTCAACTGTTAACAATATTTTGTCAATCTGTTTCACCTATTCTGTCAACTCTTGCGCATTTATTTTAATACATCATTTGAATTTCTGTTTTAATTACAGTATATTGACATACGTAAATCTCTAAATTTGGGGGCTGATTGGGTACTGCTCCACCATCAGGTTCTCACTTTCTCATAGTCCACCATGCTTATTCTCTCCGTTTTCTGCTTTTGGCAGCTTGGATTTCATGCTTTGTTATTTAATAACACTCCTGTTAATATCTGAAACTTCCTGGCTCTCTTTTTCTCTCTGGCAAAATTCCAAACTTGAATAAACTCAGAAATTTCCTCTCCTTTGCTTGCATCTAAGCAACCTAGGTTTGTTGGAGAACACCCCAGTAAAGGAAACATTGGCTCCTCCCTAAATTTATAATCACTGATCTCAAGTAGGCCCTCAACACTGCTTAGAAATCTTACTACATTTTCCTGGTCAATTCATTCTCTGTCCTTCTCAGCAACAACTTAAAAGAAATTCATATTTCTCCAACTTTCAGTCCCACCTCCTACCTTCCTCTTCAAAATCAGAAGAGAACTTAGTTACTGTTGGAAAATAGAATCCATAAAACTTGAACTCTTTCAGCTTCCCAAACTCAAACTTACTCTTAGGCTTAGCTATCCCACTGCTATTCTCTCTCTCTCCACTAGAGGAGCTGTCTCTTTTTCTTTCTGAGGCCAATTACTTTACCTTTGCTAGGAACCCATCCTATTCCACTTTCAGAAAATTTACATTATCTATTATGCCTTCTCTTATACACCTAGACTCTCTTTCCTTCCCATCAGCTTTTAAATATGCTCGACTCTTCAATTAGAAAACAAACAAAAAACTTTTCCCTTCTTCAATCTACATCTATTCCACCTCCTTTCTTGTTGCAAAACCTACTAAAATGTCAGCGGGTTCTGATCTTACTTCTGTCTCCAACTCTTGATTAAAACAACAGTTACTCAAGTCACCAATGATTCTCATGCTGTTACATTTTTTTCAGTTCTCATCTCACTTTGCTTCTCAGCAGTATCCAACTCTGTGGACCTACATTTCTGAAACACTCTCCCTTTACTTTTGTGACACAGCACTATCCTATTATTATTATTATTATTTTCTGAGACAGAGTCTTGCTTTGTCGCCCAGCCTGGAGTGCAGTGGCACAATCTCGGCTCACTGCAAGCTCCGCCTCCCGGGTTCACACCATTCTCCCACCTCAGCCTCCCAAGTAGCTGGGACTACAGGCGCCCGCCACCATGCCTGGCTAATTTTTTGTTTTTTTTTTGTTTTTTTTAGTAGAGACGGGGTTTCACTGTGTTAGCCAGGATGGTCTCAATCTCCTGACCTCGTGATCCGCCTGCCTCAGCCTCCCAAAATGCTGGGATTACAGGCATGAGTCACTGTGCTCCACCAGCACTATCCTATTTTTTATTTTAACTTCCTATTTTTCTAATTAATCATTCCCTCCTCTTTTAAAGACTCATTTCTCTTCATCCAGCATTTAAATTTTAGAGTTCCTTCAGACTCCTAAGTCCTTTTTTCTTCTTGCTGTAAACTCTCACCAGGTGATTTCACTTATGCCCTTGAGTTCCTTCACTTCCCCATAAATAAGCCTAATCTTCATATCTCTTCTGATTTCTAAATACAAAACTATTTACCATCTTCATCTGTATGTCTCAAAGGCCCCTAAAAATCAACATATTCTAAACTTAACTTGTGATCTTGGTGGATGATAAAAATCACCATATTCCAAACTGAACTAAGATCTGATGATATGTTTCCTACCTCAGTGATCACATCAGTATCCATCCAGCTATGCAAGCTAAAGACCAAGGGGTCATCTTTTCTACCTCCCATCTCCTTCTTTTCTGTGACTCATATCTAATTTGTCACCAATACCGTCTAACTGGTGCCCTATAGCTACTCTGAACCCCAACAATCTATTCTCCAAAAGGCAGGCAGAGTAAATTTAATCATATCATCTCTCTCACCCAAACACACTAAAACCCTTATTGGTTCTCTACTGTTTTTACAGAAAACAACCAAAACCTCAAGATTGACAGATGACTTATAAGCCACTGCCTTGAGCCTATTTATGTTTCTGGCCTATTGCACAGCATGCTGATCATTTAGTTTCTTGAAAATACCATACTTTCTCCTATTCTTGGCTCTGGGTCCAAGCTGTTTCCTCTCTCTGGAAAGTCCTACTAAAATCCCCCATTGCTCTGCCAGGATAAATCCTCTGTATCACTCAGATCTTTCTTCAGCTACCACTTCCTCAAGGAAGCCTTCCCTGACTATCGGGGTCAACGCCCTCAAGTAGGTATATGCTTTCAGGCAACTACACCTTTTTATTGGTGTGGTTCTTTGATTAATGCCTATTTTGCATTAGGAACTATTGAATTCTCAGCCTCTCAACAGTGCCTGACACATTTTATAATGCTCAATAAATGATAGCTAAATACACAATATACACATCTTTTTTCTATAAATGTATCATGAATAGTTTAAACTTTCAGTGAAATTGTGATTTCCAGGAAGGTTGTAAAGCCAGGCTTAGAAAGCAGGTCAAGGGATGGCAGACTGGGCAGCAGGGAATACTGTGGTCAAAATCAGGGCCCTGGAACCTCATTGCGAGTTTCATATAGCATAATGTCTTCAAGGTTCATCCAAGTTGTAGCATGTGTTAGAATTTCCTTCTTTTTTGAGGCCAAATAATATTCCATTGTATCTATATACCACATTGTGCTTATCCATTCATCCGTCAATGAACACTTGGGCTGCTTCTAATTTTGGCTATTGTGAATAATGTTGTTTTGGGCATGGATGTACAAATATCTATACAAGTCCTTGCTGTCAATTACTTTCGTTATATACCCAGAAGTGAAATTGCCAGATACATATGGGAGTTCTATTTTTAATATTTTTAGGAACTGCCATATATTTTTCCACAGTGGCTACGCCATTTTACATTTCCACCAGTGGTAAACAAGCGTTCCAATTTCTCCATATCCTAGCCAACATTTACTATTTTCTGTTTGTTTGTTTTTTATAAAAACCATCCTAATGGAAGTGAAGTAGTATCTCATTGTGGTCTTGATTCGCATTTCTCTAACAATTAGCAATGTTGTGCATCTTTTCATGTGTTTATTGGCCATGTATATATCTTTTTGGAGACATTTCTATTCAACTTCTTTGCCTGTTTTAAAATCAGGCTGTTTATTTGTTGTTGAGTTGTCCCTTTGACTCTTGAGATTATGTTTTTTCTTGCCAATTCATCTTCTAAGGACTCCGAAAGCATTGGGAAATAAATGGAAAGACGAAAAGTTAATAAAAAATAGTATTCTACTATAATGGGTATGATTGTTACATCCGGTTCTATATAAGCAAGGCAGTTTCAGAGCCTCAACAGATGGTGCACAGCAATTGAGCTTTGCTGATAGAGTTACAACAAATTCCATTGAATTAAAACTTCCACTTAGCAGATGCCTTCAACAGTTGTTGTCCTTTCTGAAGCTAATCTCTGTAGCAAAGATGTTGTTCTTTTGGTGTTTGTCATTTGTAACGTGTTTGGATCTTTGAAATTTGAGATTTTTCTGTGAAATACTATATTGGCATGTTGGTAGTTTATTTCATCAGAGTTCAGGGGTGGGAGGATAAAGAGATAAAACATACTTTCATCTCTGACAAAAAGTCACAATGGAGGTGGGTCATTAATAAACCAGTAAAAAACTCGCAAACAGGACATGCATGTATGTTTATTTACAAAAATGTCCAATATATCTCAAGGTTATTTTGCTAAAGATTGCAACATATATTAGTTTTAAGGAAAGTTAAATATATTTTTTATCTAAGCAAGATCACTAAAATAGGACTCTGCTTACAGCTCTTGTAATTACTATTGTTAGATTTTCTAAATATCAATAGTTGCTTATCAAAACTGGTAAAAAATACAAGCAAATCTATGACTAAGCAATTAAATTCTATTGCATGACAGTAATATTTAATATAAGATTGAGGTGATTTATCAAAATATTTCATTCTGTAAAGTCTTACCAAGTCCTTTAGAGACCAGAATTTTCCTTTGTACAAATCATGAAACATTCCTTTTTGGAGGGCTATTAAGAGAAGACAACATGGGATTGGAAACAGTACAGAGAGATGCAAATAAAATCATCCAGTTTATATTGCCTCTGCACATTTATTACTGGATAATTCATCATCATTTCAAGCTCATTGTATGTCCAAAGCAAATTCATTATTTTTAACCTGTTGGATG
Source organism: Pongo abelii (assembly GCF_028885655.2). NCBI lineage: Eukaryota > Metazoa > Chordata > Mammalia > Primates > Hominidae > Pongo > Pongo abelii. The sequence continues at coordinate 182,401,486 of NC_085928.1, forward strand.
TTCCTAATAACCACCTCTCATCTCCATTTCTAAGTCCAGTCCCTCATTCAACAACCATGAAGGCAGCAAGTTCTTCTTGGTCTAATTAACCACAAAAATCTGGCAGAACTAGACTTCTTTAATCTTGCTTTCATCTCTATCCTTCTCAGGCAGTATAAACATTTTTAATGGCTTCTTGTTTAATCTCACATCAAGTCTATTAAACTCTGGCCTTCCAGAGTTCTCATAATTGGGCCTTACCTTGCCTGTGCAACAATATTTGTCCTTCCCTCCCATTGAACCATCTCTGCTCTATAGGTCCCTTCCCTCACTGTTCTGCCTCTTGCCCCCCGTATTAGTCAGGGTGGGTTCTCTGAGGGACAGAACTAATAGGGTAGATGTATATATGAAGGGGAACTTATTAAAGAGTATTGACTCACATGATCACAAGGTAAAGTGCCACAATAGGTTGTCTGCAAGCTGAGCAGCAAGGAAGCCAGTTCAAATCCCAAAACCTCAAAAGTAGGGAAGCCGACAGTGCAGCCTTCGGTCTGTGGTCAAAGGCCCGAGAGCCTCTGGCAAACCACTGGTGTAAGTCCAAGAGTCCAAAAGCTGAAGAACTGGGAGTCTGATGTTCGAGGGCAGAAAGCATCCACCACGGGAGAAAGATGAAGGCTGGAAGACTCAGCAAGTTGGCTTCTCCCACCTTTTTCTGCCTGCTTTATTCAAGCCCCCCTGACAGTTGATTAGACGGTGCCCCCCACTCCACCCTACATTGAGGGTGGGTCTGCCTCTCCCAGTCCACTGACTCAAATGTTAATCTCCTTTGGCAGCACCCTCACAGACACACCTAGGAACAATACTTTTCATCCTTCAACCCAATCAAGTTGAAACTTAGTATTAACCCATCATTTAGCATTAGGTATATCTCCTAATGCTATCCCTCCCCCCTCCCCCCACCCCACAACAGTCCCCAGTGTGTGATGTTCCCCTTCCTGTGTCCACGTGTTCTCATTGTTCAATTCCCACCTATGAGTGAGAACATGCAGTGTTTGCTTTTTTGTCATTGCCATAGTTTGCTGAGAATGATGGTTTCCAGCTTCATCCATGTCCCTACAAAGGACATGAACTCATCATTTTTTATGGCTGCGTAGTATTCCATCGTGTATACGTGCCACATTTTCTTAATCCAGTCTATCATTGTTGGACATTTGGGTTGGTTCCAAGTCTTTGCTATTGTGAATAGTGCCGCAATAAACACACCTAATGCTAAATGACGAGTTAATGCGTGCAGCACACCAACATGGCACATGTATACATAAGTAACAAACCTGCATGTTGTGCACATGTACCCTAAAACTTAAAGTATAATAATAATAAAAAAATAAAAAAATAAAATAAAATGAGAAAATAATAATAAAAGAAACTTAGTATTAACCGTCACACCACCTCTTGCCTCTGGCTTCTCCACCCAAGACCTAACCACTGGAGTCCTGATCCATTTCCTGCTTTCAATTCCTGTAGTGCTCAGAGTTTGAACTTTTCAGTTTATTTCCTAATTATAAACTGTTTCTGTGATTTTATACTTGTAAATCACCTCTTCTATTACATTATAAGCTCCTTGAAGGTAGTTTAAAGGTTTAATGGAAACCCAGTCAGTTCACATAGGGTTCCAGTTACTTCTCACCATCTCTACCACCAATGCCTCCAAATCCCCCACTAGAACTGCTACAATACCCAAGGGACTGATCTCTCTCTGTCCATTGTTGTTCCACAATCTATTTGCCACCTGCAGCCAGTGATCTTTGGGAAATATAAATCTAATCCAGACACTCCCCTGCCTAAAACCTCATTGGATGCGGCTGTGTTCCAGTAAAACTTTACTTACCAAAACATGTGATGAGTCAGATTTGTTTGCTGACCTCTGATTTAGATTAGCTTAGATTAGCTAGAGTTACAGAGGTAAGAGAAAATTGGTTTTTCCAATCACAATGAAAACAAACCTGCAGTAAGAATTCTCACACCCTAGATGTTTAACTAAGCCAATCTTCCTGTCAGTGATTGACTCAAGAATGAACTATGACTCAACTCTGGCCAGTATGGAGAGGAGGTATACTGAGGACATCTGGGAAAATTCCTCCCACTCTTAATAAGCAGCTGCTGGTCTGCCCCTGGCCACTACCTGGAATGGCTGTGATATCTGGAATCACTACAGCCACCAGCCTGAGAATGAAGCTTAACTGAGGAAGGTAGAACCAAAAGATGGAAAGAGCCAAATCAACCAACCATGGATCGTGCCCTGCCTTTGGACTCACCGTGAAGGATCTCTTTTCTTACTGTGTAACCCCATCAGAAATGAGGTTTCTGTGAACTGAAGCTGAAAGTGTCCTAATTGATTCAATTGTATATCTCCCCAAATTTATTTTAGTTACAAATATACTGAACCACTGGTACCTCCATGTAGGAAATTTCTTGTTTCTTTTAAGAGACATCATCATGGTATTTTACCTTTCCCTGAAAAATCATCAGGTGTGGAGGCTGCCATTTAAAATCAGGAAAAAAGGAATAGCATTGCCCAGTTATTTTTTAATATTTATGCTCTTACCCCAGAGTAAATACCCTGGAAGCCCCAGCCCTGCATTTTTTTTTTTTTTTTTTTTTGAGACGGAGTCTCCCTCTGTCGCCCAGGCTGGACTGCAGTGGCGCGACCTCGGCTCACTGCAAGCTCCTCCTCCCGCGTTCACGCCATTCTCCTGCCTCAGCCTCCCGAGTAGCTGGGACTCCAGGCGCCCACCACGACGCCCGGCTAATTTTTTGTATTTTTTAGTAGAGACGGGGTTTCACCATGTTAGCCAGGATGGTCTCGATCTCCTGACCTCGTGATCCGTCCCCCTCGGCCCCACAAAGTGCTGGGATTACAGGCGTGAGCCACTGTTCCCGGCTGCCTCAGCCCTGCTTCTGGAACCAATTGTTTTTAGGCTCCTCCTCTGACTCAACATACCAGACATTAGTGACCACCTATCCTGCAGCCATTCTGTCCACTCATCTTTCCTGCAATCAGAACCTTGATTTTGTTCAGCTGTCAGGATACTGTATACTTTAGAAAAGACTGAACCGTTCCCTAGCTCTAGGGAGGATAATCTTGATTAATCTAAGTCCAACATGGAAATTCTATTTTCCCTGCCAGTGAATGATTTAAGAATGGGAATGTCTAGAATTCTGAACAGTGACTAGGGGAGAGTTTTTCTTTCTTAAAAAGGGATACAAGAGAGACTTTTTCTGTTGTAAAGTACTTGAAGCTGCTGCAGCCATCCTGCAAGCCAGAGTCAAAAGCTAACATGATGAGCAAAGCACAGCAGAAGAATGAAGAGAACCTGGGTCCTAAATGATGGGCAAGTGCCAATGACTTAACTAAGCCCAGAATCATGTTACCTTAGGCTTTTTATGCTATCTTTCTACACCAACTGAGTTCAATGTTCTGTTCAATGCCACTGGAACCCTACCAACTGGAACATTCACTGATAAGTTGCTGTGGGCAAATTGCATCTGGGTTCCTCCACTTGTCTATACAGGTTAAGAAGAAACAGGCGCGGTGGCGGGCGCCTGTAGTCCCAGCTACTCGGGAGGCTGAGGCAGGAGAATGGCGTGAACCCGGGGGGCGGAGCTTGCAGTGAGCCAAGATAGTGCCACTGCAGTCCCGCCTGGGCGAAAGAGCCACTCAGTCTCAAAAAAAGAAAAAGAAAAAGAAAAAGAAACAGCATGATGTTTCTGCTGCACTGATCTCTCTCTGAGGTAGTATATATACACTGTGCACTGGTAAATTATTTTATAGAATCTATGAAGACTGCATGGATATCGTCTTAAAATATTAGGCAAGCCTAATGAATAAGTCAGAATGTTTTATACACCTCAGGCAAATTAGAATTTGCGTATACTTTATATTACAGTCTACTAAATCAATCACTTTAAAATTGGCACCAGGGATTGTAGTAAGAGCATCAGACCTTCTAATAAATTTAGAAAAATTATCACAAGATAATTTTGAGTTTTTGTTATCAGATTTTCAGGCAGTTTGTTGTTATTTAATTTAGGATTCTTTAATTATCAAAGCAAAACATGAGAACCAGTTTTACGGAAAACAATTTTGCCCTTATCACTTCATCTTCACACGTGGAAAATATTCAAAGTTTGTTTAAAAACCTCTGATGCGGCCAGGTGTGGTGGCTTACACCTGTAACCCCAGCACTTTGGGAGGCCGAGGCAGGCAGATCACTTAAGGTCAGGAATTCGAGACCAGCCTGGCCAATATGGTGAAACACCGTCTCTACTGAAAAAATTACCTGGGCATGGTGGCGCATGCCTGTAATCCCAGCTGAGGATGAGGCAGCTGAGGCAGGGTAATCACTTGAACCCAGGAGGCGGAGGTTGCAGTGAGCTGAGATTGTGCCACTGCACTCCAGCCTGGGTGACAGAGTGAGATTCCATCTCAAAAAAACCAAAAAACAAAAAAACCTCTGATGCTCAGACAAATAACTAACGCATGCAGGGCTTAAAACCTGGGTGATAGGTTGATGGGTGCCACAAACCACCACAGCACGTGTATACCTATGTAACAAACCTGTATGTTCTACACATGTATCCTAGAACTTAAAGTAAAAAAACAAAAACAAAAACAAAACAAACACACACACACATGCACATGCACACAAAAACCTTGGATGCTCTGTTTTTTCCCTCTTGTATCATTAAAAATAAAATTCTTGTTTTTATTCTCTTTTGTTTGGACACATTTTAGAGCCTTCAAAATGTGGTGATTATAACTTTTTATTGAATTACTACAAAGAATGATAATAATAATTATCACATTAGTATAAAGAATACAGAAAATCTTTGTCTCTATAATATCCCAAGGGATGATAAATTGTCAACATTTCTTTTAGTGGTAATTCATGGAAAATTAAAGAAAATATGGTATATTTTTACATTTATTTAGTTTAGTTTTTAAGTGAAACATTCTGCAGAATGGCACAAAAAAATTGTGCACTTTTAGAGTTAAAAAGAATAATTCATTCTTACCAAGATTATGTAAAAGTATCATTTCTCTTGCCCTATATTTTTTTAAGGAAATTTTCTTCTGGAAAGGATCAGCATAATAATGAAAGAGAGGACTTAGGTATAATCTTCCTAATGAAGTCAATATTCACCTCCAAATACAAGTAATATTTATACTAATTTTCTTTTTGAAGTTTGTGTCAGTATTACATGGGAGAGGAAGATGAACTCATATCGACTTTTGACTCTTCCATTAGTCCCCATCCATTATGCATCGTATTCTCTTGTCTATTGTGTTCAAAAAATTTAAATGAAAATTTTAAATAGAGAAGGGAGGAAGTGACTAGGCTTTCTCTAATATCCCTGTCTTGAATATGTCACTCACCTCAAAATATGTCAACTGAAAATACTACAAAATTGCCATAATGAGCTAGTTACTGCTTTTCTTCTCTCCAAGTTCCTTGCCCATTCAAAGCTCTAGAGGTAAAAAAAATACTCCTCAATAACACATTCACCATTCACTATGAATAATACACAGTGAACATTTATGTAACGTAGGTTTTAAAAACTCTCACATATATTATTTCTTTGATTCTACTAATAATTCTGTGAAGAACATAAAACACTTAAAACATAAAAGAGGATTCCTAGCAATTACTAGCAATTAAGATGGCACTATCAAAGGTCATCTGACCCTCCCTCCTGACTTGCTCTCTATGATACAGAGAACATAAATATCAGTCATGTTCAGAAATCAACATAAGAATGTGAAAAATTCTTACAATGAAGGAAAGTTGCTGGGGTCTGAAGTGGAGGAACAGCATCCAAGAATGTGGCCTGGAACAGGAGGGCACCAGGGATCACAGATGAAGGACGGATCATTTTCTTTCCCCCACTACTGCAGGACAAGATATCAGCAGTGCCAACCCAAACTAGGGTATAAGGTCAGGACAGGAATCTGGCTGGAGAAATCCATTGTCCAGGCTGGCAAAATGAATAATTTATTAAAATGTATTAAAATCTAAGTAAACAAGGGCCCAACAACAGTAATAACAAAATTAAAGTATAATCTAGTACTAAAACTCCAAATGGTATCAACAGCAATATAGAGATGGTACAATGGGAATTAAGAAATTCTTGCTAAAATTCTTAACTATTTGGGGATAGGTGGGTCAGATTCAGAGATTAATAACATTTAAACAGGTTGAGAAATAAGCATAACTATTAGTCTTATAAGTTAGAGCTAACCACTAGACATTTTAAAAGTAGAATTTACAACTTTAAAACTACTAGAAAAGAATTTAGGCTGGGTATGATGGTGCATGCCTGTAATCCCAGCACTTTGGGAGACCAAGGAGGCAGGATCGCTTGAGCCCAGGAGTTTGAAACCAGCCTGGGCAATAAAGTGAGATCTTATCTCCATACACACACACACAAAAAAAAGAAAGAAAGAAAACTTGAAAACACCTGTAGTCTCAGCTGCTTGGGAGGCTGAGGTGAGAGAATTGCTTGAGCTTGGGAGGTGAAGGTTGCAGCAAGCCAAGATTGTGCCACTGCCCTCCAGCCTGAGTGACAGAATGAGCTCTTCTCTCAAAAAGAAAAAAATTTAAACTATCCAGTGGAAGTTCAGAGAATGTAAAAAGAAACAAAACAAAGCATGGTAAAAAGAAAGCAAAGAATAGAGATACATAAATAAGTCCCAGTATTATAGTGGTTACAATAAATATAAATGGGTGAAACTCATTAATCAAAAGTAGAGATTCTCAGACTAATAGCAAAACAAGCTTCAGCAGTATATAATTTATAAGAAACATTAAGAAAGGGATATAAAGAGTAGCTGAAAATAGAGAATAGAAAAAAATGTAACAGGAAAACGTGAAACAAAAGAAATCTGAGGCATCAATCTTATCACACAAAAGAAAATGTTAAGGGCAAACAAGATAGTTATATACTGGTTAAAGAAATAAGAGATCAAGAAAGCATAATTAATACATACAGTTATTTTTTTAATTGAAGTGAAATTCACACACATACTTTTAAAGTTTTTAAGCATTCACAAAATTTAACCATATACCAGCCTACAAGAGACATGAATAAATTTGAAATATTTAATATAACAGCAAATATGTTTTCTGCCTTCAATGCAATGAATTTAGAAGTCAGTAGCAAAAGGGTCATTTAAAATTTTCATGTTTCCTAAGTTAAAAAATTTCCCATATAACCCTTAGTTTCTTTTCCTTTTCTTTCTTTCTTTTTTTTTTTTAATTTTTTATTTTTTAGACAGAGTCTCACTCTGTTGCCCAGGCCAGAGTGCAGTGATGTGATCTTGGCTCACTGCAACCTCTGCCTCCCGGGTTCAAGCAATTCTCCTGCCTCAGCCTCCTGAGTGGCTGAGACTACAGGTACACACCACCATGCTCAGCTAAATTTTGTATTTTTAGTAGAGACAGGATTTCACCATATTGGCCAGGCTAGTCTCGAACTCCTGACCTCATGATCTGCTCATCTCGGCCTCCCAAAGTGCTGGGATTACAGGCGTGAGCCACCATGCCTTGTCAATCCTTAGTTTCAGGAGTAAATAACAAGTTAGGTTATATAAAATTTAGGACTCACTGAAAATACAAGTATTATATGTCAAAAATGTATGATAAACAGAATAATACTTAGAGAAAATTACAGACTTAAATTGTTCTACCAAAAAAAGTAATATTTAAAACAAATGACTGGCTGGGCATGTTGGCTCATGCCTGTAATCCCTACACTTTAGGAGGCTGAGATGGGAGGATTGCTTAAAGCCAGGAGTTTGAGACAAATCTGGGCAACAAAATGAGACCCTGTTTCTAGAAAAAAAAAGTATTGAATGTAGAGGCATGCACTTGCAGCCCAGGTGTGGTGGCAGGTGCCTGTAGTCCCAGTTACTCGGGAGGCTGAGGTAGGAGAATCTCTTGAACCCGGGAGGCGGAGGTTGCAGTGATTCGAGATCGTGCCACTGCACTCCAGCATGGGTGACAAAGTGAGACTCCATCTCAAAAAAAAAAAAAAAAAGGGACAATTTGTTTATGCAGGGTGAAAGATAGGAATATGATAAACCTGTGACAAAAAGAAACAGTAAAATGAGAGAAGATGCAAATAAATAAGTAAAACAAAGTTATCTGAATCTCAAATGTTTACTTAATGATAAAAATTAATGTCTAAATACTGCAGGATCTGATTATGTGTTGAGTAGATAAAATAAGTTTTGTATGTGAGGGCTTTTCACCAACATCTCTAAATCTAGCCATGGCTTCCAAGATTATGTTTTAAATTGTCAATAAAAACCATGATCCTATTGTTATTAAGAAAAAATCTAGTCCTTTAGTGCAAATAGATAATTAAAGTAAATAAATCTTAATTTTATGTATAAAAAAGAAAAAAGGAAGTCATTAAAATCAGAAACTTCCCAAAGAACAACATATTTTGTACAGAAAGAAATCCTTAAATTACTCCCTTAGGCACGTGGAAATGATGGACAAAAGCCCACTTCTAGTGAACAGAGTCATCTGAGTAAAAAATAGCTACAGCCACATAGAACCTCGGAGCTAAGGATGCTAAACATCTTGCAATGCAAAGGACAGCCCAAGGCTGGACGCGGTGGTTCACACCTGTAATCCCAGCACTCATGGGAGGCCGAGGCGGGCGGTTTGCTTGAGGTCAGGAGTTTGAGAAGGACAGCCCCACGTGACCAGGAATAGCTTGTCCAATATGCCAATAGGTTGCCACTGAGGACAAATTATTGACTCACCCAGGATTCCCCCTGTTTGGTTTCTGGTCCATATTTTTTTCCAGCACCACTGTCTTCATGAAGGAATATTATTTTATAGGAAAGAGCTCCTAACATAACCTGATGGGTAATGTGGGATTGGAGGAGGATACAAATATTTCTGGAGGTAGCTTACTGAGTGAGGAAAGAGTATTGAAAATTTACAAGTCAATAATATAAGAGGAAATAAAACATTACCTATTTATTTTCATACTTGCTCTTACATCAGGCCACAACAAGTAGCTTTGCATGTGTATGCCGATTATGTTAAAAATGATACTAAATTTTTGAAAACTATTTTTATTTTCATAGGTTTTGGGGGAACAGGTGGTATTTGGTTCCATGAGTAAGTTCTTTAGTGGTGACTTTTGAGATTTTGGTGCACCCATCACCTGAGCAGTATACCCTGAATTCAATTTGTAGTCTTTTACCCCTTACCCCCTTCCCATCCTTTCCCCTCCCTGAGTCCCCAAAGTCCATTGTAAAAAATGATAGTTAATTTTAAGAAAATTCTGTCAGTAATGTTTAGGTCTCACTTTCCCCCCACCTTTTCTATCCCCTTTGCTGGCTTTTGTGATGCAGAATCAGAGTCAAGTTCAGAAAGAAATATAATTGGAAATGAGTTTGTGGTCAAATTCTTCTCAATAGAGAGAAGAAAAAACAGAGATTGGAGGAAAAGGGTGAGCAAGGAGGAAAATAAGGTCAGGTTTTCAAGGAAGTTTTGTTTTGGGAATGGGAGCAACGCTTTGGGAGAGATGTGGAATGAGAGACAGAGCAAAGGAACCAGAAAAAAATTTTAAGAGATGTTGTGGGTTCGGCATTCATTCCCACATCATAGTCTAAGAGACATGAGTATGAAGATTGAAATCACCTTTGTTTACTTTCAGATATTAGATTGTATTCATCTGAATAAGACATGGAGACTGAGACCAGGCCACAAGGCCCTGATATAAATTTGGTGACATATGTTAACTCAGTTAACTCTTTTAATGCTAGAAGTAGATAATATTCTCATTTTATAAGGGAGGAAATCAAGGCTCAGAGATGTTTTCCCCAAATTACTCAGATTTTAAGCAGTGAAATGGGTTTCTAACACCGATCTGATGCCAAATTTATGCTAATATGTTACACTAAACTGTCTTTTTTCTTTTGTCTTCTTTTTTTCTCTTTTCTTTTTTTTAAACTTTTATTTTAGGTGCAGGGGTACATGTGCAGGTTTGTTATATAGGTAAACTTGTGTCATGGGGGTTTGTTATACAGATTATTTCATCACCCAGGTACTAAGCCTAGTATCTAATAGTCATTTTCTCTGCTCCTCTCTCTCCTCCCACCCTCTACCCTTGAGTAGGCCACCATGTCTGTGGTTCCCTTCTTCATGTCCATGAGTTCTCATCATTTAGCTCCCACATATAAGTGAGAACATGCAAAGAGAGAATATTAAAGGAATTCGGTATTGATTTAGGGGCACAAGTGTCTCGGAAGCAGATTATGTTTGTATTTGTGTGAGTAGAGCTTAGGCTAACACTGTGGTTTTCTCCCCTCCCCCACCCCCAGAATTACATTGAAACGCTCATCTCACCTAACCCCTTTTTCGGTTTGGACATATTCCATTCCAGTAGTAGTTTAACACTCGAGACAAACCTAAGGCCAAGACTTTTCATTGACTATCATAATTCCGTGACCTCAGTTTCTTATCTCTGTCCCCATGTCACAGGGCCACACAAGGTGTTTTGGGAATTGAGGGAGCATGCCAACAACTACCTATAATAGAGAAAGGGTTCAACAGATGGCTCCTCCTCCTCTTCCACATGATTTGTTTTTTTGGTTTTTTTGAAACAGAGTTTTACTCTTGTTGCCCAGGCTAGAGTGCAATGGCGCGATCTCGGCTCACTGAAGCCTCTGCCTCCCAGGTTCAAGCGATTCTCCTGCCTCAGCCTCCCAAGTAGCTGGGATTACAGGCATTCACCACCACATCCTATTTTTAGGAAAGACGGGTTTTCACCATGTTAGCCAGGCTGGTCTTGAACTCCTGACCTCAGGTTATCCACCCGCTTCTGCCTCCCAAAGTGCTGGGATTATAGGGGTAAGTCACAATGCCCTGCCCGCATGATTATTATAAACTCCCTGGAGTCAAAGTTGCCCCCAACCAGAAGTCTGCCCAAGTGTAAACAGCACCACGCCCAGGTCACTCTCCAGCTTTTCACCCATGTGATGAGCTGCCTGGAGCTTGGGAGAAAGAGGAGTACTCCTCTCCACCCTTCAGCCTGTACCATGGAGGGTGTTGTATATCCTCCTGATCTTCATCCATTGCCTGCACCCCTCCAGGAGGGAGGGGATTGGGAGACAAAAGGGGATGGGTTGCAGGCAGGCAGTGTGGCAAGTTTGTAGGGAAGGGAACATGTACAAAAAGGGGAAGCAGGGGTTGCGGAAGCAGAATGCTCAGCTTCCCAATTTATCCTAAAGATGCGTTCATCTCACTTCACAGGGCAGTTAGGAGCAAGTGAGTTTCACAAGTTGAACCAAATTCTTAATGCAGAAAGGAAGCTTACTTTTAAAGAAAGACTGCTATTCATTTCTTTCTGAAATGCTCTTTTGTAATCTCTTAAATTTATCTGTTTTATTAAACTTGAGGGTTTTATACATTGATTTTTCTCAAAACAGGAAGTATTTGAGCCCTGTTTTATACTTATCTATTTTAACTAGGTCATTTCCAGTTTTGACATAAATATGACTTTCTAGGAGATTTTAAGAATAAAGAGAAATCTGAAATCAAAATCAACATAAAAGCAATTAAAATGAGGCCGTAATACAGTACCAGAGGTTTTCTTGGTCTTTTCTTTTCTTTCCTTTTTTTTTTTTTTTATTTTTTTTGAGACGGAGTCTTGCTCTGTCACCCAGGCTGGAGTGCAGTGGCGCGATCTCGGCTCACTGCAAGCTCCGCCTCCCACTTTCTTTTTTTTTTTTTTTTTTTTTTTTTTAAAGCATATTGAATGCTTAGAATTTGCCAGGCCGTATCTCAGCACGTCACGCATATTAATCATTTCCTAATAACCCCTACAAGGTGGGTTTTGTTATTATCCCCATTTGAATAAATAAGGCACGGAGACACAGAGAGGATATGACATAACTACCGGAAGCCATTGGTGGCAAGATCTCAATCAGGACATGTCGGTACAATGCTCTGATTATCTCGTCTGCATCCCTGATTACTTATGGTCCAGATATAAACTATTTCTCTTCACTTTCATTTTAACCGGAATTTGAAGTCATTTTATTCTCTCTCAAGTACTTTGGGCTTTGAGGAAAATAAGGGAAACTCGCCACCTGGTGGCTGCTCATAGTGTGTGACAACAAGGTGGCTGCCCCTGTCTGGTTTCAAGGAGAGAGGAGAGAATGTCCCTGCCTTGCTATTCATGCCTCTCAAACAGCTGAGCTGACCTCTTCTGAAGGGCCATTGTCTTTAAAAATCCCTTGCCCTGCCTAGGTCCATTCTGATAAAAATTCGAGTAGCAGTTTTTTCTCTATGCTTCAAATGAGGAGGTTTGATGGGACAGAGTCCAGCGATGAGAGGCCAAGACTCTCTTGAGCTTGTTTCATTGTCAAAAAGATCAGTATTCATGTTCTACAAGAAGGAATCCATAGTTGTCCATAAAATTGTCCTGCAAAAATAGCCAGTCCACAGCTGCTTCCCGTACCTTAGGCTTTAGTTTCTGAAGCACAGGAAGTAACATGCAGGCATCATCCCTTGCTAAAACAATTCATAGAATTAAAATGTTGCAGGTGAATTGAATTTTTGAACATTTAATCGGAATGATCATTTGGGTATCTCGTTTTCTTAAATACTTAATTCGCCCACCACACGGTTTGAAATGTAGGTTTTTCAAGTCTACGTAGGTTCTATTCGTGATCTTCAGTTGCCTGTCAGTGAACAGGTGCCAAGTTAGCTGTATCAGAATCACCTGTGGAAATTAAAACATAAACAAACACAGGAAGATTCCAATTCAGTAGGTCTCTGAGGAAGCCTGGGCATCAGCATTTTTAAATGCTCCCCGGGAGGTACTGAGAAGCAGTGAGCTTAGGGAGCCACTGTACCTGCACCACATTTGCTGACCAGAATGGAAGCAGCAGGTAAAGAATGTTGGTGGTTAACACAAAAATTAGGTACTGTGTTCACTTATCAGGCTGGCAAACAGGAAGACAAATAGTAATATTTCATTCTGGTGATGATGTGGGGACCAGAGCATTCTCATTTTCTGTTGCTAGGTGTGTAATGTGCTGCAAAAGATTAAGGAAGTAATCAGGCAGTTATTTATTTATTTTCATTTTTTTGTAGAGATGGGGTTTCCCTGTGTTGCCCACGCTGGTCTCAAACTTCTGGCCTCAAGTGATCCGCCTGCCTCAGCCTCCCAAAGTGCTTGGATTACAGATATGTGCTGTCTCGCCCAGGCCGGACAGGTATTTTTAACATCTAAAATGTTAAATTGGCCCAGAAATCCCTATTTGGAATCCAGAATGTTGAGATCAATGAGAAAAATGTTTATTGTAGCATTATTTGTAGTGACAAATAATTGGGAACTATCAAATCTTGGAATAAATTATAATCTATTAATTCAATGAGTTATTATTCAGTATTTTAAAAGAACCGATTAAATCTGTATACTTTGATCTGGAAAGGAGTCTATGTACTATTAAAGCAATGAGTTGCTGAGTTTTATACACAACTGCATACGTGTATACCTATATATTTATGTATATATATTTCCATTTGTTAAACAAAAAATTAATTAAGCTGGAATATTGGGAGCAGGGAGAAACATGTGAAAGGACACAGAGTTTTTTGGTTTTTTGGGTTTTTTTTAGATGGTGTCTCACTGGAGATTGTACTGCAACCTCTGCCTCCTGGGTTCAAGTGATTCTCCTGCCTCAGCTACCCAAGTAGCTGGGATTACAGGTGCATCGCCACCATGCCCGTCTAATTTTTGTATTTTTGAAAGAGATGGGGTTTCACCATGTTGGCCAGGCTGGTCTCGGACTCCTGACCTCAAGTGATCCTCCTGCCTCAGTCTCTCAAAGTGCTGGGATTACAGACATGAGCCACCACACCCAGCCAGGACACAGAGTTTTAATATTGGATCCTTCATGATGGGAAGGGAGTGCGGGGATTACAGATTTTTAACATTTTTCTTCATACATTTCTACATTTCACTCATAACAAACAGCATACCTTTCATTTGCAATTTATAAGATCCAATAAAGTTTTTAATAATGTTGGTTGGACCAAAGAGTAGTGTATTACCCCCCTAAATCCCTGTTTTGGCATGCTTACCAACACTATTCAGGTAAGATTTAAACTGCAAAATGATGATGTATGTATAAGGTGTAAAAAAAGATACTACAGAGAACCAGCCCTATGAACCCACATAAAATTAATGAATCCAACCCAATAGTCCCATAAACAGTTTTTGGGTTTTTTTTTTCTTTGGATAAATGTAGAAATAGACTTTTCTGATCTTACAGTGTGAAACTTACATTTGTTTTATCTGAGTTCCTTCCTCAGGAAAGGACCCCCAGGCCTCTCAAACAGTATCAAAGAACTGAGACTCACCACATTATGGCATCAAGACAATGAGACTCCAGGCCCCTCATTCATTATGATTGCTTTCTTACCCCTTTCCAGTTCCTGCTTTCTCACACATAGTTACATTTCTTCCCTGCTATATAAACCCCTACTTTTAGTCACTCTGGGAGATGAATTTGAGACTGATCCCCAATCTCCTCAGCTGTAGCACCTGATTAAGTTTTCTTCCTTGGCAATAATTGTCTCAGTGATTGGCTTTCTGTGCGGCCAGCAGCAGGACCTACACCGAATCCCTGGTGCTTCAGTAACATTAAGAAACAGAACTTTATTGTATGCTTTTGTTTATTCTTTGATTTACCTTTTATTTTTAAAAATTCTTTTATTTTTAATTATTATGGATACAAAATAGTTGCACATACTTATGGGGTACATATGATGTACTGATACAAACATACAATGTATAATGATCAAATAAGGGTAATTAGGATATCCATCACCTCAAACATTTATTATTTGTTTGTGTTAGGAACACTCCAAAAGCACTATTTTAGTTCTTTTGAAAAATACAACAAATTATTGTTAACAATAGTATCCCTATTATGCTATCAAACACTAGATCTTACTCAGAGGGAGTAACTCTACTTTTGTACCCATTAACTATCCCCTCTTTATCCCTTGCTCTCCGCTACCCTTCCCAGCCTCTGGTAACCGTCGTTCTACTCTCTCTTGTCTCCATGAGGTCAATTTTTTCTTTTAATTCCCATACATAAAAGAGAACATATAATATTTGTCTTTCTGTGCCTGGCTTATATCACTTAACAAAATGTCCTCCAGTTCCATCCATGTTGCTGCAAATAACAGAATTTCATACTTTTTTTATGGTTGCATAATGGTCCATTGTGTATGTGTCCCCCATTTTCTTTATCCATTCATCCACTGCTGGGCACCTTGGTTGATTCCATATCTTAGCTATTGTGAATAGTACTGCAATAAACATGGGAATGCCAATATTACTTACCTATTTCCTTTCTTTTGGGTATTTACCAGCAGTAGGATTTCTGAATCTATTTCTAGTTTTTTTTAGAATTCTCCACGTTGTTCTCCATAGTGGTTGTGTTAATTTACATCCCCACCAACAGTATAGGAAGGTTCCTTTTTTCCATATCCTCGCCAGCATCAGTTACTGCCTGTCTTTTTGATACAAGCCATTTTAACTGGGGTAAGATTAGTTCTCATTGTGATTTTGATTTGCATTTCTTTGATGATTAGAAATGTTGAGCATTTTCTTTATATACTTGTTTGTCATCTGTATGTCTTTTTTTGAGAAATGTCCTTTGCCCATTTTAAAATTGCATTATTTGTTTTTTGCTACTGAATGTTTGAGTTCCTTACATATTTTTGTTATTAATCTCTTGTCAGATAGGTAGTTTGCAAATATTTTCTCCCATTTTATAGGTTGTCTCTTTACTTTGTTGATTGTTTCCTTTGCTGTGCAGAAGCTTTTTAACTTGGTATCATCTCATATGTCCATTTTCACTTTGGTTGCTTGTGCTTTTGAGGTCTTAGCCAAGAAATCTTTGCCCAGACCAATTTTGCGCAGTGCTTTCCCAATGTTTTCTTTCAGTTGTTTCATAGCTTCAAGTCCTAGATTTAAGTCTTTATTTTGTTTTGATTTTTGAATTTGACAGTAGGAGTCTAGTTTCATTCTTCTGCATAGGGGTATCCAGTTTTTCCACTAACATTTCTTCTTTTTTCTTTCTTAAAATTTTTTTTTGGAAGTGGGGTCTCATATTGCTCAAGCTGATCTCTAACTCCTGGGCTCAAGTGATCTTCCAGCCTCAGCCTCCTGAGTAGCTGGGATTACAGGTCCAGCACCATTTATTGAAGAGACTGTCCTTTCTTCAATATATGTTCATGGCACCTTTGCCAAAAATAAGCTGACTGATAATGTGATAATGTGATAATGTATGCATTTATTTCTGGGTTCTCTATTCTGTTTCATTGGCCCATGCATCTGTTTTTCAGGTCAGTACCATGCTTTATTGATTATATAGTTTGTAGTATAACTTGAAGTTAGGAAATGTGATGCTTTCAGCTTTGCTCTCTTTGCTCGATTGCTTTTGCAATTTTTTTTGTGTGGCTCCATATGTATTTTGAGACAGGGTCTCCCTCTGTCACCCAGGCTGGAGTGCAGTGGTGTGATCTCAGCTCACTGCAATCTCCGCCTCCTGGGTTCAAGTGATTCTCTCACCTCAGCTTCCCAAGAAGCTGGGACTACAGGTGCACACCATGACGCCCAGCTAATTTTTGCATTTTTTGGTACAGACAGGGTTTTACCATGTTGGCCAGGCTGGATTTGATCTCCTGACCTCAATTGATCTGCCCACTTGGCCTCCCAAAGTGCTGGGATTACAGAAGTGAGCCACCGCACCCAGCCATGGCTCCATATAAATTTTAGGATTATTTTTTCTATTTCTGTGAAGAATGCCATTGATATTTTGATAACGATTGCATTGAATTTGAAGACTGCTTTGGGTAGTATGGACACTTTAACAATATTGATTCTTCCAATCCATGAACATGGTATACCTTTCCAGTTTTTGGGTCCTCTTCAATTTCTTTCATCAATAATTTATAGATTTCACTGCAGAGATCTTTCACTTCTTTTGTTAAGTTTATTCATAGGTATTTTATTTTATTTGTAGTGATTGTTAGTGGGATTGCTTTCTTGGTTTCTTTCAGATTGTTTACTGTTGGCATACAGAAATGCTGCTGATTTTTGTGTCCTGCAACTTTACTGACTTTATCAATTCTAATACTTTTTTTTTGCTGGAGTCTTTAGGTTTTTCTAAACATAAGATCATATTGTCTGCAAACAAAGATTATTTGACTTCTTCCTTTCCAATTTGAATGTCCTTTATTCATTTCTCTTGTCTTATGGTTCTGACTAGGACTTCTAGTACTATGTTGAATAAAAGTGATGAAAATGGACAACCTTGTATTATTCTAGATCTTAGAGGAAAGGCTTTCAGTTTTCCCCATTCTATATGATGCTAGCTGTGGATTTGTCATATATAGCTTTTATCATGTTGAAGTATGTTCTTTTCATACCCAATTTGTTGAACAAGCACCTTTGATGCTCTCATGAGATTGCCAAGACTCACATTCCTTCCCTTTATTCTGGATTACCTGTTAATTTTACTGGTGACTTTCCTTATAAATTCATTATATATATATATAATGTGTGTGTGTGTCTGTGTGTGTGTACACAATGATTGATTTTTGTGTGTTTTTGTATGTGTGTGTACATATATATATATATCTAAACAATATATTCATAATTTTTAAATATTTATGGACTTCACATAAGTTAAGCCATTTTTATACATATTATTCTGAAACTGTACTCCACCTTATGATCATGGCATTCATTCATATTGATGATTGTAGCTGTAGTTTCATTTTTTTTGCTTTATAATACTCCAGATTTTGTCATTTTACTATTAATAGTCATTAAATTTGCTTTTACTTTATTTTTATTTTTAATCTTTTGTTAGAGACAAGGTTGGCTGGGCGTAGTGGCTCACACCTGTAATCCCAGCACTTTGGGAGGCCGAGGCAGGTGGATCACGAGGTCAAGAGATCGAAATCATCCTGGCCAACATGGTGAAACCCCATCTCTACTAAAAATACAAAAATTAGCCGGGCACAGTGGCGGGTGCCTGTAATCCCAGCTACTCAGGAGGCTGAGGCAGGAGAATCACTTGAACTCGGGAGGCAGAGGTTGCAGTGAGCCAAGATCGTGCCACCGCACTCCAACCTGGTGACAGAGGGAGACTCCATGTCAAAAAAAAAAAAAAAAAAAAACAAAGAGAGACAAGTTCTTGCTGTGTTGCCCAGGCTGGAGTGTGCAGTGGCTATTCACAGGTGTTGAACTCCTGGCGTTAAGTCATCCCCTGACTTTAACCTCTTGAATAGCTGGGACTACAGATGCACACCACCATGCCCTGTTTTCATTTTCTTTTTCAAACATCATTGCACATTCTTGCTCATGATTTCTATTACACATGTGCAAGGTTTTCTGTAGGAGATATATATAGGAGAGGGATCACTGGGTTTTGGACATGTAAATGATCAACTTTATTAAGCAAATGCCAAATGGTTTTCCAAAGTGATTGCACAAATTTACTCTCTCATCTGTAGTGTATAAACGATTTGATGCTCCATACTCTCACATACACTTGAGTATAGGACCTTTAAATATTATATTAATTTATTCATTCATTCAACAAAGTCAGGCACTATTCTAGATACAGAGGATGTAGCAGTAAATAAAATATACAAAAGTCATTGTCCTCATGGAAATTTATAAGGGGGGAGAAAGAATATAAATAAATAAAATACATAGTATATTAGTGATATATAAAGAAGAAAGCAAGAAATGAGAGAATGTATCTCTATGTTGAGGAGGGTTTGCAGTTATGTATAGGCTGGACAGGGAGGGGCTCGTTGACAAGGTGATTTTGAGCAAAGACCTAAAGGACTTGATGGAATGAGCTATGCAGACATCTGGAGGAAGAGCTTCCCAGGCAGGGAGAATGGCAAGTTAAGAAACCTGAAAGGAGAATGCTTTGCTTGTTGGCAAAAGAGTAGAAAATTCAAAGTTGCTGGAGGGGCATTAGGGAAGGGGAAGTTTTATAGGATGAAGTCAGAGAAGAAATGACAGCATACCATGTAGGTGCTTGTAAGTCAAAGTAAGGATTTTCACCTTGTAGGTGACATAGGGATCCATTAAAGGGTTTTAAGCAGAGAATTGATATGATTGAAGTTTTAACAGAAGCCATTTGACTGACATGTGACTGGACAGGGCAAAAGCAATGAGAGCAGGTGAAGAGTATTGCAATAATCCAGGTGAGAGATGGTGATGGCTCTGACTCAGTTGATGGTAGTGGAAATGGTGAGAAACAGTCTAAATCTGGGAATATTTTGAAGTTAGGGATAAGAAGATCTGCAAATAGATCATATTTGGAATATGAGATAAAGAAGGAAGTCAAGGGTAATGTTAAGATTTTGCCAAAGAAATTAGAAAGATGGGATTGTCATGAAAGGAGATGGGGAGACTGGAGCAGATTTCAAAGGCAATACTTAGGGCTCATTTTTAAAAAACATATTGAGAACCTTGTAGAAATACCAGTGCCAATGTGGAGCAGGCAGTAGGATGACCCTAGAATTCAGCTGTCTGGGCTAGAGATATCCAATTGGAATTCATCAGCATAGAGATGGTATGAAAGCCATGAAGCTGAATGAAATGACTTAGGGAATGAAAGCAGATAAGACAACAGAAGAGGTCCAAGGCCAGAGCTCTAGGTCACTCCGCTTTAGAGTCACATGAGAAGAAAACACCAAAGGAGACTGAGGAGGCTTGTGCAGAGAAAGAGAAGGGAAATCAGGAGACTGTGTCTAGGAAACAGGAGAAGGTGTTTTATAGAGGGAGTAACCAACAGGGTCAAACGTTGCTGACAAGGGAGACCTAAGAATTGATTACGGTGTTTAACAATGCAGAGCTCATTGGTCACACTACTCTTTGTCAGTGAAATATGTTCCAAATATATCCTTCCAATTTGTATTTTGTCTTCTCATTTTCTTTGTAACTTTAGATGAACCAAAGTTCTTAATTGTAATGGCATTGGACTTATTTTTTACTTCATTTTTCATGCTTTTTGCATCTCGTTTAAATAAAAGTTGTATGTGTGTTTATATACAACATCATTAGGATTCCTGAATATGAGGAATGAAGTCTTTTGTTAACTTTGGAAGTTCCCAGCCATTATCTGTTGAATATTGCACTCCTTTTTATTCTTTTTTCTCTTTTTAATACTAGTAATAGCCATACAGACTTTTTCAATATCCTCCAGTTCCCAACTTACTCTTCAGCTGTATCTCCATAGCTGCTTTGCCTGTTTTCAGCAAGAGAGTTACTCAGTCAACCATACCCTTAGAAGTGGAAATCTCATTGCTGTTACCTTAAATTTCAAAGCCCAAAACCAAGAGATAGATAGATTTTAACTCATATTTTAAGTTTCTTATTTCAAAAGCCATATTGTTCATTAAAAAATTTATATTTAGATCTTTTCTAAATCTGCTTGCTCTTATTTCTTATGTTGATATATTGAATTCTCTTGGTAAAAATTTCTTCAGGACTGGACATGCTGACTCATGCCTCTAATCCCAGCACTTTGGGAGGCCAAAGCAGGAGGATTGCTTGAGGCCAGGAGTTCTAGACCAGCCTAGGCAAAATAGCAAGACCCTGTCTCTATGAAGAAAGAAAGAAGAAAGAAGAAGAAGAAGAAGACTAAGAAGAAGAAGGAGGAGGAGGAGGAGGAGGAGGAGGAGGAGAAGGAGGAGGAGGAAAGACAGAGAGAGAGAGAAGAGAAGAAAAGAAAAGAAAGAGAAAGAGAAAGAAGAAGAAGGAGAAGGTGGCTGGGCATGGGGATTGTACCTGTGGATCCAGCTACTAATCTGTAGGCCGAGTGAAGTGAAACTGTCTCAAACAAAACAAAATAAAAAAGCAAAACCTTAAAAACTTCTTCACGTCCCTTGTAAGTTGGATTCCTAGGTATTTTATTCTCTTTGAAGCAATTGTGAATGGGAGTTCACTCATGATTTGGCTCTCTGTTTGTCTGTTATTGGTGTATAAGAATGCTTGTGATTTTTGCACATTGATTTTGTATCCTGAGACTTTGCTGAAGTTGCTTATCAGCTTAAGGAGATTTTGGGCTGAGACAATGGGGTTTTCTAGATATACAATCATGTCATCTGCAAACAGGGACAATTTGACTTCCTCTTTTCATAATTGAATACCCTTATTTCCTTCTCCTGCCTAATTGCCCTGGCCAGAACTTCCAACACTATGTTGAATAGGAGTGGTGAGAGAGGGCATCCCTGTCTTGTGCCAGTTTTCAAAGGGAATGATTTCAGTTTTTACCCATTCAGTATGATATTGGCTATGGGTTTGTCATAGATAGCTCTTATTATTTTGAGATATGTCCCATCAATACCTAATTTACTGAGAGTTTTTAGCATGAAGGGTTGTTGAATTTTGTCAAAGGCCTTTTCTGCATCTATTGAGATAATCATGTGGTTTTTGTCTTTGGTTCTGTTTATATGTTGGATTACATTTATTGATTTGTGTATATTGAACCAGCCTTGCATCCCAGGGATGAAGCCCACTTGATCACAGTTGATAAGTTGTTTGATGTGCTGCTGGATTTGGTTTGCCAGTATTTTATTGAGGATTTTTGCATCAATGTTCATCAAGGATATTGGTCTAAAATTCTCTTTTTTTGTTGTGTCTCTGTCAGGCTTTGGTATCAGGATGATGCTGGCCTCATAAAATGAGTTAGGGAGGATTCCCTCTTTTTCTATTGATTGGAATAGTTTCAGAAGGAATGGTACCAGTTCCTCCTTGTACCTCTGGTAGAATTCGGCTGTGAATCCATCTGGTCCTGGACTCGTTTTTGTTGGTAAGCTATTGATTATTGCCAACAATTTCAGAGCCTGTTATTGGTCTATTCAGAGAGTCAACTTCTTCCTGGTTTAGTATTGGGAGGGTGTATGTGTCAAGGAATTTATCCATTTCTTCTAGATTTTCTAGTTCATTTGTGTAGAGGTGTTTGTAGTTTTCTCTGATGGTAGTTTGTATTTCTGTGGGATCGGTGGTGATATACCCTTTATCATTTTTTATTGCATCTATTTGATTCTTCTCTCTTTTCTTCTTTATTAGTCTTGCTAGTGGTCTATCAATTTTGTTGATCCTTTCAAAAAAACAGCTCCTGGATTCATTAATTTTTTGAAGGGTTTTTTGTGTTTCTATTTCCTTCAGTTCTGCTCTGATTTTAGTTATTTCTTGCTTTCTGCTAGCTTTTGAATGTGTTTTCTCTTGCTTCTCTGGTTCTTTTAATTGTGATGTTAGGGTGTCAATTTTAGATCTTTCCTGCTTTCTCTTGTGGGCATTTAGTGCTATAAATTTCCCTCTACACACTGCTTTGAATGTGTCCCAGAGATTCTGGTATGTTGTGTCTTTGTTCTCATTGGTTTCAAAGAACATCTTTATTTCTGACTTCATTTCGTTATGTACCCAGTAGTCATTCAGGAGCAGGTTGTTCAGTTTCCATGTAGTTGAGCGGTTTTGAGTGAGTTTCTTAATCCTGAGTTCTAGTTTGATTGCACTGTGGTCTGAGAGACAGTTTGTTATAATGTCTGATCTTTTACATTTGCTGAGGAGAGCTTTACTTCCAATTATGTGGTCAATTTTGGAATAGGTGTGGTGTGGTACTGAAAAAAATGTATATTCTGTTGATTTGGGGTGGAGAGTTCTATAGATGTCTATTAGGTCCACTTGGTGCAGAGCTGAGTTGAATTCCTGGGTATCCTTGTTAACTTTCTGTCTTGTGGATCTGTCTAATGTTGACAGTGGGGTGTTAAAGTCTCCCATTATTATAGTGTGGGAGTCTAAGTCTCTTTGTAGGTCACTCATGACTTGCTTTATGAATCTGGGTGCTCCTGTATTGGGTGCATATATATTTAGGATACTTAGCTCTTCTTGTTGAATTGATCCCTTTACCATTATGTAATGGCCTTCTTTGTCTCTTTTGATCTTCGTTGGCTTAAAGTCTGTTTTATCAGAGACTAGTATTGAAACCCCTTCCTTTTTTTGTTTTCCATTTGCTTGGTAGATCTTCCTCCATCCTTTTATTTTGAGCCTATGTGTGTCTCTGCATGTGAGATGGGTTTCCTGAATACAGCACACTGATGAGTCTTGAGTCTTTATCCAATTTGCCAGTCTGTGTCTTTTAATTGGAGCATTTAGCCCATTTACATTTAAAGTTAATATTGTTATGTGTGAATTTGAGCCTGTCATTATGATGTTAGCTGGTTATTTTGCTGGTTAGTTGATGCAGTTTCTTCCTAGCCTTGATGGTCTTTAAAATTTGGCATGATTTTGCAGTGGCTGGTACCAGTTGTTCCTTTCCATGTTTAGTGCTTCCTTCAGGAGCTCTTTTAGGGCAGGCCTGGTGGTGACAAGACCTCTTCAAGGAGAACTACAAACCACTGCTCAATGAAATAAAAGAGAATACAAACAAATGGAAGAACATTCCATGCTCCTGGGTAGGAAGAATCAAAACCATGAAAATGGCCATACTGCCCGAGGTAATTTATAGATGCTATGCCATCCCCATCAAGCTACCAATGACTTTCTTCACAGAATTGGAAAAAACTGCTTTAAAGTTCATATGGAACCAAAAAAGAGCCCACATTGCCAAGTCAATCCTAAGCCAAAAGAACAAAGCTGGAGGCATCACGCTACCTGACTTCAAACTATACTACAAGGCCACAGTAACCAAAACAGCATGGTACTGGTACCAAAACAGAGATATAGATCAATAGAACAGAACAGAGCCCTCAGAAATAATGCCGCATATCTACAACTATCTGATCTTTGACAAACCTGAGAAAAACAAGCAATGGGGAAAGGATTCCCTATTTAATAAATGGTGCTGGGAAAACTGGCTAGCCATATGTAGAAAGCTGAAACTGGATCCCTTTGTTACACCTTATACAAAAATTAATTCAAGATGGATTAAAGTCTTAAACGTTAGACCTAAAACCATAAAAACCCTAGAAGAAAACCTAGGCATTACCATTCAGGACATAGGCATGGGCAAGGACTTCATGTCTAAAACACCAAAAGCAATGGCAACAAAAGCCAAAATTGACAAATGGGATCTAATTAAACTAAAGAGCTTCTGCACAGCAAAAGAAACTACCATCAGAGTGAACAGGCAACCTACAAAATGGGAGAAAATTTTCACAACCTACTCATCTCACAAAGGGCTAATATCCAGAATCTACAATGAACTTAAACAAATTTACAAGACAAAAACAAACAACTCCATCAAAAAGTGGGCGAAGGACATGAACAGACACTTCTCAAAAGAAGACATTTATGCAGCCAAAAAACACATGAAAAAATGCTCACCATCACTGGCCATCAGAGAAATGCAAATCAAAACCACAATGTGATACCATCTCACACCAGTTAGAATGGCAATCATTAAAAAGTCAGGAAACAACAGGTGCTGGAGAGGATGTGGAGAAATAGGAACACTTTTACACTGTTGGTGGGACTGTAAACTAGTTCAACCATTGTGGAAGTCAGTGTGGCGATTCCTCAGGGATCTAGAACTAGAAATACCATTTGACCCAGCCATCCCATTACTGGGTATATACCCAAAGGACTATAAATCATGCTGCTATAAAGACACATGCACATGTATGTTTATTGCGGCACTATTCACAATAGCAAAGACTTGGAACCAACCCAAATGTCCAACAATGATAGACTGGATTAAGAAAATGTGGCACAAATACACCATGGAATACTATGCAGCCATAAAAAATGATGAGTTCATGTCCTTTGTAGGGATATGGATGAAACTGGAAATCATCATTCTCAGTAAACTATCACAAGAACAAAAAACCAAACACCGCGTATTCTCACTCATAGGTGGGAATTGAACAATGAGAACACATGGACACAGGAGGGGGAACATCACACTCTGGGGACTGTTGTGGGGTGGGGGGAGGGGGGAGGGATAGCTTTAGGAGATATACCTAATGCTAAATGATGAGTTAATGGGGGCAGCACACCAACATGGCACATGTATACATATGTAACTAAGCTGCACATTGTGCACACGTACCCTAAAACTTAAGTATAATAATAATAAAAAAAAAACTTCTTACACATCAGATACACGATTTAATATTTGGTGTCTGATATTTTTGTTATCTGTAATCTCTGTGAATCCACTGGCAGTTGTTATGGCTCTCACCTGTGGTGCTTTGTTTGCTTGTGCGTTTTGTGATTTTTCACTGTGAGTTGGTGTTCTTCTGGATTTTTTGTCAGTTCTTTGAGAACTCACTTGAAGATCCTCTGGGGAAGATCTGAGTTTTCTTCTTTCAGAGGCTTCCATGCACTCTCTAGTCAGAATCACTTTAAAATACATTATTGGCTTTGGTTTCATTGGGCTACATAGGTAGTATGCATTCTGATCGCAAACAAGGACCACAAGGAAGGTTATGCAGATTGGGCATTGTGCAACTTTGGGGGTGCCATTTACAACATAGTCTATGTGAAAAACGGGAGTAATTAGCTCACAACCTGTGTGGGTAAACATAGTAGTCCTGCCACAAACCCCTGAGAGGGCTTCCTTGTGCTTACAATTGTGAGAAAAAAAAAATTCCTATGCTTTCAGCAGCCTAGAAAATCAAATGAGTTTTATTTTCATCTTTTTCTCTGTGTGTAGTCCTTTGTGGCCCCTAGATTCATGTGTCTTCTACTAGATCTTTCATTTGGGTGGCCATAGGCTTTCTTTCTGTCACCTAAGTCCTGCACATAAAAGCTGGTTTATTCATTCATCCATCAGTGGATGTCTGAGTTATTTTTATTTCTTGGCTATTGTGAATAATGCTGCTGTGAACATGGATGTGCTAATATCAATTTGATATCCTGCTTCTTTTAATTCTTTGTGTATATACCCAGAAGTGGGATGCTAGATCATATGGTAATTCTGTTTGTAGTTTTTGAAGAACCTCAATACTGTTTTCTATAGCAGCTGCACATTTTACATTCATCAACAGTGCACAAGGGTTCTAATTTCTTCACATCCTCCGCAACACTTGCTATTTTGTTTTTTAATAGTAGCCATCCTAATGGGTATGAAGTAATATCTCATGGTGGTTTTGACTTTTGTCCTTTTAAAAATTGGGTTGTTTGTCCTTTTGTTGTTATGTTGTGAGGATTCTTTATTTATTCTGAATATAATTCCCTTATCAGAAACATAATTTGCAAGTGTTTTCTCATATTCTGTAGGTTGCCTTTTCACTTTCTTGACAAATGTCTTTTCACTTTCATGGTGTCCTTTGATGCATAAGCTTTTAATTTTGATGAAATCAAATTTGCCTGTTTTTTCTTCTGTTGCTTTTTTTTACCTGTTTTTTTTTTCTGTTGCTTTTGGTGTCATAGTGAAAATCCATTGCCAAATACAAGGTCAAGATTATTTACTCTTATGTTTTCTTCTAAGAGTTTTACAGTGTTTGCTTTTATTTTAGGTCTATGATCCATTTCAAGTTAGTTTTTGTATATGGTGTGAGGTAAGAGTCACTTCTTTCTTTTGCATGTGGTTATCCAGATGTTATGGCACCATTTATTGAAGAGACTATTCCCCTACCCTGCCCCATTGAATGGAGTTGGCACCCTTGTCAAAAATCAATTGGTTTTATATTTATGGATTTATTTCTTCTCAGTTATATGTCGTGGGTCTATCTTTATGCCAGTACCACGTGATTTTTGATTACTGTAACTTTGTAGTAAGTCTTGAAATCAGGAAGAGTAAGTCCTCCAAATTTGTTCTTTTTTTAAATCATGTTGGCTATTTGGGGGTCCTTGCAATTCCATATGAATTTGAGCATCATGTTTTTCATTTCTGCAAAAGAGGCTGTTGGAATTTTGAAGGAGATTATACTGAATCTGTAGATCTTTGAGTAATATTGCCACCTTCACAATAGTAAGTCTTCCAATCCATGGACATGAATGTCTTTCCATTTTTTAGATCTTTAATTTCTCTCAAAAGTATTTCATAGTTTTTAGTCTAAAAATTCTTCCCTTCTTAAATGTTTTCCTAGTTTGTTTGTTTTTTTTTTAATGGAGTCTCACTCTGTCACCCAGGCTGGACTGCAATGGCACAATCTCGGCTCACTGCAACCTCTGTTTCCTGGGTTCAAGTGATTGTCCTGCCTCAGCCTCCCAAGTAGCTGAGACTACAGGCATGCACCACCACACCTGGCTAATTTTTGTATTTTTAGTAGAGACGGGGTTTCACCATGTTGGCCAGAGTGTTCTCGAACTCTTGACCTCAGGTGATCCACCTGCCTCAGCTTCCGAAAGTGCTGGGATTACAGGTGTGAGCCACTGCACCTGGCTTCCTAGACATTTTATTCTTTTGGAAAATATTATGAATGAACATGTTTTCTCAACTTCCTTTACAGATTGATTATTGCTCATATATAGAAACAACTGTGTTTTGGTGGTCTTGTACTCTGCAACTTTGCTAAACTTGTTAATTAGTTCAAATAGGGTTTTTTGTGGATTCATTGGGATTTTCTATATATAGAATCATGTCAACTGTGAATAGAGATAGTTTGCCTTCTTTGTTTCTAATCTGGATGTCTTTTATTCATTTTTCTTGCCTAATTGCTCTGGCTAGAGCTTCCAGTACACTGTTGAATAGCAATGATGAAAATGAGCATTATTGTATTAATATATGATTTCAGGAGGAAAGCTTTCAGTCTTTCAGCATTGAGAATCATAATAGCTATAGGTTTTTCATAGATGTCCTTTTTCATTTTGATGAAGTTCTCTTTTATTGCTAGTTTTATGAGTATTTTTATTATAAAAGGGTGTTGGTTTTGTTAAGTGCTTTTTCTGTGTCAAGTGAGATGATCATATGGGGTTTTCCCTTTATTCTATTAATGTGATGTGTTACATTGATCACTCTTCTTAGGATGAAGCATTTCTACATTCTTGGGACAAATTCCACTGGTCAGGGTGTAAAATACTTTTAATATGTTGTAGGATCCAATTTGCCAGTATTTTGTTGAAGATTTTTATCTATATTCATAAGAGATCTAGGTTTGTAGTTTTCTTTCCTTGTGATATCTTTGGGTTTGGTATCAGGACAATCCTGACCTTATAGAATTTGATAGGAAGTGTTCTTTTCTCTTCTATGTTCTTTGGAGGAGTTTGAAAAAGATTGGTGTTATTCTTCCTTAAATGTTTTGTAGAATTCATAAGTGAAGCCATCTTGTTCTGAACTTTTCGTTGTTGGGAGATTTTTGATTACTGAATCTCCTTGCTTGTTACAGGCAGATTTTCTATTTTTTTTTTTTGACTCAGTTTTGGTAAGTTATGTGTTTCCAGAAGTTTGTCTATTTCATCTTGGTTATCTAATTTGATGGCACACGATTGTTCATAGTGTTCTCTTATAATCCTTTTTATTTCTGTAAGGTTGGTAGTAATGTCTCCACATTTATTTCTGTCTTTAACTATTTACATCTTCTTTCTTTTTTTCTCAGTCTCACTAAATGTTTGCCAAATTTTTAATTATTTTCAAAGAATCAACTTTTGCTTTCATTGATTCTATCATTTTCCTATTTCATTTATTTCTATTTTAATCTTTATTATTTTATTCCTTCTGCTAGCTTTAGGTTTTGTTTGCTTTTCTTTTTTGAATTCCTCAAGGAATTCAGGCAGATCACCTGAGGTCAAGAGTTCGAGAACACTCTGGCCAACATGGTGAAACTCCGTCTCTACTAAAAATACAGAAATTAGCCAGGTGTGTTGGTGCACAAAGATAACTATTGATTTAAGATTCTTTTTTAATGTAGGCATTCACAGCTATTTATAGCAGTAACTATTGCTTTTGTTCATCCCATAAGTTTTGGTATGCTGTGTTTTTATTATCATTCATCTCAAAGTATTGACTATTTTCCCTTGCGATTTCTGCTTTAACCCATTGATTATTTAAAAGTGAACTTTCCAATTTTCTTTCTGTTATTGATTTTTAGCTTCCTTCCATTATGGTGAGAGAAGATATTTTGTATTGTTCTAATTTAAAAAAATGTATCGCAACTTGTTTTGTAGCCTAACATTTAGTTAACCTTTAGAATGTTACATGGGCTCTTGAGGATAATATGTACTCTGCTATTGTTGGGTGGAGTGTTCCATATGAGGGTGTTAAGTTTAGTTGATTTATAGTATCATTTAAGTCCTCTATCTCCTTAATGACGTTCTGTCTAGATGTTATAGTCATTATTGAATGTGGTGCATTGTAGTCTCCAGTTTATTATATAAGACTATATATAAGGCAATCACTAAGGGCATGAATGGTGTTGCTAGCAGAGACTTTATGGGCAGCTAAAGAAAACTCAAAAGCATGAGCAAGAAATGTCTAATCCATTAAGGAAAAATTACTGTTATTTATCTCCTTATTTATCTGTCAATCCAAAAAATACATATCTATTGCACATCTAGGAAGGATGGAGGGAGTGGGGTAAGAGGGGGAGACAGAGAAAGTTGAAGGAAGAGAGAGGAAGAGAATTCCATTTTGCTTTCTATTTCAAAATAGACCTTGGTGTCCATCTCTCCAGAAAACAGAGCCTATAGCTCCTCAACAAAGAAGTTAATTCTTGTTTTATCACCTCTAACAGCTGAGGTCATGATGATTTTGGATGATTTGAAAGATTTTCTATGGCAAATTTAGATATTACTACCATTTGCTTACTCACTTTGGAACTTAACAATCTTGTGAAAAGCAATCTGACAGTAATTCATTAATATTTAAGGACTATGTTGTATAAAAAAATACATATCTTTAAACATTGTCGCATTTGACTTGGTGAAATACTCAGGCTGTGAGAGACCTACAAGATCCAAGACCAACTGAGGAAACAGATTTAAGTCTTTCCTCTAAGGCTTACTCCAGTAGTTACACTTACCAATTAGATTAAATTTTCATTTCTGTGTGATTTTTTTCTTTTTTTCTTCTCCTTGGCTTTCTTTCTCTCCCTCCCTTCTGTCCTTTCTTCCTTCCTTCCTTTGAATTGGTAACTCCACACCACATGTAGGAGTAACAGTATCATATTTTGGTCACCAGTTCAAATCATATACTGCAGCCTGTAGGCCTGTAATCCATCTTCAAAGAGTTGCCTCCAAGTTTGCTCCATAGTTGGGTCTTCCATAAACATTCCACCGTTTTATGAGCCAGCTACTTTGGGATAACAAGAGATATGGTAAAACCAGTGAATCACATGATGTTGCCTTGCTTCTTATCTTTGAATTGAGCCTTCATCAGAGGTAATGCTGAGTAGAAGGCCATAATGGTGAACAGAATTCATTTCTGGAAATTGAAGATAGAGGACAAGTGGAACATGATACATCTAATTACTTATCCTCAAACGTCTTGCTTCCTATCCATCTAATAGTAATTTATAGTTTTATTATCAAAACGTATTCTGTGAAAATATAACTGTTGGCAAGGATGTGGAGAAAAGGGAACACTTGTATAATATTGATGGGAATGTAAATTACTATAGTCGTTATGGAAAACAGTATTGAGGTTCCTCAAGAAACTAAAAATAGAACTTCCATATGATCCACTGATCCCACTTTTGGGTATTTACCTAAAAGATTTGGAATGAGCATCTCAAAGAGATGTCTGCACTTGCATGTTTGCTGCAGCACTGTTCACAATAGCCAAGATAAGGAATCTAACTAAGTGTCCATTAACAGGTGAATGCATAAAGAAAATGGGTACATATGCACAAAACGGTACTATTCAGCCTTTAAAAAGAAAGAAATTGTCATTTGCAACAACATAGATGGAATTAGAGAACATTTTGCTAACTGAAATAAGCCAGGCACGGAAAGACAAATGCTGCATTTTCTCACTTATATGTGGAATCTAAGATGATTGAACTCATAGAAGCAGAGAATAGAATGGTGGTTACCGGAGACTGGAGGATGGGGGAATGGGGAGATGATGGTCAAAGGGCACAAAACCTCAGTGAGACAAGAGGAATAAATTTTTTTAGATCTATTGCACAAAACATGGTGGATATAGTTAATAATGGTGTATTGTACATTTCAAAACTGCTGAGAGTACATTTCAAATGTTCTCACCACAAAAATGACAAGTATGTGAGGTGATGGATGTTAATTAGCTTGATTTAATTATTCAGCATTGCATTCATATATCATAACATCGCTTTGTGTCCCATAAATATACACAACTATAATCTGTCAATTTACAATAATTTTTTTTAAGTTTAAAAAAATGTCTTCTGTGGACCAGCAGCCACAGTGTTATCTGAGAGCTTGCGCAATATGTAAGTTCTCAGACCACAACCCAGGCCTATTGAATCAAAAACTCTGAGAGTGGGTTTTAAAAATCTGTGTTTTAACAAGTTCTCCAGGCGATTCTGATGTTCACTAAAGTTTGAGAAGCAATAATTTAGTTTTAGTGCTTGAAGGAGGAGTGCGTCCACCAGGGGGCACAGCAATGGTTCCACTGGGTTGAAAGATAAGATTACCACATTGTCATGTTCCTCATGCTTTGTGGATAGGATTTTCTTTCTTTCTCTCTCTCTCACTCTGTTTCTCTCTCTCTCTCTCTTTCTTTCTATCTCTCTCTCTCTTTCTTTCTTTCTTTAATTTTACTTTAAGTTCTGGGATACATGTGCAGAACCTGCAGGTTTGTTACATAGGTATACATGTGCCATAGTGGTTTGCTGCACTCATCAACCCATCATTTAGGTTTTAAGCCCCACATGCATTAGGTATTTGTCCCAATGCTGTCCATCCCCTTGCCCCCCACTCACTGACAGGCCCTAGTGTGAGATGTTCCCCTCCCTGTGTCCATGTGTTCTCACTGTTCAACTCCCATTTATGAGTGAGAACATGTGGTTTTTGGTTTTCTGTTCCTGTGTTAATTTGCTGAGAATGATGGCTTCTAGTTTCATCCATGTTCCTGTAAAGGACATGAACTCATTCTTTTTTCTTTTTTGAATATATATATTTTTATTATACTTTAAGTTCTCGGGTACATGTGCACAACGTGCAGGTTTGTTACATATGTATACATGTGCCATGTTCGTGTGCTGCACCCATTAACTCGTCATTTAACACTAGGTATATCTCCTAATGCTATCCCTCCCCCCTTCCCCCACCCCACAACAGTCCCCAGTGTGTGATGTTCCCCTTCCTGTGTCCAAGTGTTCTCATTGTTCAATTCCCACCTATGAGTGAGAACATGCAGTGTTTGGTTTTTTGTCCTTGCGATAGTTTGCTGAGAATCATGGTTTCCAGCTTCATCCATGTCCCTACAAAGGACATGAACTCATCATTTTTTATGGCTGCATAGTGTTCCATGGTGTATATGTGCCACATTTTCTTTTTCTTTTTTTTTATAGCAGGATATGACTTTTTTTAAATTATACTTTAAGTTTTAGGATACATGTGCAAAATGTGCAGGTTTGTTACATATGTATACATGTGGTATGTTGGTGTGCTGCACCCATTAAATCATCATTTACATTAGGTGTATCTCCTAATGCTATCCCTCCCCATCCCCCCACCCCACAACAGGCCCAGTGTGTGATGTTCCCCTTCCTGTGTCCAAGTGTTCTCATTGTTCAATTCCCACCCATGAGTGAGAACATGTGGTGTTCGGTTTTTTGTCCTTGCGATAGTTTGCTGAGAATGATGGTTTCCAGCTTCATCCATGTCCCTACAAAGGACATGAACTCATCATTTTTTATGGCTGCATAGTATTCCATGGTGTATATGTGCCACATTTTCTTAATCCAGTCTATCATTGTTGGACATTTGGGTTGGTTCCAAGCCTTTGCTATTGTGAATAGTGCTACAATAAACATACATGTGCATGTGTCTTTATAGCAGCATGATTTAGAGTCTTTTGGATATATACCAAGTAATGGGATGGCTGGGTCAAATGGTATTTCTAGTTCTAGATCCCTGAGGAATCGCCACACTGACTTCCGCAATGGTTGAACTAGTTTACAGTCCCACCAACAGTGTAAAAGTATTCCTATTTCTCCACATCTTCTCCAGCACCTGTTGTTTCCTGACTTTGTAATGATCGCCATTCTAACTGGTGTGAGATGGTATCACATTGTGGTTTTGATTTGCATTTCTCTGATGGCCAGTGATGATGAGGATGTTTTCATCTGTCTTTTGGCTGCATAAATGTCTTCTTTTGAGAGGTGTCTGTTCATATCCTTTGCCCACTTTTTGATGGGGTTGTTTGTTTTTTTCTTGTAAATTTGAGTTCTTTGTAGATTCTGGATATTAGCCCTTTGTCAGATGAGTAGATTGCAAAAATGTTCTCCCATTCTGTATGTTGCCTGTTCACTCTGATGGTAGTTTCTTTTGCTGTGCAGAAGCTCTTGAGTTTAATTAGATCCCATTTGTCAATTTTGGCTTTTGTTGCCATTGCTTTTGGTGTTTTAGACATGAAGTCCTTGCCCATGCCTGTGTCCTGAATGGCATTGCCTAGGTTTTCTTCTAGGGTTTTTATGGTTTTAGGTCTAACATTTAAGTCTTTAATCCATCTTGAATTAATTTTTGTATAAGGTGTAAGGAAGGGACCCAGTTTCAGCTTTCTACATATGGCTAGCCAGTTTTCCCAGTACCATTTATTAAATAGGGAATCCTTTTCCTCATTTCTTGTTTTTCTCAGGTTTGTCAAAGATCAGATAGTTGTAGATGTGTGGCGTTATTTCTGAGGGCTCTGTTCTGTTCCATTGGTCTATATATCCCTTTTGGCACCAGTACCATGCTGTTTTGGTTACTGTAGCCTTGTAGTATAGTTTGAAGCCAGGTAGCATGATGCCTCCAGCTTTGTTCTTTTGGCTTAGGATTGACTTGGCAATGTGAGCTCTTTTTTGGTCCCATATGAACCTTAAAGTAGTTTTTTCCAATTCTGTGAAGAAAGTCATTGGTAGCTTGATGGGGATGGCATTGAATCTATAAATTACTTTTGGCAGTATGGCCATTTTCACAATATTGATTCTTCCTGTCCATGAGCATGGAATGTTCTTCCATTTGTTTGTATCCTCTTTTATTTCGTTGAGCAATGGTTTGTAGTTCTCCTTGAAGAGGTCCTTCACATCCCTTGTAAGTTGGATTCCTAGGTATTTTATTCTCTTTGAAGCAATTGTGAATGGGAGTTCACTCATGTTTTGGCTCTCTATTTGTCTGTTATTTGTGTATAAGAATGCTTGTGATTTTTGCACATTGATTTTGTATCCTGAGACTTTGCTGAAGTTGCTTATCAGCTTAAGGAGATTTTGGGCTGAGAGGATGGGATTTTCTAAATATACAATCATGTCATCTGCAAACAGGGACAATTTGACTTCCTCTTTTCCTAATTGAATACCCTTTATTTCCTTCTCCTGCCTGATTGCCCTGGCCAGAACTTCCAACACTATGCTGAATAGGAGTGGTGAGAGAGGGCATCCCTGTCTTGTGCAAGTTTTCAAAGGGAATGCTTCCAGTTTTTGCCCGTTCTGTATGATATTGGCTGTGGGTTTGTCATAGATAGGTCTTATCATTTTGAGATACGTCCCATCAATACCTAATTTATTGAGAGTTTTTAGCATGAAGGTTGTTGAATTTTGTCAAAGGCCTTTTCTGCATCTATTGAGATAATCATGTGGTTTTTGTCATTGGTTCTGTTTATATGCTGGATTATGTTTATTGATTTGCATATGTTGAACCAGCCTTGCATCCCAGGGATGAAGCCCACTTGATCATGGTGGATAAGCTTTTTGATGTGCTGCTGGATTCGGTTTGTCAGTATTTTATTGAGGATTTTTGCATAGATGTTCATCAGAGATATTGGTCTAAAATTCTCTTTTTTTGTTGTGTCTCTGTCAGGCTTTGGTATCAGGATGATGCTGGCCTCATAAAATGAGTTAGGGAGGATTCCCTCTTTTTCTATTGATTGGAATAGTGTCAGAAGGAATGGTACCAGCCCCTCCTTGTACCTCTGGTAGAATTTGGCTGTGAATCCTTCTGGTCCTGGACTTTTTTTGGTTGATAAGCTATTAATTATTGACTCAATTTCAGAGCCTGTTATTGGTCTATTAAGAGATTCAGCTTCTTCCTGGTTTAGTCTTGGGAGGGCGTATGTGACCAGGAATTTATCCATTTCTTCTAGATTTTCTAGTTTATTTGCATAGAGTTGTTTATAGTATTCTCTGATGGTAGTTTGTATTTCTGTGGGATCAGTGGTGCTATCCCCTTTATCATTTTTTATTGTGTCTATTTGATTCTTCTCTCTTTTCTTCTTTATTAGTCTTGCTAGCCATCTATCAATTTTGTTGATCCTTTCAAAAAACCAGCTCCTGGATTCATTAATTTTTTGAAGGGTTTTTTGTGTCTCTATTTCCTTCAGTTCTGCTCTGATTTTAGTTATTTCTTGCCTTCTGCTAGCTTTTGAATGTGTTTGCTCTTGATCCTCTAGTTCTTTTAATTGTGATGTTAGGGTGTCAATTTTAGATCTTTCCTGCTTTCTCTTGTGGGCATTTAGTGCTATAAATTTCCCTATACGCAATGCTTTAAACGTGTCCCAGAGATTATGGTATGTTGTATCTTTGTTCTCGTTGGTTTCAAAGAGCATCTTTATTTCTGCCTTCATTTCATTATGTACCCAGTATCATTCAGGAGCAGGTTGTTCATTTTCATGTAGTTGAGTGGTTTTGAGTGAGTTTCTTAATTCTGAGTTCTAGTTTGATTGCACTGTTGTCTGAGAGATAATTTCTGTTCTTTTACATTTGCTGAGGAGTGCTTTACTTCCAATTATGTGGTCAATTTTGGAATAAGTGTGGTGTGGTTCTGAGAAGAATGTATATTCTGTTGATTTGGGGTGGAGAATTCTGTAGATGTCTATTAGGTCCATTTGGTGCAGAGCTGAGTTGAATTCCTGGATATCCTTGTTAACTTTCTGTCTCGTTGATCTGTCTAATGTTGACAGTAGGGTGTTAAAGTCTCCATTTTTATTGTGTGGGAGTCTAAGTCTCTTTGTAGGTCTCTAAGGACTTGCTTTATGAATCTGGGTGCTCCTGTATTGGGTGCATATATATTTAGGATAGTTAGCTCTTCTTGTTGAATTGATCCCTTTACCATTATGTAATGGCCTTCTTTGTCTCTTTTGATCTTTGTTGGTTTAAAGTCTGTTTAATCAGAGACTAGGATTGCAACCCCTGCCTTTTTTTGTTTTCCATTTTCTTGGTAGATCTTCCTCCATCCCTTTATTTTGAGCCTATGTGTGTCACTGCATGTGAGATGGGTTTCCTGAATACAGCACACTGTTGGGTCTTGACTCTATTCAATTTGCCAGCCTGTGTCTTTTAATTGGAGCATTTAGCCCATTTACATTTAAGATTAATATTGTTATGTGTGAATTTGATCCTGTCATTATGATGTTAGCTGGTTATTTTGCTGGTTAGTTGATGCAGTTTCTTCCTAGCCTTGATGGTCTTTACAATTTGGCATGTTTTTGCAGTGGCTGGTACCGGTTGCTCCTTTCCATGTTTAGTGCTTCCTTCAGGACCTCTTGTAGGGCAGGCCTGGTGATGACAAAATCTCTTAGCATTTGCTTGTCTGTAAAGGATTTTATTTCTCCTTCACTTATGAACCTTAGTTTGGCTGGATATGAAATTCTGGGTTGAAAATTCTTTTCTTTAAGAATGTTGAATATTGGCCCCCACTCTCTTCTGGCTTGTAGAGTTTCTGCTGAGAGATCAGCTGTTAGTCTGATGAGCTTCCCTTTGTGGGTACCCGGATCTTTCTCTCTGGCTGCCCTTAACATTTTTTCCTTCATTTCAACTTTGGTGAATCTGACAATTATGTGTCTTGGAGTTGCTCTTCTCGAGGAGTATCTTTGTGGCGTTCTCTGTATTTCCTGAATTTGAATGTTGGCCTGGCTTGCTAGATTGGGGAAGTTCTCCTGGATAATATCCTGCAGAGTGTTTTCCAACTTGGTTCCTTTCTCCACGTCACTTTCAGGTACACCAATCAGACGTAGATTTGGTCTTTTCACATAGTCCCATATTTTTTGAAGGCTTTGTTTGTTTCTTTTTATTCTTTTCTCTCTAAACTTCTCTTCTTGCTTCATTTCATTTGTTTGCTCTTCCATCATTGATACCCTTTCTTCCAGTTGATCGAATTGGCTACTGAAGCTTGTGCATGTGTCACGCAGTTCTTGTGCCATGGTTTTCAGCTCCATCAGGTCATTTAAGGACTCCTCTACATTGGTTATTCTAGTTAGCCATTCATCTAATCTTTTTTCAAGGTTTTTAACTTCTTTGCGATGGGTTCAAACTTCCTCCTTTAGCTCAGAGAAGTTTGATCATCTGAAGCCTTCTTCTCTCAACTTGTCAGTCATTCTCCATCCAGCTTTGTTCCTTTCCTGGTGAGGAGCTGCATTCCTTTGGAGGAGTAGAGGCACTCTGATTTTTATAATTTTCAGTTTTTCTGCTCTGTTTTTTCCCCATGTTTGTGGTTTTATCTACCTTTGGTCTTTGATGATGGTGACGTACAGACGGGGTTTTGGTGTGGATGTCCTTTCTGTTTGTTAGTTTTCCTTCTAACAGTCAGGACCCTCAGCTGCAAGTCTGTTGGAGTTTGCCGGAGGTCCATTCCAGACCCTTTTTGCCTGGGTATCAGCAGCGGAGACTGCAGAACAGCGAATATTAGTGAACAGCAAATGTTGCTGCCTGATCATTCCTCTGGAAGTTTCGTCTCAGAGGGGTACCCGGTCTTGTGAGGTGTCAGTCTGCCCCTACTGGGGAGTGCCTCCCAGTTAGGCTACTCGGGGGTCAGGGACCCACTTGAGGAGGCAGTCTGTCTGTTCTCAAATCTCAAACACCATGCTGGGAGAACCACTGCTCTCTTCAAAGCTGTCAGACAGGGACATTTAAGTCTGCAGAAGTTTCTGCTGCCTTTTGTTTGGCTATGCCCTGCCCCCAGAGGTGGAGTCTACAGAAGCAGGCAGGCCTCCTTGATTGAGCAGCAGTGGGCTCCACCCAGTTCGAGCTTCCCGACCACTTTGTTTACCAACTCAAGCCTCAGCAGTGGCAGGCACCCCTCCCCCAGCCTCTCTGCCACCTTGCAGTTGGATCTCAGACTGCTGTGCTAGCAATGAGCAAGACTCCCTGGGCATGGGACCCTCTGAGCCAGGTGCGTGATATAATCTCCTGGTGTGCCATTTGCTAAGACTATTGGAAAAGCGCAGTATTAGGGTGGGAGTGATCCGATTTTCCAGGTGCTGTCTGTCATAGATTTGCTTGGCTAGGAAAGGGAATTCCCTGACCCCTTGCACTTACTGGGTGAGGTGATTCTTCGCCCTGCTTCAGCTCACACTCGGTGTGCTGCACCCACTGTCTGACAAGCCCCAGTGAGATGAACCTTGCACCTCAGTTGGAAATGCAGAAATCACCCATCTTCTGCATCGCTCATGCTGGGAGCTGTAGACTGCAGCTTTTCCTATTTGGCCATCTTGGAACCACCCAAAATCATTCTTTTTTTATGGCTGCATAGTATTCCATGGTGTATATGTGCCCCATTTTCTTTACACAGTCTATCATTGATGGGTATTTGGATTTGTTCCAAGTGTTTGCTATTGTAAATAGTACTGCAATAAACATATGTGTGCATGTGTCTTTATAGCAGATAATTTGTAATCCTTTGGGTATATACCCAGTAATGTGATTGCTGGTTCAAATGGTATTTCTAGTTCTAGATCCTTGAGGAATCACCACACTGTTTTCCACAATGGTTGTACTAATTTACACTCCCACCAACAGTGTAAAAGCATTCCTATTTCTCCACAGCCTCATCAGCATCTGTTGTTTCCTGACTTTTTAATGATCACCATTCTAACTGGTGTGGGATGGTATCTCATTGTGGTTTTGATTTGCATTTCTCTAATGACCAGTGATGATGAGCTTTTTGCATATGTTTGTTGGCTGCATAAATGTCTTCTTTTGAGAAGTGTCTGTTCATTTCCTTTGCCCACTTTTTAATGGGATTGTTTGGTTGTTTCTTATAAATTTGTTTAGGTTCCTTGTAGATTCTGAATATTAGACCTTTGTCAGATGGATAGATTGCAAAAATTTTCTCCCATTCTGTAGGTTGCCTGTTCACTCTGATGATAGTTTCTTTTGCAGTGCAGAAGCTCTTTAATGAGATCCCATTTGTCAATTTTGGCTTTTGTTGCAGTTGCTTTGGTGTCATGGAGTCTCTACCCATGCCTATGTTCTGAACGGTATTGCCTAGGTTTTCTTCTAGGGTTTTTATGGTTTTGGCTTTTACATTTAAGTCTTTAATCCATCTTGAGTTAATTTTTATATAAGGAGTAAGGAAGAGGTCTAGTTTCTGTTTTCTGCATATGGCTAGCCAGTTTTCTCAGCACCATTTATTAAATAGGGAATTTTTCCCCATTTCCTGTTTTTGTCAGGTTTGTTGAAGATCAAATTGTTGTAGATGTGTGATGTTATTTTTGAGGCCTCTGTTCTGTTCCATTGGTCTATATATCTGTTTTGGTACCAGCACCATGCTGTTTTGGTTACCGTAGCCTTGTAGTATAGTTTGAAGTCAGGTAGTGTGATGCTTCCAGCTTTGTTCTTTTTGCTTAGGATTGTCTTGGCTATACGGGCTTTTTTTTTAATATGAAATTTAAAGTAGTTTTTTCTAATTTTGCATAGAAAGCCAAAGGTATCTTGATGAGAATAGCATTGAATCTATAAATTACTCTGGGCAGTATGGCCATTTTCACAATATTGATTCTTCCTATCCATTAGCATGGATTTTTTTTCCATTTATTTGTGTCCTGTCTTATTTCCTTGAGCAGAAGTTTGTAGTTCTCCTTGAAGAGGTCCTTCACATCCCTTGTAAGTAATATTGTAGGTATTTTATTCTCTTTGTAGCAATTGTAAATGTGAGTTCACTCATGATTTGGCTCTCTGCTTGTCTATTATTGGTGTATACGAATGCTTGTGATTTTTGCATATTGATTTTGTATCCTGAGACTTTGCTGAAGTTGCTTATCAGCTTAAGGAGTTTTGGGGCTGAGAGGATGGGGTTTTCTAAATATACAATCATGCCATCCGCAAACAGAGACAATTTGACTTCCTCTCTTCCTATTTGAATACCCTTTATTTATTTCTCTTGCCTGATTTCCCTGGCCAGAACTTCCAATACTATGTTGAATAGGAGTGGTGAGAGAGGGCATCCTTGTATTGTGCTGGTTTTCAAAGGAATGCTTCCAGATTTTGTCCATTCAGTATGACATTGGCTATGGGTTTTTCACGAATAGATCTTATTATTTTGAGATGTGTTTCATCAATACCTGGTTTATTGAGAGTTTTTAACATGAAGGGATGTTGAATTGTATCAAAGGCCTTTTCTGCATCTATTGAGATAATCATGTGGTTTTTGTCATTGGTTCTGTTTATGTGATGGATTACGTTTATTGATTTGTGTATGTTGAACCAGCCTTGCATCCCAGGGAAGAAGCTGACTTGATCATAGTGGATAAGCTTTTTGGTATGCTTCTGGATTCAGTTTGCCAGTATTTTATTGAGGATTTTCACATCAATGTTCATCAGGGATATTGGCCTGAAATTTTTTTGTGTATCTCTGCCAGGTTTTGATAGCAGGATGATGCTGACCTCATAAAATGAGTTAGAGAGGAGTCCCTCTTTTTCTATTGTTTGGAAGAGTTTCAGAAGGAATGGTATCAGCTCCTATTTCTACCTCTGGTAGAATAAGGCAGGCCTGGTGGTAACAAAATCCCTCAGCATTTGCTTGTCTGTAAAGGATTTTATTTCTCCTTCACTTATGAAGCTTAGTTTAGCTGGATATGAAATTCTGGGTTGAAAATTGTTTTCTTTAGTAATGTTGAATATTGGCCCCCACTCTCTTCTGGCTTGTAGGGTTTCTGCAGAGAGATCTGCTGTTAGTCTGAGAGTCTTCCCTTTGTAAGTAACCTGACCTTTCTTTCAGGGTGCCTTTAACATGTTTTCCTTCGTTTCAACCTTGGAGAATCTGATGATTATGTGTCTTGGGTTGCTCTTCTCAAGGACTATCTTAGTGGTGTTCTCTGTATTTCCTGAATTTGAATGTTGGCCTGTTTGCTAGGTTGGGGAACTTCACCTGGATAATATCCTGAAGTGTGTTTTCCAACTTGGTTCCATTATCTCTGTCACTTTCAGGTAAACCAATCAATCATACGTTTGGTCTTTTCACATAGTCCCATATTTCTTGGAGGCTTTGTTTGTTCCTTTTCATTCTTTTTTTCTCTAACCTTGCCTTCATAGCTTATTTCAGTAAGGCAGTCTTCAGTCTCTGATATCCTCTCTTCTGCTTGATCCATTCAGCTATTGATACTTGTGTATCCTTCACGAAGTTCTCATGCTGTGTTTTTCAGCTCCATCAGGTCATTTATGTTCTTCTCTAAACTGCTTATTCTAGTTAGCAGTTCCTGTAAGCTTTTATTAAGGTTCTTAGCTTCCTTGCATTGGGTTAGAACAGGCTTCTTTAGCTCAGAGGAGTTTGTTTTTACCTACCTTCTGAAGCCTATTTCTGTCAATTCATCAATCTCTTTCTCCTTCCAGTCTTGTGCCCTTGCTGGAGAGCAGTTGTGATCATTTGGAGAAGAGGCATTCTGGTTTTTGGAATTTTCAGCATTTTTGCACTGGTTTTTCCTCATCTTCATGGATTTATCTACCTTTGATTTTTGAGGATGATAACCTTTGGGTGGGTTTTTTGTGTGGGGGTCTTTTTTGTAGATGTTGATGTTGTTGCTTTCTGTTTGTTAGTTTTTCTTCTAACAGCCAAGACCCTTTTCTTCAGGTCTGCTGCAGTTTGCTGGGGGTCTACTCCAGACCCTGTTACACCTGATATCACTAGTGGAGGCTACAGAACAGCAAAGATTGCTGCCTGCTCCTTCCTCTGGAATCTTCATCCCAGTGGGGCACTGGCCTGATGCCAGCCAGAGCTGTCCTGTATGAGGTATGTGTCAACCCCTGTTGGGAGGTCTCTCCCAGTCAGGGGGAATGGGGGTCAGAGACCCACTTGAGAAGGCAGTTTATCCCTTAGCAGAGCTGGTGCACTGTGCTTGGAGAATCCTCCTTGTCAGGATCAGCTGCTCTCTTCAGAGCCGGCAGGCAGGAAAGATTAAATCTGCTGAAGCTGTGCCCACAGCAGTCCTTTCCTGCAGGTGCTGTGTCCCAAGGAGATGGGCATTTTTTCTGTAAGCTCCTGACTGGGGCTGCTGCCTTTCCTTCAGAGATGCCCTCCCCAGTTAAGAGGAATCTAGAGAAGCAGTCTGGCCACAGTCACTTTGCTGCCCTGTGGTGAATTCTGCTCAGTCCCAACCTCCCAGCCTCCTTAGCACTGTCAGGGGAAAACCACCTACTAAAGCCTCAGTAATGGCAGACGTCCCTTCCCCCACTCCAAGCTTGATGGTCCCAGGTCAACTTCAGATTGCTGTGCTGGCAGTGAGAATTTCAAGCCAGTGGTTCTTAGCTTGCTGGCCTCTGTGGGAGTGGGACCCACTGAGCAAGACCACTTGGCTCCCTGCCTTCAGCCCCCTTTCCAGGGGAGTGAACAGTTCTGTCTCACTGGGGTTCCAGGTGCCACTGGGGTACAAAAAGAAGAAACTCCTGCAGCTAGCTCAGTGTCTGCCCAAATAGCCACCCAGTTTTGTGCTTGAAACCTAGGGCCCTTGTGGTGTTGGCACAAGAGGGAATCTCCTGATCTGTGGATTGCAAAAACCACGGGAAAAGTGTAGTAACCTGGCTGGGTAGCAGAGTCCCTCACGCTTCTCTTGGCTCAAGGAGGGCGGTCCCCTGGCTCCATGCACTTCCTAGGTGAAGCAACGCCACACCCTGCTTCTACTCACTCTCCATAGGTTGCACCCACTGCCTAACCAGTCCTAGTGAGATAAACTGGGTACCTCAGTTAGAAATGCAGAAATAACCTGCCTTCTGCATTGGTCTTGCTGGTAGGTGCAGACCAGAGCATTTCCTATTCAGCCATCTTGGCCCCTCACCAATGGATAAGATTTTCTTTTTAAAAGTTAAAATGTAATTTAAAACCCAAATAACAAAACAACTAATATAGTTGTTAACAGTGACTTTCTATGTAATAGCATGTACATCTAGTACACTGGACCAAAAATTGCATTTCTAATATAGCTAAACAAATAAGATGCAAAATAAATCGATTGAAAAACTGTAGACAAAACATACAAGCAAAACAAGGTGGCTTATATTTACTAAATGAAGTAGAAATTTAAGGTAGAAGAAAGTTGAGAAGATACATAAGGAAGGGGGTTAAACCTGTAATGGTTTGTCATTGGTTGTGGCAGGTGATGGCACAGAGGAGTTAGGTGGTGGAGGGTCAATTTCAGGATCTGATAAGATATTCTCCATCATGTTGATGTTGCTATATCCATTTCTCAGGGAATGGGGTTTGATGCTTTTGGATGAAGAAAGTTGCTAAATAGAGCTTTGTTCTTTGCTGATGCTCCTCTTGTTTACTTTCATACACGTCTTTCTCTGGTTCCAAAAAGACATTGGGCCATTTTTGAAAGAAAGGCTTTTATCATATTGCCACCATGATCAAGGACATTATTTTGCACTGCCATAAATTCTTCGACGTCAGCTGCATTTAGTGGTTTGGTTAGCTACTCTTCGGGTTTTTTTTAATCAATAATCTCTTCGGCAAATTGACATTGCACATCCAGCTGCACGAATTCAGTAGTTCATTATTTATTTATTTATTTATTTATTTATTTTGAGAGGGAATCTCGTTCTGTCGCCCAGGCTGGAGTGCAGTGGTGCAATCTCGGCTCACTGCAACCTCTGCCTCCCGGGTTTAAGCAATTCTCCTGCCTCAGCCTCCCCAGTAGCTGGGACTACAGGAGCATGCCACCACACCCGGCTAATTTTTTGTATTTTTAGTAGAGATGGGGTTTCACCGTGTTAGCCAGGATGGTCTCGATCTCCTGACCTCATGATCTGCCTGCCTCAGCCTCCCAAAGTGCTGGGATTAC
This sequence comes from Pongo abelii, assembly GCF_028885655.2. Lineage (NCBI taxonomy): Eukaryota > Metazoa > Chordata > Mammalia > Primates > Hominidae > Pongo > Pongo abelii. Next base: position 182,445,659 of record NC_085928.1, read on the forward strand.
AGGCGTGTGCCACTGCACACAGACAAAATTTGGTAGTTCTTTAGTCTGAGATTTCAAAACCTTCCAAGATATTTTTATCTGTTTCTGCAAAGAGAGCTTCCTTTGGAAGGGTGGATATATTTACTGTGGTGTCGAACATCTATTTATAAAAACTTTTGAGGTTAGTGGCCAGGTGCAGTGGCTCACTCCTGTAATCCCAGCACTTTGGGAGGCCAAGGTGGGCGGATCACCTGAGGTCGAGAGTTCAAGACCAGCCTGACCAACATGGAGAAACCCCATCTCTACTAAAAATACAAAATTAGCTGGACGTGGTGGCACATGCCTATAATCCCAGCTACTTGGGAGGCTGAGGCAGAAGAATCGCTGGAACCCAGTAGGCGGAGGTTGCGGTGAGCCAAGATCGTACCATTGCTCTCCAGCCTGGGCAACAAGATTGAAACTCTGTCCCCCAAAAACAAACAAACAAACAAAAAAACACCTTTTGAAATTAGTTTTGTTTGTGGGCTTGGTTTCTTTCCGTTTGTGACCCTTTGCTGCCTCACATAGTACTACTAACATCCAAGAAGCATATTTCCTAAATTGTCTCTATTCATACTGTTTGAAATGTCTACATGTAATTCTAACATGAATATCAATGGTATGTGGGATGTAATTTGAGAATTTTCTCAGAATATGTTTTGTTTAAACTACTGAACTGAGGTTTGTAGAGGCAAATTAACTTTTTCACTTCTAAACTTTGCTTGAAAAATATTTTTTCTTTTTTTTCTTTTACTTTTTATTTATTTATTTTTTGAGACAAGGTCTCACTCTGTCACCCAGGCTGGAGTGCAGTGGCGAGATCTTGGTTCACTGCAACCTTCACTTCCTGGGCTCAAGTGATCCTCCCATTTTGGTCTCCCAAGTAGCTGGGACTGCAGGTGTGTGCCACCATGCCTAGCTAATTTTTGTATTTTCTGTAGAGATGGTGTTTTGCTGCCTCTGTCTCCCAAAGTGCTGCGATTACAGGTGTAAGCCACTGGGCCCATTCTATTTTTTTATTTTTTTGTGGATACATGGTAGGTGTATACATTTGTGTATACATTTATGGGGTACATAAGAAATTTTGGTACAGGCATACAATAGTCTAATAACTATATCAAGGAAAATTGGGCATTCATCCCCTCAAGCATTCATCCTTTTTGTTACAAATAATCCAACTATCATCTTTTAGTTAGTTTAAAATATACAATTAAATTATTATTGACTATAGTCACCCTGCTGTGCTATCAAATATTAGGTCTTATTCATTCTTTCTAACTATTTTTTTTTTACCCATTAAGCATCCCCACCTCATTCCCAACCCCCGACCCCTGCTGACCCCCACAGCCACTACACTCTTTCCAGCCTCTGGTTAACTGCCACTCTATCCTGTATCCTTGACATTGGTCTGAGCAAAAATTTCTTGGGTAATGCCCTAGTAGCATAGGCAACAAAAGCAAAAATGGTCAAATGTGATCATATTAAGTTAAAAAGCTTCTGCATAACAAATGAAAAACCAACAAAGTGAAGAGACAACCCATATAATGGCAGAAAATATTTGCGAACTACCCATCTGAAATATGTTGTAGTAAGAGATACCTATGTTCCACAAAGTGTTTGAGTTAAAAACCAAAATGCTTTATATCAAGATAGGCTAACTGGAGAATGATTTTGTGGAATATGCATCAGTTATTCACAAATCAATGCTAATAAATGTTCAAACATTTGAATATTTTTTAGATAAATGTGAAATAAACAAAAAGAAATTAATCATATGAATATATGTGTAATCATTAAATAAACTGAACCAGTTATCAAAATTCTACTCTTCTGTAAAAGGAAAAACTCCCTGCCTTATTTTAGGAAGTTAGTGTAATCTTGACACCAAAATAGCATATGAATACAATGAGGAAGAAAAATTTTAAAACAATCTTATTAACAAACATAAATTAAACATAAGTAAAATTCCTAAGTAAAATATTGGCAAACTAAATTCACTACTGTACATAATAAATAACATGATCAATTAGAGTTTGTCTCAAGATTATAAGAATAATTTACCATTAGAAAAAAACTATTAATGCAGGCACCTATTAACAGGTAAATGGATCAAAAAATCATATAATTATTTCAATATATCTAGACAAAGCATTCAATAACCTATTCATATTGACACTCTTAGGAAGCTAGGGATAGAAAGTAATTTCTTTAACCTGATAAAGTGTTATCTACAGAAAACCTGCTTGCTCCTCAAAATTGTAAAGGCTTCAAAAACAATGATCATCTGAGAAACTGCCATTGTCTAGAGGAGTCTTAAAAAGAAAGGAAGACTAAATGTAACATGGTATCCTGGATAGGATTCCAGAACAGAAAAAAAATTAGGTAAAAATTAAGGAAATCTAAATAAAGTATGGACTTTCCTTAATAATTATGTATTAGTATTGCTTCATTAATTGTGACCAATGTATCATACTAACATAAAAATTAACAATTGGGAAACTGCATGTAGGATATACAGCAACTCTCTAGACTATCTCTTCACAACTTCTTTGTAAATCCAATCTAGATGAACCCTTGTCTCTTGTAAGTGTTTTACACTTAAACTCTATTTTTGTCTGAGATTAGTATGACCACTCTAGTTCCTTTTTGATTACTATTTGCAATAATATCTTCTTCCATCTTTTCAATTCCAACCTATGTTTGTTCCTAGGTCTAACATGAGTCCCTGAGAGACAGCATGTGGTGGGATCATGGTTTTTTTAATTAATATTTTTAGCCTTTTTACCTATCTATAGCATTTTATTGGGGAATTTGATCCATTTATATTTAAAGTAATTATGGACAGGGAAGGACCGACTTTTGCCGTTTGTTATTTGTTTTCTGTGTCTTATAGCTTCCTTTGTCCCTCATTTCCTCCATTACTACCTTCCCTTGTGTTTAGTTGGCTTTTTATGGTGACAATTTTTTATTACCATCTCATTTCCTTTCATGTAGATTCTATAAATATTTTCTTTGTGATTACCATAAAGATTATATATAATATCCTAAAGTTATAAAATCTATTTTGAATTAATACCAACTTAACTTCAATTTCATAAAAAACCTTTACTTCTTTAGAGCTCTAACCCTTCCTCCTAACTCCATATTATTGTCCCAAATTAGATGTTTATATATGCACCCACTAACATAGACTTATAATTGTTTTATGCAGTTATGTTTTCAATATTGTAGAAAATACAGAGTTTACAAATAAAATTACAATAATTCTGATTTTTATATTTTATTATGTGTTTCCTTTTACTGAAGATCTTTCTATCTTCATAAGGCTTTGAATAAGAGAATTTGGTAAGGTTTATGGGTACAGATCAATATAATAATAATGGTTAACAATTTTTTTTTTGAGATAGGGTCTCTCTCTGTAGCCCAGGCTGGAGTGCAGTGGTGTGATCACAGCTCACTGTAGCCTTGGTCTCCTGGGTTCAAGTAATTCTCCCACCTCAGCCTCCTGAGTCATGGGAACACAGGCCCATGCCACAAGGCCTGGCTAATTTTTGTATTCTTTGTAGAGATGAGGTTTTGCCATGTTGCCCAGGCTAATATCAAACTCCTGGGCTCAAGTGATCTGCCTGCATTGGCCTCCCAAAGTGCTGAGATGACAAGCATGAGCCACCATGCCTGGCCAATAGTTAAAAATTTTGTTTGCATGTATTATGTACCAGATATTGTGCTAAGTATGTTAAGTGTAAACTCTATTAATATTCACATCAATCATATGAGAGGCCTACTGTAACCACCCCGTTTTACAGAGTTGGAAACTGGACCCAGAATTTACTAATCTGTTCAAGTAAGTGGTGGAACTAGGATTTGAATTCCATCAATCTGGATCCAGAGAGAATGCTCTCAATCACTATGTCGCACTGTTTCTCAAAGTTAATACCTACTCCCTGCATCAGCTACTTTAAAATGTCATTAAAAGACATAGATCCCATTCACGATGTCAAAAATAAGTAAATAAATGCAACCTTATTGGAGGTCATTTTAGATGGTCTAAATAAATGGGAGGATACAGTCGCTCATGTTTGGGAAGTATCAAACTAAGTATCTAAAACATGGAAGCTATCCCCAGATTAATCCAGCAATTCAATGCAATTCTATCAAAATCTCTAAAAGGTTGTGTGTGTGTGTGTGTGTGTGTGTGTGTGTGTGTCTGCATGTACACAACTTCTAGGTGGTTCCTAAATTAACAGGGAAAAGAGCTAAGAATAGCTCAGATTATTTTGAACCACAGGACTAAAGAAAGGGAACATACATCCCTGATATCAAGATTTATAGTAAAGCAACTATACTTTGGTTAAAACCAGATGGTATGATGGACCAATGAGTGGATAAATAAAACGTGTTATACACATAAAATAGAATATTATTCAACCTTAAAAAGGAAGGAAACTCTGGCACATGCTGAAGACATTATACTAAGTGAAATAAGCCAGTCACAAAAGGGCAAATATTGCATAACATATGAGATACTTAAGTGAGTTAAATTTATAGACAAATTAAGGAGAATGGTAGTTACTGGGGGGTAATGGGTTATACACATAAAATAGAATATTATTCAACCTTAAAAAGGAAGGAAATTCTGGCACATTCTACAACATGGAAGAACCTTGAAGACATTATAGTAAGTGAAATAAGCCAGTCACAAAAGGGCAAATATTGCATAATACATGACATACTTAAGTGAGTTAAGTTTATAGACAAATTAAGGAGAATGGTAGTTACCAGGGAGTAATGGGATGTTACTGTTTAATATGTGCAGCATTTCATTTTGGGATCATGAAAACTTTCTGGTTATGAATAGTAGTGATGGTTGCACAACAACATCAGTGTACTTAATGCCACTGAATTGTACACTCAAAAAGGATTAAAATGATAAATTCTATGTATCTTTTACCATAATTTTTAAATAAAAACATGGCATAGAGCAGGAATGGACAACTAGATCAATAGTAAAAAATACCCACAGAAACAGAACCATGAGAGCTTGGTGTATGATAGAAGAGACATTAAAATCAGCAGGGAAAATGAGGGACTAATCAATAAACAGTGTTGGACAACTGGCTATTTATATGGTAAAACATAAAATTAGGCCGGGCACGGTGGCTCACGCCTGTAATCCCCGCACTTTGGAAGGTCGAGGTGGGTGGATCACAAGGTCAGGAGTTCAAGACCAGCCTGGCCAAGACGGTGAAAGCTCGTCTCTACTAAAAATACAAAAAAAATTAGCTGGGTGTGGTGGCATGCGACTGTAATCCCAGCTACTGGGGAGCTGAGGCAGAGAATTTCTTTAACCTGGGAGGTGGAGGTTGCAGTGAGCCAAGATTGTGCCACTGCACTCCAGCCTGGGCAACAGAGCAAGACCCCATCTCAAAAAAAAAGAAATTAGATTCCTATCTCACCTCATACACAAATTAAATTACAGTTGAATGACATTATCAAACCATGAAGGCTAAACTTTAATTTTTTTAGAAAAAATATATGGTGATATCTGTATGATAGTGCAAAAGATTTCTTGAACAAGGTATGGAAGGTAAGGTAGTTTCCTACAGCTGCTGGAACAAAATGTCACAACATTTTGTGCTTTTCTGTTGCTTTCAACAACAGAAATGTACTCTCTTATAGTTCTGGGGCCCAGAAGTCTGAAATCAAGGTGTCAGCAAGGTCGTGCTTCCTCTGAGATTGTGTAGAATCAATCCTTCCTTGTTTCTTCTGAGCTTCTGATGATGGCTGTCAATCCTTGGTCATGCTTTGGCTCCCAGAGGCATCACTCCATTCTGTGTCTGTAATCACCAGTGTTCTCCCCGTGTGTCTTTGAAACCAAATAACCAAATTCCCTTCTTTTTTTTTTTTTTTTTTTTTTTGAGACACAGTCTCTCTGTCACCCAGGCTGGAGTTGCAGTGGCGCGATCTTGGCTCGCTGCAAGTTCCGCCTCCCGGGTTCACGCTATTCTCCTGCCTCAGCCTCCCAAGTAGCTGGGACTACAGGCACCCATCACCTCGCCTGGCTAATTTTTTTGTATTTTTAGTAGAGATGGGGTTTCACCATGTTAGCCAGGATGGTCTCAATCTCCTGACCTCGTGATCCACCCACCTCGGCCTCCCAAAGTGCTGGGATTAAAGGCGTGAGCCACCGCGCCCGGCCCCAAATTTCCCTCTTCTTACAAAAATGCCAGTGGTCCAGGTGCAGTGGCTCATGCCTGTAATCCCAGCACTTTGGGAGGCCAAGGGGGGTGGATCACCTGGGTCAGGAGTTCAAGACCAGCCTGGCCAACATGGCAAAAACCCATCTCTACTAAAAATACAAAAATTAGCCGGGAATGGTGGTGCACACCTGTAATTCCCAGCTACTTAGGAGGCTGAGGCAGGAAAATCGCTTGAACCTGGGAGGCGGAGTTTGCAGTGAACTGAGATTAAGCCATTGCACTCCAGCCTGGGTGACAGAGAGACTCAGTCTCAAAAAAAAAAAAAAAAAAGAATACTAATCATATTGTATTAAGGGCCCATCCTTTTCCAGTATGACCTTATCTTAACTAGTTACATTCACAATGGCCCTATGTCCAAATAAGGTTATATTCTGAGGTACTGGTGAGTAGGACTTCAACATATCTTTCCCGAGGACACAGCACAACTCAACCCAGAACAAAAATATTAGCCATAAATAAAAGAACTGATACATTTGATCATATTAAATTAAAAGTGAGAAATTTCTTTCTTCTGTAATATGTGTCAGATAAAAGATATTATGAAAAAAAGATTAGAAGTCTTTTCCCCCATTTTTAGTAATCTTGATATTATGAAACAAGTGAGTACTAAAACAAAAACAACAATAAATGTGAGCACTACAGCAAACATGACATACTGCAACATAAAATTTTATTGAAAAAAAACCACATACGTACTGAAGTTTTTTTTGTTTTTTTTTGTTTTTTTTTTGAAACCAAGTCTTGCTCTGTCGCCAGGCTGGAGTGCAATGGCGTGATCGTGATCTCAACACACTGCAACCTCTGCCTCCTGGGTTCAAATGATTCTCCTGCCTCAGCCTCTCAAGTAGCTGAGACTATAGGCATGTGCCAACACACCCAGCTAATTTTTGTACTTTTAGTAGAGATGGGGTTTCACTATGTTGGTCACTATGGTCTTGATCTCTTGACCTCGTCATCTACCCACCTTGGGTTCCCAAAATGTTGGGATTACAGGCGTGAGCCACTGCACCAGGCCAACCATGATCTTTTAGTGGTGCCTCTTTTCTCTTTTGACTTAAGAATGTTGTCCCTTAAGGAAACCTGGAGGCTACTACTGTGATACACTACTTGAGAGATGGATTGTTGCTCTTTCTTCTACAGTCTTTGCAAGGAGTAGATTATAAAGACAGAAGATGTTAACCATTGCATTAATGTTTGGAAGCTGAGAGTCTTCTAGATTTCTGCTAGCAAACTGATATGAGGTAGAGTCCTGAAAGATCTTTCAGCAATTTCATTTTCTTGGGATAAGTGAGTCACTTTCAGAACAGTGTGTGTTGTAGAATTTTTTGGTTGTGGCTGCTCTACTCAGATTGCGTAGAGGTTTTTTTTGTTTTCTGTTTTTTGTTTGTTTGTTTTGGTCAGATTTTTTGAAACATCTTCATAGTGTATCATCCTGAAAACTGAATAGTCACTTTGAGGTTACTCCTTTTTCTTTCCAGGTCAGTTAGCCAACTAAAAAGGCCCCGAAAAAACTGGCTTCATGGTCCATGTCTATCAAGTGCTCATTTGTTACAGAAACAAAAATTCTGTCATTTTCCTTAAGCTCAAATATTCCCCCTTGATAGATGGAATAGAGTCCATATTCTGCATCTTTAGACCAACAACTATTTCTAGCGCTTTTCATCAGCAATATAGGATCAGGATAACTTGTGTATTTGTAAATATATTGGACCATTTGTTTGTCGTTCTTTGTGTTTTCTTTTATTTCCTCCTGAAATCGAAAGTATGTTTGGGAATAGATGTAGTAAAACCCTTTTTCATGGATGACCAGTTCGCCATTCCTCAAGTGCAAGTTGCTCAGGAATGAATGCCCACTCCTTGATGATTCCCAGGAGTTTATTTTGCGGCCCAGAGCCTTTTCATTCTTGGAGTCTGTAGGAAATTTAGAGAGAAAGAGCGTTAACAGAAGGGAATTTGTAGCAAAGCAAGGAGCTTTTTTGCAGCTGTGGCCAGCCTATATTTTTGTTGGGATTGCCAGGGATTTCAATCTAATATCAAACTTCTTCCTCCTTCAATCTTAATGTGGATTATAAATTCTAGTGACATAGAAATTAGGAGGCTCCTGTATCATTGTGACATTGGGAACTGTTGGGAGTCCTTTGTCTTTTTATACCTTGTCAGCTGCTTATGCCACATGTGTCACACTTAGAATGGTAGCACAAGGGATAGCCCAGTCAGATAGCAATGGTTTCTCCTGGGCAGAACTTCTGCCCTGAATCTGTTCCTCCCTTCTTGTGCTGGTGAACTTAAGTGGACAGTCCAGAAGGAAACAGAAATAAACGTATCTATTTCTTTAGGCCTAGATCTCAGAAGTTCTTGCCATTCCTTTTGGACTGTTTGGGTCCCTCCTTGATCTTTCTCAGCTCTCCAGAGTCAAAGACACGTCCAAGCAGACGGCGTCTCTAGTCAAAAATAGTAGAGGCACAAAGTTGGCAAAGGAGCCTAGATTTAAAGATTCTCAGATCCTTGAATCTTTCACACTCAAAGGTTTTGAATGAAAAATGAACCTTCCAAAATGATATTCCTTTACGCTTTTAGCCTATCTCCACAATTGGTGCAAAATTGGGCTTTTCCAGAGCGTAAACCGATTATATTTATTGATGAGTAGCAAGCAGTAACATCATAATAATCCCCTCACTTGTAGGCAGAACATGCCAATCATTTATAAAACGTGAGTCCAAGAATGTCAAGAAGGCAACTACCCAGAAGAAACTAAACCAACCAACCAACCCCAAACCCCCAAACAAACTTTTTATCTATTAACTGATGTCTGAAATATTTTCAGACAAATTTACGGGAAAAAGCCTCTGATAAAAATAAAGGTGAGTATTTCTTGAGTACATACAATAGACTAGACATTTTGCATCATTTTGTGAGTTAAGATTTGTCTCAACTTTGCATATGAAGAAACTGAAGCTTGACTAGGTTAAGTAATTTGCTCAAAACATGCATCTAGGTGAAGAGGAGCTGTGATTCCAACCTAGATATTTACACTATAAGACCCATGCACAGAGGCCTGGCGCGGTGGCTCACGCCTGTAATTCCAGCACTTTGGGAGGCCGGGGGGTGCGGATCAGCTGAGGTCAAGAGTTTGAGACCAGCCTGGCGTAGTGGTGCATGCTTGTAATCCCAGCTACCCGGGAAGCTGAGGCAGGAGAATCGCTTGAACCTGGGAGGCAAAGGTTGCAGTGAGCCGAGATGGCACCATTGCACTCCAGCCTGGGCGACAAAAGTGAAACTCCATCTCAAAAAAAAAAAAAAAAACAAAACCCATGCACAGTATTACATAGCAACATATCGACACATGTTCTGCCTAGATATAAATTAGATGTAACATATATGGTTAAACTATATGAAACTGACATTTGTGTAAGTAAAATATGGTCAAATATTGGCAATCTCCTATGGTTTAATTTAATATAAATGCCACTAGGAGCACCTAGTGATTCATAGGGATAGTAAATGATTTAGAACCTTTAAAGAGAAGGGAGATTTGATGGCGAGCAAAGAAGAGAAGTGCAAAGGGTTGGAAGAAGTAATCATAAGAGAGAAAGGCTGGGTGCAGTGGCTCACACCTGTAATCCCAGCACTTTGGGAGGCCAAGGCAGGCGGATCACCTGAGGTCAGGAGTTCGAGACCAGCCTGACCAACATGGAGAAATCCCGCCTCTACTAAAAATACAAAATTAGCTAGGCGTGGTGGTGCATGCCTGTAATCCCAGCTACCTGGGAGGCTGAGGCAGGAGAATTGCTTGAACCCTGGAGGCGGAAGTTGCAGTGAGCCGAGATGGCGCCATTGCACTCCAGCCTGGGCAACAAAAGCGAAACTCTGTCTTAAAAAAAAAAAAAAGAAAGAAAGAGCGAGAAATTACTCTAAAGAAGGAAAAAAAATTGGGATCCTGACAACTGCGAAGACAAAATTCTCCCACTTTGTAATTTTCCTGAGGCCAGTTATGTCATGGCAATAATTGAGCTATTTGTCTGTAATCTTGCATCTGAAAACAGTCAATCTGAGATCTGATTAATACTGAGCATTTTGTAGATAGCCATATAAACATTTCAGGTAAAATTCTTCAAAAAATAAGTTACTTGGCACAATCCTTCCATTATTTTCCCTTAAGTCACTTATTTGTTGTTTCTCTTACTTGGAGAAGACAATGTGTTGCTTCTTCCTCTGGTCCCAGTTATGTGAGCTGCTACTCTCTGAGGACCTCTTTCTCTCACTAGGGGAGAAACATTTTGTTGCTTTTCTAAAAGAGAAATGATAAAGAATCATCAACACTTGCCAAACTAGTTCTTCAATACATTGCTGTTCATAGGTGTTGTCAATCAGCTATTGTAAGCATACCGGGCTTCCAAAGTTGATTCTATGAGTTTTCATAAAAATAACATTTTGATATTATGATCAACCTACCTCAGCTTATAATCAACTTGAAAAGTACTTTACACAGAAAGAATAAGCAGTAACATGGATTATAATTTATTAGTGTCTCACAGGTAAGGTCCAAAGAAAAACAAAGTGAAGATACAACAAAGTAAAGATTCTATCCCTTTTCCAAAAATATAAATAAAGAAATAACTGTAGATGTGTAATAATCCTGCTGAGTTAAATTGTGCAAATAACCACGTATTGGCAAATTTCCACCTTGAATTACATACAAAAATAAACAGAGTGGTACCAATTTTTGTCATCTCAATTTTCCTTTCTCTATGCTAACTACTGCAGATTCTAAAGCAGTAGCAATGATAACAATTGCTCTTAGATTCTGCAAACTGATATCCAACAGTCATCTTGCAACCACCCTTCCACTCCAAAAAAAAAGAATAGGAATTGACATTCTGGTCATGATATTGAGTATACGAGCATGTAAGTTGCGAATTCACTAGATCATAATAAACAAATAACATTTATTGATCACCATCCAAAGTATTTTGGAGCAGCCTTAAAAAAACAGAAATGTAGGCCGGGCGCGGTGGCTCAAGCCTGTAATCCCTACGGACCGGTGATCCGTAGGTGGGTGGATCACCAGGTCAGGAGATCGAGACCATCCTGGCTAACACGGTGAAACCCCGTCTCTACTAAAAATACAAAAAAATTAGCTGGGCGTGGTGGCAGGCGCCTATAGTCCCAACTACTGAGAAGGCTGAGGCAGGAGAATGGCGTGAACCCGGGAGGCAGAGCTTGCAGTGAGCAGAGATCGCACCACTGCACTCCAGCCTGGGCAACAGAGCAAGACTCCGTCAAAAAAAAAAAAAAAAGAAATGTAACAAATGACTTTCTCTTAAAAAATCAGTTCAAATTTCCCAAGTGTGCTTACATTGGTTGTAAGATAAATTATATTCTTTCATCAAACAGACAGTGCTAGGGTAAGGCACTACACCCCAGAGGGCTACAAATATTAATCACTGATTTCACTGACCATGTCCTCAAGGGACTTACAGACTTCTACAGAAAATATGAATTAGAAAGTGACAATTTGGAGGCCAAGATGGGTGGATCACTTAGCCTGAGGGTTTGAGATTAGCCTGGGCAACACAGTGAAACCTTGTCTCTATAAAAAATAGAAAAACCAGCCAGGTGTGTTGGCCTGTGCCTGTAGTCCTACTATTCGGGAAGCTGAGGTGGGAGGGTTGCTTGAGGACAGGAAGTTGAGGCTGCAGTGAGCCATGATCGCACCACTGCACTCCAGCCTGGGCAACAGATTTGTTAAGGTCATTTCAAGGATATGGATAGGAAAGCCTAGATTTGAAAGCAAATTTTTAAAAGAGGAAATTTCCAACTGGTTATAGCAAACACCTCCCAAAAAAGAAACTTGCAAATATGTATATCAAGGTACCATGGATATATCTTGGTATACAGAGTAGTGTTTCACCTTACAAGGATGAATAAAAAAGAATTTTTTTCTTCCAACACTGAAAACAATACATGCATCTATCTGCTGTAGACCATTAATCTGGTATGCCTCATCTGAATAGGTGGAGTGTTCAACATTCTCACTACTGCTTTCACCTTTGGAGAAATGATAAGAAAGAAGGCTTAGATCCCAGGACCGGGTCCTGTCCTTTATATTTAAAAAAACATATTTAATAAAGGAAAATGGGGGTGCCAAGTGATGAAGAGGTTTATTGCATTGGAAAAGAATAACAGATTTAAAAAATAACTGAAAGGAAATGAACAAGGTACATGTGATAAAAATAACAGAGTGCAGGGAATTTACTTAGAAAGGTGTCCAGGGAAGCCCTCTCTGAAGAGGTGACAATTACGTGAGCTGTAAAGGATGATGGAGTGCCAGATGGAAGGCTAAAGAAGCCAGCCTGGGCAACAGTAGTGAACAAAGAGGTGGGTCGAGAGAAGGCTGCTGACCATGAACAAGAGGGTGGTATGGCATGGAGACCACAGGATGAGGATCGTGGGTGGGCAGAAAGATTGCTGGGAAAGGGATGATAGAGGAGGAGGCTTTTGTAAAGAAAGACCTGGAGTCCAGTGGTGGCCTGAAACAAAGAAGGGTAACTTTAAGGGACTTCATTTATTTCTCTCAATTTCCCAGAAACGATTTAAGATGGCTTGTTTGTAACACATTAGAAGGTAGAAACTAATAAGTGAAGAAATTAAGGTGAAAGGAAAATTCACGGGGAAGAATAAAATTAAGCTGAAATAAAGTTCTGACCATAGATGGGCCACAGATTTGGTTCTGAGCTTCCTAGCTGCCAATGTAAAGAGAGAAGTAGAATCAACAAGTGGCTTGAGATACAGAGCAGCAGATCAGAGGATGGATGAGTGGATGAGAACACAGAGAAGGAGAATGGAGAACTATTCACAACCTGTCATGAAGATGACAGTAAAAAATTAAAATAGCAACAAAAAAGATACTACCTTGAACTGTAGAAATGGTTTCCTCAGAGGTTCTCAAAATCATCTGCAAATATTATTGAATAAAGCTTGTTAATTTCCCTAAAAATGTAAACTGACTATAGAATGCCTATGGCTCATCTTGCTGATGTCTAACAGGAAATTTCTACATGCATTATCAATCTAGGAAGCTTTAAGTTGGTCAAGCATAGGGTCTGTAAAGGGTGGGGTGGGAGCTGGGATAAATATTGAGATAGCTGTCCCCGCACAGCAATCAAGGGATGGTCCTCTGCCTGGGAAAGTTCTGTTGCTGGATGAAGTCTTGGAAAGGCCACACCTGGAGCAGTGCAGGAGGAAGAAGCCATCTGCCATGTGAGGTCAGCCAAATGTGGCTGATGGGTGTGGCAGCCATGTCATGTCACTTTCTGTGTGGGGGGTGTATGTATGTGCACATTCATGTGTGTGTGTGTATAAGTGCACTGGGTAACAGAGCCCAGGGGCTTAAAATTATTGGACAGACCTAAGCCTCAAGACGCAGGGCACACTTCTTCTCTCTCAGGATGCCCACAGACATACATAGCCTATCGACGTATAACCTGACAACACCATGTCATTCTTTCACTTCTGAGAATGTGGCTGAGCCATTCTCAACATAAAGATATTTTACCATCTTCCCATATCTTTGCTAAATATCTAGTAACCTCCCCCTGCCTTTGTACTAACCAGTGGGGAAAACCAGTAAGAAAGAGTGAAAACCAAACCTTTCTATTAAATGGGAAGACCCTGACTTGGCTCATCCATGGCTTCTGAATTCAGCTCTGTCCCTCCTGCCACCTTCTCCCATCACTGCCCTCATTCCCAGTCACTGTAGTTAACGTTGCAACTGTCAGAAACTTGCCTTCTCTGTACTTCCAGCCCAAAGCAGAAGCTCTCTGCTTCTCCCTCCACCGCAAGCCCTGATGCCGGATAATGGGGGCAAGGAGTGGTGGCGGTGGACTGACTGTAATCAGTTCCCTGGGCACTGACATACGGGAAGGGGAAGTGAGAGGAAACCACAGCATTCTCTCTTATCTCTGTCTCTCATTTCTCTCTGTGTGTCTATCTTTCCCACTCTTACTCTCTCTTTCTCTTATTCTGCAACAGAAAGGAAGGAAAGAAGGGGAAGCAGCAGGAAAAAGAAAAGGGTCTTTCCTACAATGTGGGAGGCAAAATAAAAAGAGTGACTAGAAGCATGGCCAGATGCCCTGTATTCAAATGCTTCAGTTACTGGCTCTGTGAGACTGCTCAAGTTGTTTAACTGATCTAAACTTCAATTTATTAATCTATTTTAAAAATATATTTAAGAGGATAATAACGATTTATTATTCAGAGCAGTCGAGAGGATTAAATGAGATAATGTATGAAATGGGCATAGGATATTTACTGGAATAAGTCTGTTCAACTAATGTGCCTGAAAAGAAAAAGAGAATCATTTTTCCCACATTCTCACCTATTCCCTCTGTGTTCTCTCCCAGCTTCCCGCTATTCTAGTTGGTAGCAGGATGTGAGGATGGGAGGGAGAATGGCAGGAATAGCAGGAAAGAGAAATGTCCTCACTATTTCCCTCATCTCCCCACTCCCTGTCCACAGCACCCAGCCCTCTCCTCAGTCTCCAGATTTCTACCCTAGTTCTCAGTCTCTCTCCCCTGCTGGACAATCGCACCTCCACCCTCCCCAAGCCCCTATCCCGGGAACTTGGGAGTTTCATTTCTCAGCTTCCTCAGGACCCTTCTCCAGCCCAGGCTTTTCCTAGTCTCCTGGTTCTTGCCCCCTGAACACTTGCTGTCATTTGCAGTGGTGGAATCATAGCTGCTTCCGTACATGTTTCTAGGACTCCTAGAAGGAAGTCTAGTTTCATTTCCCATAGAAATCGCATCTTATGTGTGTCAGGGCTCTACTGTGAAAACAGCTCAGGATTATCAGCTTGATCCCTAACCACCAACATAACAGTATTTATATGGAGAAACAGATGCAGAGCACCAAACAATGGACTTATAAACATGTGTAAAACACATTCTCCTCCTACCCTGGGAATTCCCCCAGTTAATGTCTTTAAACAATGGTGGTGTATGTGGTACTTCATAGTTTACAGAGTATTTTTATAGCTGTGTTCTCATCTGATATTTTTACATAGGCAGAAGCAACTTTTTTTTTATTTTTTTTGGTTTTTGAGATGGAGTCTTGATCTGTTGCCCAGGCTAGAGTGCAGTGGCACGATCTCAGCTCACTGCAACCTCTGCCTCTGAGGTTCAAGCAGTTCTCCTGTCTCAGCCTCCCAAGTAGCTGGGAGTACAGGAGCACACCACCACACTTTGCTAATTTTTGTATTTTTAGTAGAGACGGGATTTCACCATGTTGGCCAGGCTGGTCTTCAACTCCTGACCTCAGGTGATCTGCCTGCCTCAGCCTCCCAAAGTGCTGGGATTACAGGCGTGAGCCACTACACCTGGCCGCAAATATTATTAAATGCCATCTCACAAAGAAGGAAGAACCTAAGAGAAGAAACTTGATTTGATCTGTCACTCTGCCACATTTAGTAAAATAAACTGTTAACTAACATGTCTCTGCTGGAGGTCCTGTTTAAGCAACTTCCATAAACAGATACTTTTTGTAATTTGTTATTTATTGGCTGTAAATTAAGAAAAAACCACCTTCAATTTCTCAAAGTATCTCTTTCTTCCCTTCCCTTCCCTTCCTTTCCTCTTTCTTCCCTCTTACTTTCCTCTTTCTTTATCTCTATATGCATACAAAAATAAATATTTAATTCCAGACATCAGCAATGTGGGAAGAATATAAAACATCATAATTTGATCTTCTTTATCTTTTGAATGAAAAACAATCCCACACATTCTTTATGACTTTGTGACCTTCTCTTCATTACCCTGTGTGTGCCTCAGTTTCCATAATGTGAGATCAAAAGGTTAGACTAGATGTGGAGGCTGTCTGGGGCAGAGGAATGAACTCTAGACCAGGAGTCAGCCAGGCCCTGCCCTTTGCTGCTATGCCCCATTTTCCTAGTTCTATGAATTTGGGGAAAATTACTTAAATACTCTGAGCCTGTTTTCTTATTTGTAAAATGAAGAGTCTAGACTTGATTATCTTAAAGATTCCTTTGCTTTAAGGAATTCTTCTGGCCTTCTCTGCCTGCTGGTGAGGTCACCTGGTGAGGTTACCTACCTTTCTAACGAGCTGACGGAGTTGCCACTTGACTTGCCAGCAGGGGCTGTTCATACTGTCTTCGTCATTAGGGTCCCAAGAGCTGTCATCTTCTTTTAAGAAACAAGCAATGCCACTTTTGGAGTACTTGTCCTGCATCTGGGTTGAGATGGAATATAACACAATATTTTGCATAAGTGCTTTTTATTTTTGTTCATTTGGAAGTTGAGACAACAGAAACTGATAGCAGACTTAGAGAAGTTTTGGCATATTGAGTAAGTTCCTGTTTGAAATAAAAGTAAGCATGCTCTCCTTTGTCCTTAAAAAAAAAAAAGAATAAAAGTAAGCAGCTGGATATGGTGGAAAGGATGCAGGTGTGGGTCAGGCATCTGGAGTCACAGTGTCCCTCCCTGCCTCCCTTACTAAACAGCTGTGCTTTTCTTGACAAGTTGCTTCCATTCTCCTGTGTCTGTTCATAGTTTTGAGCCGGTTCACTACGGTGATTCTGAGGTCTCTTCCAGTTCTGCCATGGTATGTATCCCATTTTGAAGCTGGAAACCTACCTAGATACAAGGTCGGTAGTGGAGTCAGTTCACATTTTAGGATCCTAAATAAAAAACAGCCAAGTCATTTGGGAAGGGGTCATGTTCTGTTTCTAGATCTGAGTTGTGGCTAGCTAAGTAGATTCTAGTTACTGGTCTGATTTCTACTCCTCCGGCTGGCAGAATCTGGACCATGTTGCCGCTAGAAATCTGAATGCTGTCTCATTAAATGTTTACACTAA